>NW_004444007.1:2811505-2813046 GCF_000243295.1 Trichechus manatus latirostris
CTCTCTTTAAAAAATTCTCTCCTTATTTTCTAGAATATCACAAACTCTTTTAATTCAACCCTTTTATAGCCTTGTTTTAGTTTTCTATTGTTGCCTAACAAATACCCCAAATTTAGCAAATGAAAATAACAATTATTTTATCATGATTTCTGTGGCTCAGAAATCCAAGATTGGCTTAGTAAGGTGGCTCTGGCTCAGGGTCTCTCATGAGGTTGCAGTCTAGCTGTCCTGGGCTACAATCATTTGAAGATTCCACTAGGGGAGAATCTGCTTACAGAGGGGCTCATTCATATTGCTTCAAGTTCAGTCACTATTGTTTTTCTAATCATCTCTTGGTTGGCTGAAAGTCACCTGTAGTTGATTCCTGAAAAAGGTCTTTTGGGAGCAGTGTTTCTGAATTCTTGCATGTTCAAAAGTGTTTGTCTGTTGCTTTTATACTAGAGAGACAGTTTGCCTAAGGATAGTGTTGCTCTTGTTCTTCCTTTGTCTAGCATTGGAAAATTTGGAGAATTCTGAAAGCCAGTCTGATTTTTTTTTTCTGTAGTAAGTGACTTGATCTACCTGCTTGATGACGGATTTTTCATTTCTATTTGAAGTCTAGGAACTTTATTAGGATATTATAAAGCATATTATATTATAAAGGATATTTATAAAGCTGATTGTTTTGGATTATTTTGCCCAGGGACATGTTATTATCCCCTCCTCCCAAATGTAGGTTCAAGTCTTCTTTTATTTCACGAACAATTTCTTGACTTATATCTTTAAATATTTTCTGTCTGATTATCACAATAATTCTTTGTTCAGAATTCCTTTTATGTGTCTGTTGGATTTCTTTTGTCTGTGATGTACTCTTTTTTTCTAACTCTTTTTTTTTCCTGTACAGAAAGTCCTTAGTAAACTTTTTCACAAGATACAAACTGGACCCTAGGTTTGCATGCAGTGGGCTATTGATTTGGTGTGATTTTATCACACACCAAGATTTACCATAATAATTAAGGAACAGAGAATGGCAGGCTAACCAAAAGTCACTAATACAATAATATTTCAATTTGAAAACAGGTACTGTTTTATTAACTGACTAGATTACAAAAACAATCATGGTAGACACCTTAGTTCATCCTTTTAATAATCCTGTTGATCTGGTCTTCCATGTGGCCGACATTTCCACCATCTACGAAATGGGTGATCTTTTCTTCATTCCACCTCATGGAGAAGGTAATTTGAAGGGCCACAGGAAGTTGTTTGCTTCTTTGAAGTGTTTCCCAACAGTGTAGATCTCATGAATCAGCTCTGCCATGCAGACGATGCCATATTTACCAAGAGATCGTGCAATCAAAGTGTTACCTGTCAGGGCAATTCATTTCTTACTGATTTTGCCATAACCACGCCTGTAGATTCGTTCATTCACTGACTTCAGGTTTGGGTACCCCCATGCAATATATGGTTCCACAGTCCTCAACATATTAATTGAAGCCTTGTTGAGCTTAACAAAGGTGCCGTTTTGAAGATCTGGTGAAGGCGAAAAAGCTGCAACAGCTTTC
>NW_004444007.1:2814049-2815743 GCF_000243295.1 Trichechus manatus latirostris
TATAAATGTGTATTTTTCTGTATATTTCCTTACTTTCTCTGCTTTTTGACTCAAATCAATTCTTCAGTTGCTTCTACTTCAAACTGTTGTATTGTGTCTGCAATTAAAACAAGGGATGTGCCTCTAGCCTTAGAAAAATCTGTATTTGTTAGCTCTTTTTGAAATTTGTAGCTTCTGCATTACTTCTTCAAAGTTTCTTTTCTCAGTTTTCTCCTGCATACCCTTCTGCTCAATCATCACTGCTTTAGGGGAGAATTCCATTGATCTGGGATCTAGGATTTCACAGTTTCCTATTTTCACTGGGTAATGCATGGCGTAATTGTTTCTCATTCTGTATGTTTTAGGATGATTTCCAAGAATAAAAAGGGGAAATGTTGACTCTACACCACAGCTTTTAAATGGAAAGTCCTTAAATTTCTCACAGTCTCTTTCTCGGTAGCATATTCAAATATAATGAGCTTGTTTTGGTTGAAATAGAAAAAAAAGTTATGACTAAAAAATTCTGAATAAAATCACAATAAAATGCATATAAAGTGACACAATTGTATGTTAATGTCCTCTCCCAAGACAGAAGAGCACTAAAAATTGGAGGTAAAAGTTTGGATGATTCTTCTCACCCCCATCATTGTTATTTCCTCAGAAGAACTCAAGTTGTTTCGGCCACTTAAATTATGATGTTACTATTATTTAACAAAGATTTTTGTTCTTTTAGTTGTTTTGTTTTATGGCCAGTACCTTTGGGTGGTTATGAAAGTGGTATTCGGCTATATTTTCAAATTATATTCCCTTTCATAGTTGAGAAGAGAAGAACATATATTTTATAGAAAGTAGTATTATTTTGAAGGGGTTGCCGTGATCAGAATGGACTCAAGGGCAACTAACTAACTAACAACAACAACAACAACAGCAACAGTTATCTCTAAAAAAATCTTCCCACATTCAGACTGTGGACTCTGACTTAGAATAACTTAGATGTACCAAGTGGAAAATATTACAATATTGTGTGGGAAAAGGTGTTCAGAGTTGATAAATTTGCCTGAGCTATAAGAATACAACCAGAATGTAGATGTATAAGCAATTTCCAAACCATACATAAAATAATTTTTATGTATGGATTGGGTCTCTTAACAAAAGTGATACTAATTGCTCTGAACTGTGCAATGTTGCCGAAATCTGCTTTAATAAACAGTTGTAGTGATCTGCTAAACTACTTTATATTTCATATTGCCATTCTTGTTGACTATATAGATAAAGCTTATTCAAAATGGAAAATAGTGTAAAGAAATGGGTGAAATAGGGGGAAAGATTTTACTATCCCTTTTCAACCTTCCACCATAGAGAAATTATACAAAAAATAAAGGAAACTTATTATTCAGATATGCTATGATAAAAAAGAATAATAAAAATGTCAGAAAAGTAATAAAAACAATCAAATGTTCTCATATATTCACATTAGACAAAGAAAAATCAGAGGAAATTTTATAAAACTTAAAGAAAGATATTTTATAATTAAGATTCCTGAGAAAAGTTTTTAATATTAAAAAAGATAAAAGAGACATAATAGTTCATGTTTAATCTAAGTATTTTATTTCTTTTTAAGGGATAAAAGATAACTAATTTCCTGTTTCCTTACTTCTGAAATTGGGAGTAATACAAATCCATATGTGTTTTCCAACTTTCTGTATGTTTTATGA
>NW_004444007.1:2817527-2822902 GCF_000243295.1 Trichechus manatus latirostris
ACATTGAACATTGTTGTATTTAGGGGTAATGGGGCAGGATGTTTGCAACATATTGTCAAATGGTTTTATATGTATATACATATGTATACACACATGCACACATATAGGCACATATGTACACACACAGACATACACAGACATATATATATATGTTCATATGTGTCTGTGTATATGTACGTGTACGATTTTTAGCTAAATGTTCTGAGTTATCTACTGTACGTATCTACAGTTTCTAAGAAATTAATAAAAAACAAAGTAGGTATATTCTTGTGCTGATATTGTGCAGCTCTGGGAGGTGATGCATTTTGAAGGAGGACATGGCTCAGTGCACACACTATGAAGTGTGTGTGCCCGTGGTAGGCATGTACAGAGCTTGCCATTGCCTATTTTATATGTAGTAGTATAGCAGTCTACTGCCATTCTTACTATGGGATGAGAATAGTTATTTTCTCTCTGTATTGTCTAGCGGTCATTTTTCTGCAGGATATTTTAGATCCTTATCTCAAGTAGCATGTCTTATTTATCTTCTCAACACTCTCCACTGTGCCTAGTCCACTTCCATAAATATAGAAATTATCTGATAAGCATTTGTTCATTGAAGGAATGAATGAGTGAATAAGTGAATATAAATATGCTTTCCTAGACGAATGAAAGAATGAAGTGGGTCAACTTTTGGTTTATAGCAACATATGATTTAACAAAGCTCCTGCTGAAACTGTTATCTTGAATATTTATACAGTGGTTGACTGTATACTGTGTTCCTTTCTTAGAAAAATTGAGGGTTCAAAAACATTAGGAATCATAAACTTAGTCTGAGTTTCCCTCCAAATTTTTCTATATATGCCAAATGTTCAAAGAAGAAATTTTTTCCATTAAACAAATATTAAATAAATATGTTGCACAGAGAAACCCTCTTACCTACCTCTGAGTCCAAGGTAGTAGGTACAACAGAGAGCTGGCTTAATTAATAAGTTCCCACCTGATATGATGTTTGTGATAATTAAATGATTTTGTACATATGCTTAGGAGCATTCCCGGCAAGTAATAAGTGCTCAATAAATATAAACTAGTTTTATATTTTTGTCTGTAAAATTAAAATGAAAGACACACAGAGACACACACATACAGAGAGAGAGAGAGAACACAAGCACCGTAGGACTGAAAATAGAGGCTAGAGGCCAGAGTGTTACTCAGTTGGGTAACAAACAGAGATCAGAGCGGAGAATGGAAAACCCAAGGTTAAAAGAGTATCAAGGACAGAAGAAAGTCTGATACCAGATACCAGAAAATTTAAACAAATCTACAAGAGGTTAGAGTTCAGGAAACAGAAAACAGCTGGGAATTGAGGAAGTAGGATGAAATAGGAAGTGGAGAATTGATTAAAGTCACCAAGGCCAATCATAATAAAAGAGAACAGCTTAAGTTCACATCTCAGGACACTGGGCTTCTCCCTTGGGGCCCAAGCCAATAAGCAGGGGAGGTTCTGGAGGCTTTGGAAGGGGCCCAGATCATAGAGAATTCCTGCCTTGGGTGGGTGGGAGTTTGGAGAGAAGTGAAGTTGCTGGTAACTTTTAGTTAAATAGCTAAGTTTGTTTTTCTCACTAGTTAGATGTGATATATATATATATGGATGTGGTGATATATATATATATATACACACACACACACACACACACACACACACAAGTATGCATCACTTAACATCCCTTTTGGCAAGGTCCATGATCCCATAGGTTTGTTTGTTTGTTTTTTTAAAGGGAAGCAGCTCTCCTTTTGTTTATTAGTTCCCCCTATTGGTTTTAAAGAGCCCAAACCCCCAGAGTGAAAGAACAGTGGGGCTGCAGGGTGTATCCCGGTCCCCTCAGTACCTCCTCCTCTGCCTCCTATTTCCCCTCCTGGCTTGTTCTTCTGCCCAGCAGCCATGGAGCCTCTGGGTGCAGGGCAGCGCCTGCAGTGGCTCCGTGTGCTGACTGGGCCCAGGGCACTCCTGGGCTGCCAGTTTCAGGCAGTGGCACTGCACATGATCAGGAAGCTGCCACATTAACAGGGTGGCGGCAGCCAGGGCTGCCACTGCCAGCCATGCTCCTGGCACGAGCTCCCAGCCCGATCCCCATGGCCACCTCCCCACCCCCAATCCACCCCAGTGCACCCCACCCTGCTCCTGCTGTGTCCAAAGTCCAGATCTGGCTGCAGGTGCAGCCCCCTCCATGCCCAGCCGTACACCCAGCAAGGCCAGCCTCCTGTATTCAGTGGATACTGATTTCGGGCTTGGTCAGGTGGCCTCCCATAAAGTTTTAATAGAATAGGCTTTACAGGGATTTAACTATGGATTGTGCAGGGATTGCCTGTGTATAATATAGTGTTCACACAACATCCAAATCGGATAGCGTATTTCACAGAAGAGTGGGTCGGCAGTTTGAATCCACCAGCTGCTCCTTGGAAACCCTATCGGGCAGTACTACTCTGTTGTATAGGGTTGCTATGAGTCAGAATCCACTTGATGGCAAGGGGTTTGGTTGTTTGGTGTTGTGGATGTTAAGTGGTACATACATGTATATACAGCTCTAGCATAGTGCTGTGTTTACTTTTGTCAATTTAGAGTGAACCAATTTATCTCTAGAAAGATTTTATTTTTTACTTTAAAGTCCATTTTGTTTGATATTAGTGTAGCTACACCAGCTCTTGTTTTACAGTTTATATGGTATATCTGTTTATATTCTTTTATTCTGTAACTATCATATCTTTGCTCTATGTATTAGGTGTGCCTTTTATAGATAGCATATAGCTAGATTTAACAAATTCAGTTATAGAATCTTAATATTTTAAATGTATAATTCAGTCAACTTATATTGATTGTGATACCTGATACATATGGATTCAATTCTGCTGTCTTATTTATTGCTTTCTATTTGCCCCATTTTTTATGTTTCTTTTTTTTCATTCATTCATTTAGACTTCTTTTGGATTCAGTTCCCCACACAACTCCATTTGCCTTCTTTTGGATTCAGTTTTTCCCCTCAATTCATTTGCATTGTTCTTTTGAGATGTATATTTAATTTAGGAACCTAAAATAATTATCTTTCTTTCTGATAAGAAATATGAAGACCTAACACCATATTTTTACGCAAATAATGCACACCTTTTGCGTTTGTTTGCTGGTGCGCCCTACCCTCCTCGAAGCACCCTCCCAAGTGCTGCCATGCCAGTCCTCTTCCACATGTTGCTATAAAGAAAATTAGCATAGCATTTATAAAAATAACTCCAGGGAGGAGGACATAGGTGACAAACACAGAAGGCATGTGTTAGTTTCATAAAAATATAGTAATGCTTTAACTCTAATCATCTCCTCTTCCAACCTTATGGGATAATTATTTCATCTTACTTTTTCCTATCTACAGAATCAATATTTGCTTAGTTTCAATCATATAATTTTCTTCACATGTCATTCTTTCTTGCATCTCAAGCTCTCCTCCTGGAAACATTTTCTTTCTCCATGAAGCATATCTTTAAAGAGTCCCTTTGATGAGCTTTATTGGTAATAAACTGTCTTGATTTTGAATTGTGTGAAATGCCGTTATTTCCATCATTATTAAAAAAATTCCTTACTAGATGTTGGAGCCCAGTTATTTTCTCCCAGTCCTTGAAAATTTCATTTTATGCTCTTCTCACTTCCATTGCTGCTGTTGAGAAGTCTGTTATCTCACAACCTTTCTTTTTTTTCGATAGGCAATCAATTTATCTCATTAGCTACTTTTAAGATCTTGTTGTCTTTGGGTTCTTCAGTTTTACGGTGATGTGTCTAGGTATCTTATTCGTTCTTATTTATCCAGTATGTTAATTACTTGGACTTCTTAGATGTGAGATCCCTTGTCTTTCCATAATCTGAACAATGCTCAGCCATTATACCTTCCAATATTTTGACTCTTCATTCCTCTTATTATCTCCTGGAACTCTGATTAGGCATGAATGAGATGGATGGACACAGTGGCTGCAACAGTGAGGTCAAATGTAACAAAGGTTGCGAGGATGGCGCAGGACGAGGTAGTGTTTCCTGCTCTTGTACATAGGATCGCTATGAGTTGGAACTGACTTGACGGCGCCTAACGACAATAACAACAGTACCATCTCTCTCTCTACAGCTCTCTTAAACACCCTTTTACAGTTGTGCTCCCTTTGTCCCTCTTGCTTTATTCTACCTAATTTCTTCAGCTCTAACATTTGGATCACTAATTTTTCTTTGGCTGTTTCTACTCTGCTATTTAAAATCTTCATTGAGATTCTAATTTCAGTTATTACATGCTATTTGTCATTTCTAAGAGTTCCATTTGGATGTTTTATAAAAGCCTGGTCTATTTAATAGTCTCATTCTTTCACAGCCTTGTTTTTCTTTATTTCTTTCATTGTATGAAAACTTTCTATATTCTCCTTAAAACTGTATTATGTGAATTACTGATCTGATCCCCTTAGGCTTTTTGTTTTTTAAGTAACTTTTTATCGTAAATGATGTAACATGGAACTGTATCTATGGGAGTCTTTTGAGGGCCTGATTTAAAGTGTTTTCCTAAAGAGAAGATTTAAGTCTGTTTCTGCCAGGAACTTGAATTTCATCCTGGGACCACTTTATACTAAATTCTTGGCTCACAAATTTGGGCCACATAGGTAGTGTCTGTCTAGGCGTTAAACCCATGTGAATGCAGGCTCTTAGTTGGCAAATGTCAAGAGGCAATTTTCTACTTTTCTTTTCCACCTAGAGCCAAGGCTGAGAAGAAAAATTTCTTTTGGCAAGTTTGAGTATCCCAGATTTATAGGATCTCTGGTCTGATGCCTCACTTTGTTCATGCCCCAGCTTTGTCTCCTGTGTGGTGAGTAGGGAGCTCCTTAAAACCCAGCACCATCTAAGGTGCGTAGATAAACTCAGAGCAAATATGAGTTCCAGTGTGCTTCCTTAACCCTATGAATTTGTGCCTACTTAGTGTTTTGGCCCCTGAGAAATTTTCTTACTTTCCTTCAGCTCATCCATACATGAGAGATGATTATTATTTGCAGCATTTTAGTTTTAATATAAAGGGATGCATTCCTCTGAACCTCTAGTCTGTTATATTTCTGGAAATAGAGTACTAGAAAAAAATTTTTTGAACTGGAAAAAAAATCATCACACAAGACTGTAACATGGGCTGCAAACAATTAGAATTTTCATCTACTTCAGATTTCAAAGAGACATCTTAAGATATGGCTCCCATTTGCCTTTGACGTGAGCAGCTAAAACTGTCTTTTCTCTTGTTTACCTTCACATCCATAGTGCTTCAATGCGTTGATGGTAAGAAATTCGTAGATATTCTAATTTAAGAAGATTTCTAATTTAAGTGATTCTAAAA
>NW_004444007.1:2824080-2826283 GCF_000243295.1 Trichechus manatus latirostris
AGATGTGTTGTGGGGGAAAATATCACAAAGTTCAGTAAAGCAAAAAGAAAGTTTTATTTGGCATATTTTCAAAAAGGCAAAAGTGGGAAACAGGCAACCATGCTGCCAGAGCCATGTCTGCCCAAGTCCAAGGAAATATCACAGAACAGACAAAAGTGAGAAAACAGACAAGCATGCTGCCACAGCCATGTCTGCCCAAGACCATTACAAGTCATCGGTATATATTAACATTACAAATAGACAAAACCATGGAAGACTTTACCTTTTCAGATTGGCTAGAAGCTGTGATCCTACATTTTGAATTGTCTTTCTTTTAACAGTCATTGGTACAGGTTTCAGTAACGACGAAGGTCTTCATAGGTCCAACAAATTTCTATTCACTAAATGCTAATAGAAAAAGATAAAGTCTTTTGTGTTCTATTTGATTGGCTTTATGTGAAAGGTTCCCTAAAAGAAATTTTCCAAGATTATCTTAGCCATTGTCTTTATGCCTCAGGGCCCAGTTGATGTGTCCTTGTGAGTCCTTGTGAGCCCTTGTGAGCCCAGTTCCAGCTGGGTCACATTCTCTATGCTCAGGGACAGGGAATAATAACTCCAATAGTATTTCCTGAATCAGATGGTAAAAAAAAATTCACTCTGAAAAGGCTCAATTACTTGTTTCATTTATTTATACTACTCCTGAACAAAATAAATACTAAGGGGCTAAGGAAAATCTATTTCACTTCAAATCTACAAGTAGCTTTGAATGACAATAATGTAGGACTCATGTGGAGATATCCTTGTATAAAGAGGTAGAAAGGTAGCCTGAGCTAGATGCAATTTGAAAGCTTTTTCATGCTACTGAGTTTGAAGTTTAACTCTAAGGCATTAGTTTCAAGACTGTTTCAGATATGGCTAGGATATAACCAGATAAGGGTTTTAGAAGCATTATTCGAGCAGTGTGGCGTATAGATAATGGGTACAACTCTATGGGCCGGGCAAGGAAGATATTGCAGTGATAGAGGAGGGCAAGGAAGATATTGCAGTGATAGAGGAGAGATGTGATGAGGGCATGAATTAAAGAATTAGCAGGGAGATGGATTATAAGGGACAAATCAGGAAGATGCTTAAAGGTTAAAATAAACAAAATAATAAAGGAAAATTTGGATATTCAGAGGTTGAGCGACAGGAGGGGTAAGACTTCTCTCAGATTTCTGTCCTTGGTCCTCTTCTTCCAACTAGTTCTCCTTAAATGTGGAAAAAAAAAAAAAAAAATCTTAAAGAAGCAGAGAAGCAATCTGAGGACCTCACTCAAGTCTGAGCATAGTTCATTTTCCCACCAGCCAGAATGGAAAAACCTCGTAATTCATGAAACATCAAATAGGATACCCAGAAGGGTATTGCCTCAGTAGCAGACCAAAATTAGTCTTAAATTAAAAAATAGCCCTGCCTAACAAAACTTAAAACCAAGCCTGAAAAGGATCAAACTGTTTTCAAGTAACTTAACAGTATTCCAAAGCAAAACTCAACAGTATTTATCAGAATACAGTACTAAAGAATGTAAAGTTCACAATACAGGGCAGCAAATAAAAAAATTACCTGGCATTCAAAGCAGCAAGAAATTTTTACCCATGATTAGAAGAAAAATTAATAAAGGACTTCTATCCAACATATATAGAGAACTCTCAAAATTCAACAATAAGAAAACAACTCATTTTTTTTAAGATGTCTAAAGAATTAAATAGATACTTCACAGAAAAAGATAATCAAATGGCAAGTGAGCACATGAAAAGATGCTCAATGTCATTAGTCATTTGGGAAATGCAAATTAAAACCACAGTAAAATACCACTCCACATTCACTAGAATGGTGGGAATTTAAAGACTGACTATTCTAAGTATTGGCTGGTGACTTGAGTCCCTGGGTGGTGCAAAGGGTTAACACAGTTGGCTGCTAACTGAAAGGTTGGAGGCTCCAGTCCACCCAGAGGTGCCTCAGAAGATAGGTCTGGCTGTCTGTCTGCTTCTGAAAAATCAGCCGTTGAAAACCCTGTGGAGCACAGTTCTACTCTGACACACTTGAGCTCTCTGTAAGTCAAAGTCCACTTGTCAGCAGCTGGTATTATTATAAAAGTTGATTTGACTCACAGACTCCCTGATTTGACTCTAGTCCCCTGAGCTTCACATTGTGTATTAAAGTCTCACTTCCAGATTTGCTAAAATCA
>NW_004444007.1:2827601-2828696 GCF_000243295.1 Trichechus manatus latirostris
TTGCTTTATATATATATTAAAGGATAAAACTCAAACACCAAAGTTGTTAGTAAAAGTTTTTTACTCCCTGGTACCAGATTGTAATTACAAGTTGTATGTTACTAATAAAGTAAGATAAAGGCATTTAGCTAGGATATTTTTGGTTGTATTGGTAATGGCATTTTGCACACTACTCTGGATGGCTTTTAGCTATATTCATATTATGAATGTAATGATCTCTAATTCCGATTTCTACCACCTCCTCTTAATGAAAACTAATGTGTACTGTTTAATATTACTCAGGATCACTGTGCTGCTAACTATAATAACTAGCTTACGTCATTCCTTGCCATTGCAAAAGTCTGACCTCCTCTTAGATGATTCTTCAATTTTACTTAAAGCTCATCTTCTTAATGTTTCAATTCCACATGGAAAATAGCCATCTACTCTATTATCAGCATCATTCCAAGGCTTTTTTGAACATTAACTTAGTGTTAAAGGGAAGAAACTATGTATAGAGCTCATGAGAAGGCAAAATATTACTGTTTCTTATTGAATAAAATATGTAGCTCTGAAATCTATGCCAAGACAGTCTATGCCTGAAGCGTTGTTGTTGTCAGCTGCCATCCAGTCGAATCCAACTGGTGGCGACCTAGTGTACAACATATTTCCTGCGTTATCCTCAGCCAAGTCCATCATTGTGGCTCTTGTGCCAGTCCATCTCACCGAGGCTCTACCATGTCCTTGCTGGTCCTCTGCTTCACCAAGCATGATGTCCTCCTGTAGTGACATATCCCTCCGATGACCATGTCCAAAGCAAATGAGTAGGACAGTGTTATGTTGTGATCTATAAGATTTTCATTGGCTAATTTTCAGAAGAAGATTGCCAGGCCTTTCTTCCTGGTCTTAGTCTGGAAGCTCCACTAAAACCTGTCCACCATGGGTGATTCTCCTGGCATTTGAAATGCTGTTGGCATAGCTTCCAGCAGCATAGCAACATGCAAGCTCCCACGATGTGACAAACTGACAGGTGGATGGTAGTCCCGAAGCCTACAGAACTGTAATCTGTGGTAATTTAGCCATTAAAGGTGAATTTTACCTTTGAGCAGTATTTGC
>NW_004444007.1:2830295-2831802 GCF_000243295.1 Trichechus manatus latirostris
ACAAATGCTGTGTACCATCCCTTTCTCTAGTCTAGAAGCATCTTAAGAGGGGGGGGATTTCTCTCAATCATTCCATTATTCACAATAGCTGACACCATACACAATTATTTTTGCATTTAACTGGCCAAATTCTATGCAACTCATTGTGATTCTTTAAGAAAATGAGAAAATATAGTTTATTTCTAATCTGTAATTGTTTCTTAGGCTTTCAAAGCACTTCAGAAGTTAGGAAAAATAAAAGAACTATACAATTGCTTCTTTCCACTTCTTAAGAAAGAGACTGTGATTTCAAATATTTAATTTTATTGTTTATTTGATTTTTAACAAATATGACACCTACTTTGAATTATGAATAAGAATTTCAAAATAAAAAAATACAAAGGCCTTTTGATTTATTTTTTCTAATTATAAAAATAATACATACTCAGTGTAAAAAATTCTAGATAGCACAGAAAATATAAAAATCAGGAAAAAAATGTCACTCAGAATGACAATACCCAGAGACAATCACTGTTAACATTTGGCATACCCATTCCAAAGATAAATTTGTATAGTGTAGAATATAAGCTATTTAAAAATTGAGAGAGTATTTGCCAAATAGGTACATAGAATCATTTTGAAACAAAAGCATAATTCATGCTAGAGGAAAAGGCAGAGCATAAATGGCAAGTATGGGGTATTTAACTTGGGAATAAAATTTTTTAGTTTAAAAAAAAAAAAAAAGTTAGACCAGAATGTCAGATTTGGCCTTGCTCAGGAATAATGTATTAACAACTGTTCTATGAGAAAATGAAAATCTCACCAAAGTCAATGTTGCACTCTGATGAAAGATTCCAGTTTGAACAAGTAGTTCAAAATAATGAAACAAAATATTAATATAAGGAAGCATAGATTTAAATGGTAATGATAATCTTAATTGCAAAGAATTGTGCAAAATATTGATGTAGGGTGAGACAACATAACCTGAATAAGTGCTTTGGAGATATGCTACAAACAAATGTATTACAATGAGAAGTGGAAGAAGTTATCAATTTATATGAAGATTTTATTGTACTTCATATGAAGAATTCCTTTTTAAAAACCCTTCTAATAAATAAATTATAAACTAATTCTTGAGTTAAAAGGGGTCTCAAAAAATATCTTCTCCAACATTGTTATTTGACAGGTAATAAAATTGAGTCCCTGGAACATTACATTATTTCTGCAGATCCCATAATATCGGGAAAAAAAAAAAGCTAGTTGCCTTCATGTTGATTCTGACTCATGGTCTCCCCATTTGTGTAGAATAGAACTGTTTTCCATGATATTTTCAGTGGCCAATTTTTTTGAGGTAGATTGCCAGGCCTTTCTTCCAAGGTGCCTATGGGTGAATTTTAAGCATCAACTTTTCAGTTAACTAGTTGGACCACCAAAAGACTCCACAGTATCAGAAGTGGGGAGGAATCAGGGAAAATCCGTGCTGAGTCAGAGCACTGGCTCTTACCTTCCAGATTCCAATTCTGAAATA
>NW_004444007.1:2833101-2834854 GCF_000243295.1 Trichechus manatus latirostris
TACCATATTTTTAGTATGCCCATCTCCTCTGTTTCATCTCCTTTCATTCCAGTAAGATTTATTTTCACATTTTATTATTAAAAGTACATCACTATCTTGTACTCTATCTCATAAACCTTCTACCATATTAACCTTGATTCAAGAACATAAAATGATACCCTATAGTGCCTTCTTTGTCAATATATTAATCATACCAAATTGCTTTGATCATCTTGCATTTAGACACTTTCTTCATTTTAGCCTTTGATATCTGGCATATATTTTCAAATTGTTAACTGAGACATTAGCATCAAGTATCTTATCATTTTTCCCTTTCTTGTTACGTTTAGAAATTAGGAACTCTTTTTCATAACTCTGAAATTCATTTAAAAATTAGAAATGCTTTTTTTATAACCCCCAGAATTCATGTTTTATATGTCTGATATGTTTTCCCACTTTCCATGCTAATTAGCGCCATATCTGTATAATTTATTTTTCCCCATTACTTAACTTTGCATAACTTCCCTTTGAAATATATGTATTGGCTGTCAGAAATATTTATCTTCCTTCAGAAGACAAAATTTCCCCTTCAGTTTGTTTGATTTTCCAGTAAATGATGGTTTCAGCCAAATCAACTGTCATTTATTGAACTTTTACTATGTGGCAGGCCTTTAGTGGTCACTTTGAGTTGAGGTAGACACAAAAATTATCAGTTACTGCCATCAAGCACTCATTATCTAATGTAATGTAAAGAATATGGTTCCGTGGGAAAATGGTTCTAAGCATGTACGGTGTAGCCAGAGAACTATGGCTGTGGAAGCACAGCAAAGAGGGCAGCTAACCTGGCTTGTAAATGTTGGGAACGGTCTTCTACAGAGAATAATAATTATTGTGAATGTTCAAGTTAATTAGAATGAAACATGGGAATAGGCACAATAGGCAAGGAGAAGAAAATACATGAGAGAATGAAACATAACAGCATGTTCAGAACATGGTGAATAGTTTGGAAAGGCTAGAATGAGAGTAGAGCATTGTCATAGAGGAAGCAAGCAAAATGGGTCACCAGGGCCCTTCAAAGCTACTAAAGCAAGCAAGTCCCCTGATTAGACCAGTTTTCTAGAACACCTCTCCAAGGCTGAGGATGGGTCAGATGCCTGTGGTTTAGTCAAGGAGTCTGACTCTCACTGGAAAATGTAACTCTAGCAAGAGAAAAGGGTTTGGAAAGAGTACTGGACTCATGTCCAGATTTGAGACCTATGACAATTGATTTAACTGTTTAAAAACTCAATTTTTAATCAGTAAAATCAGAAAAATAATAATTTGTATCTCATACGATAATTGTGAGGATTAAATGAGATTATAAAGCTCTATATATGTTGTTGTTAGGTTCTGTCCAGTCAGATCCGACTCGTAGCAACCCATGTTCAAGAGAACGGAAACAATGCCTGATTCTGCACCATCCTCACAACTGTTGCTGTGTTAGAGCCCATTGTTGCAGCTGCTGTATCAATCCATCTCATTGAGGGTCTTCCTCTTTTTGGCTGACCCTCTACTTTACCAAACATGATGTCCTTCTTCAGAGACTGATCCCTCCTGATAATGTGTTCACAGTATGTGAGACATAGTCTCGCCATCCTTGCTTCTAAGGCACATTCTGCTTGCACTTCTTCCAAGACAGATTTGTTTGTTCTTTTGGCAGTCCATGCTATATTCAATATTCTTCACCAACACCACAATTCAAAGGTGTCAGTTCTTCTTCTGTATTCCTTACTCA
>NW_004444007.1:2835398-2836553 GCF_000243295.1 Trichechus manatus latirostris
TGACTTTAAACCATGCAGTATCCCCTTGTTCTGTTTGAACGACTGCCTCTTGATCCATGTTCAGATTCCTCATGAAAACAATTAAGTGTTCTGGAATTCCCATTCTCTGCAATGTTATCTATAATTTATGATCCACACAGTCGAATGCCTTAGCATAGTCAAAACAACACAGGTAAACATCTTCCTGGTATTCTCTGCTTTTAGCCAGGATCCTTTTGACATCAGCAATGAGATCCCTGGTTCCACGTCCTCTTTTAACTCCAACTTGAATTTCTGGCAGTTCCCCGTTGATATACTGCTGCAGTCACTTTTGAACGATATTCAGCAAAATTTTGCTTGTCTGTGATATTAATGATATTGTTGGATAATTTCCACATTCTGTTAGATCACCTTTCTTGGGAATCGGCATAAATATGGACCTCTTCTAGTTAATTGGTCAGGTAGTTGTCTTCCAAATTTCTTGGCATAGACGAGTGAGCACTTCTAGTGCTGCATCCATTTGTTGAAACATCTCAATTGGTATTCCGTCAATTCCTGGAGCCTTGTTTTTCGCCAATGCCTTCAGTGCAGCTTGGACTTCTTCCTTCAGTACCATCGGTTCCTGATCATATGTTACCTCCTGAAATGGTTGAATGTTGACCAGTTCTTTTTGGTATAGTAACTGTGTATTCTTTCCATCTTCTTTTGATGCTTCTTGCATCATTTAGTATTTTCCCCATAGAATTCTTCAGTATTGCAACTCGAGGCTTGAAGTTTTTCTTCAGTTCTTTAAGCTTGAGAAATGCTGAACATGTTCTTCCCTTTTGGTTTTCTATCTCCAGGTCTTTGCACATGTCATCATAATACTTTACTTTGTCTTCTCGAGCTGCCCTTGAAATCTTCTGTTCAGCTCTTTTACTTCATCATTTTTTTTTCCTTTTGCTGTAGGTACTCTGTGTTTGAGAGTAAGTTTCAGAGTCTCTTCTGACATCCATTTAGGTGTTTTCTTTCTCTCCTGTCTTTTTAATGACCTCTTGCTTTCTTCATGTATGATGTCCTTGATGTCATTCCACAACTCGTCTGGTCTTCGGTCATTAGTGTTCAACGCATCAAATCTGTTCTTGAGATGGTCTCTAAATTCAGGTGGGATATACTTAAGGTCATACTTTGGCTCTC
>NW_004444007.1:2837039-2839133 GCF_000243295.1 Trichechus manatus latirostris
ATCCTGATGAATAAATGGGAGTTAGGGGGAAACATACCATGTTTCTTTCCAATGGTGGATAGAATCAGATTCTACAATTTTTATTCAAGTGGAAGAAAGGTTATTCTTATATATAATATTTCTAAGAAAATGAAAGTATCATTTAAAAGGATGCTTTTATATTGAAGCTGGCAATTTTAAAGTCATTTTTTCTAACCACATGAAAATATGAAACTGAAAACTATATCGCATCCTAAAATTATTTTCATACACAAAGCACTGAAAACTGTGATTTAATTGGGAGTTTGAAATAAAATCCTCAGGTACAGAGTCTCACATATTTTATGGAAACATTCATATATATACAGGTTAAGATGTTTGATTAATGTATACAATGGTGCAAAATGCTAGTGGAGTTTAAAAATAAAACAAAGAAAGAAAGCCTGCTGTCAAAGTCCCATCAGAGTCAAAAGCTCTGCCTCTTAGATAATTGTAAAGAATTTGAAGATACATGAAGGGGGAAAATACCTGAAATGTATATTTCTCCAAAATGTATATTTCTCCTTCAAATCCAATTTAGACACAGAAACTGTCATCACTTATTGATACCAATTGATCATGTTTGGCAGTATAAAACCAGCTATTTTTCTGGCGGTGAGACTCAATCCCACAACATAGAAACCACTCCTGGGAATTCTTTGTAAAATAAAACATTCTTGTAAGATAATTCAGTGAGCAACAAGAACTGATAAACATAAGCACTCCCACAGAAACTGCCATTTCTATGTAAATTAGCAGTCCTAACTAGAACATCAATTTAATGTCAAATGGGGTATAATCTTATGCTATAGTAGGAATTAATGCCGTAGACATTTTAGTTGGAGGTTTGGGCCATATGTTGATTTTAACAGCTCTGAGAATTTAGTGTCTATGACTCTTATCAGATGATTCCTTGTAATAAATCGACTGTCATACGCTCAGATTTAACTGTGGGTGGGGAAACAGTATAGTGTAGTGATTAAGGTTTCCTGCAGTCTGACTAGCTAGCTCCTCTCCTAACTTCAGCAAAAACTTGCTGTGTGGCCTTGAAAGAGTTCATATCCTGCTCAGAGCCTTATTTTCCTCTTTTAAAACGGTAACCCCCACGCTCCACTCTGCACTCCCTATCTGCCTTCGTAGCTTTATTTTTGATTCCGCACACTTGCCAGTATCTGACACACTGTTATTTTACTTACGTATAGTTTGCCTCTCTTCCATTAGATTAAAAGCCCAGGAAAGGAAGACTCCCTGCTGCATGTCAGCATCCTGTATAACACTTGGTACATAGCTTGTTGCTGTTAGTTGCCATGGAGTCAGCTCCATCTCATGGAAACCTTATGCGTAACAGAATGAAGTGTTACCCAGTTGTGTGCCATCTTCATGATCTTTGATATATTTGAGACCATTGTGTCAATCCATCTTCTTGAGGGTTTTCTTTGTTTTCACTGACCTTCTACTTTACCAACCATGATATCCTTTTCTGGCTATTGGTCTTTCCTGATGATGTGTCTAAAGTAAGCAAGACAAAGTTTCTCCATCCTCACTTCTAAGGAACATTCCGTTTTTATTTCTTCTAAGATCATTTGCTCAAAGAATAAATGAATTAATCTGTAAAATGAACTGGCTAAGTATTAAGTGAATTAATGTATGCAAAACACTTAGAAGATTACATGGCACAAGGTAACAATTTAATAGTTGTTAAAGCTTATTAATATTCCTGAGGAAATTTGTTTTTAAAATCATAGTTATTCATTTTAGATCAAATCTATATTTAAGATTCTTTTCCCTTTCAGCAGTGAATTGATTGTAGCTTCCCTCCCACTTTCTAAGCTAGAAGATATCAATGCTAAGAACTTTGCAGCTTACCCATAGTAACTTATGGCTAGCCTTGCTATATTGGAAGGGGAAAGGTCAGGTGAAGAGAGAGACTCACTTGCTAAGATAATGTAATTACTGAGGATGTAGAAGAAACTCAAGTTCTGTGGCAAGGACATGGGATTTAACATGAAGGATAGTATTCTTTTATTAATTTCTTTCATGTTTTTATTTAACTTATTTGTACATGGGAGAAAAAAA
>NW_004444007.1:2839633-2845062 GCF_000243295.1 Trichechus manatus latirostris
TAAATGATTCAAATGTGTGGCCTATTTTTCTAACTCCCAAGACAGGAGCCTCTCTAACCTTTAGGCATTAGAGAAAGATGTGCCTTTCTTTCTCTTTCTAGTCTGTCTTTCTAGGATCCTGGGCATATCCTAGCATTTTCCCACCACTCCTCTACAGCTGTTGAGTCATTCTTCAAGTCCTAACTATGGAGACACCCTTCTGTGCTGAGCTGAGGAGGAAATCGGGTTGGACATTGCCTTCCTCTTACTTCCCTGTACTTACTTTCTCCTGTATTCTTCCGAAGCTTATCACGATAGGATCCATAGTAACACTGGTACTAAAGGCAATGCCAGGAATGGAAACATTAAGATTGTCATTGATATGGATGATTCTCTGAGTCTGAAAGGGAAGACAATTATAGTTGAGTCCTTCCCAAAGAGAGGGTTGACACTTGTCCTCTTAACCCGCTTACCCCAGCCTCATCTCCTTCAGGTATTTCCACTTTAAATATACTAATTTATTTATTTTACAAATAATTATTGAGTGCCTAAAATATGTTCAACAATGAACAGGACAGTTCTCCAATCTCATGGAGATTAGAGAAAGGAGTGATGAGACCAGGGTTCCAGTGACTGTAATACCCCCGTCTCCTCTTCATTGTTTTAAGTTTAAGACAAACTTCTGAGAAGATCAGCCTGCATGCTTGATTCTCACAGTAGTCTCTATCTTACCAACTAACATGTGGTGTTAGTGTTGTTAGGATATGGAGATCTAGATCTACAGCTATTTACTAATTAATTTCTTCCTAATTTACCCTATGAATTACTTATTAGGAGGAAAATGAAGTCAAATTATTTTCTAAGCAACACTGAAATTTCCTTTTCTACCCATGGACCACAAGATCCTCATCATTTACTTTGCAAAATTTAAGATTTTTCAGTTGAATTTACTGCTTATGTCTATATTACTTATTTCAAGGCCATCTGCTTTTTTTTTTCTTTTTTTTTTAACACTGTTTGGAAAAAAGTACTGTATTCTTTTCAGATTTTTGAAAAGTGTTAGAAAAGGAAAAAAAAAAGATTCTGTTTGGCTGAACAATTTATGGAGAAGGAACAGTTTCTGACTCACAGAATTTAAAAACTATCTACAAATACTTTTAAATGATTACCAGGAATTTAGTAATCTAGCACTGAAAAATGATTATAATTTTAAGTATGTATTCAAAATAAGATATGCATATGAAAATATTGATAAACTGTAAAGAGTTATTTGAATGTACAGTATTATTATTGTACTTACTAGTATAAATACACACAAGACTGTTCCATTATACTTTTTCAAAAATATGCATTTGCATGCCTTAATCATAGAGTAGGATATATACCAAAATGTGATTTGTGGTTAGCTCTAGTTGTTGGGATTGTGGGTGATTTTATTCTTTCATGTTTCTGTGTGTTCTAAATTATCTAAAAAAAAAAAAAAAACAAAAAACTGTTGCCATCGAGTTGATTCCGACTCATAGCAACCCTATAGGACAAAGTAGAACTGCCCCATACAGTTTCCAAGGGTGGATTCGAACTGCTGACCTTTTGATAACAACCCTCTTAACCACTGTGCCACCAGGGCCCCAAATTATCTATAATATTTATTACTTATGTAACAAATAACATAAATTTGATTATGAAAAATGCTATTGCTGCTGTCCTTTCATCCAATGAAAATGATGAATAATTTTTTGATGATGTTCTTTTTGTCTGATTGGAAAATTAATGTTTATGGATTGTAGAAAGTCTGGTATATATTGAAAAGAATGAAGAAGTTAATTTAAAAAATGACTTTTGCTCCCACCTCTTAGAAGTAGTCACTGTTAAACTAACAGTGTATTTTTTTTTTCATGTCCCTATACACACATATATACACATTAATGTCTATACTCTTTCACTCAGCTAACAGCATCTCATGTTATTACAGCCTTACATGGAAGACTGCTTCACCTGTGTATCCTATGAATCTCTATCCAGATCCGTCTGTTTTTCCTTTCATAATTTCAAATAAATAAATAACAACACCAAACTCATAAATTAATGAATATGTCTGGGTTCAGAGTACATTATTATGCCCTAGGTATTATTCATTGGAATATTTTGTTAGATGTCAAATAGAACGATCATTCCTATAGGCATGAATTATATGTTCCATGTATAATTTGAAACACAAAATTGGAATAATCAGTGCATACAGAAAATTTTCTTGTAGCCTAAATTTTAATAAAGTGGCAAAGTGGATCCGAAATGTTACATTCTCAATCCTTAAAGGCACTAATTGAAAGTTCTATGGTCAGTTTTTGCTTTCAATCTTATTCAATAGATCTTGATTTTTATTTCAACTGGACTAGCTGCTCAAAAGGAGTATCACTGATACACATTGAACTTCCACATAGAGAATATAATTAGAGTTTGTTTAACTGGCTTTAAATCCCTTTAACTTCATATATCCATGTTTTCAGTTGCAGGAAAGAACTGTTGAGAGCATGAGCAATACTAATACTACATTAGCAATTCTCAAAAAAATTAAACAATGAAAATGTGTCGGAGAGCAAGAGGCAAGTACGTTCTAAGCTACGGTGATTTTCTCAAGCTTTGTTCAGTTCCTGTTTGTAGAGTTAAAGTACAGATGTACTTCGTTAAAACAGTAAGGCAAAGAGTATGGTAGATAGAATAAATTACTGGCCTTGAGACATAAGCCATCCAAAAAAAAAGCACATTAGACATGGATTCATTCAATCCTTGAATCGGTTGGCAAATATTTATTAAGCATCTACCTTGTGCCAGATGGAGCCAGGCCTGGGTGGCACAAACAGTTTAATGCTCAGCTTCTAACTGAAAGGTTCGTGGTTCAAATCCACCCCAGAGGTGCCTTGGGAAAAAGTTCTGGCAATCTACATGCAAAAGATCACAGCCATTGAACACCGTGTGGAATACTGTTCTACTCTGAAACACTAGGGTCACCATGAGCTGGAACCAATTTGACGGCAACTGGAAAAAAAAAAAAGTGCCAGGCAATATCCTATACACTGGAGATATAGAGGTGAGGATAAATGACGAATTGCTTGACCTCAAAAGCTTGCATTCCAGACAAGAAGCAAGAAAACAGATAGAACATGATATAATTTCAGTTAATGATTGATACTATGATAACATTATGGAAAGATACCGCTCTAAGGTAGGAATTGTTGTCACTGCACACTGCTTCTTACCATTCACTGTGGGTTCAAATCACCTGGGGCTTCTTTTAAAACGCAGATTCTGATTCTGAAGGTCAAGGATGGAGCCTGGGTGTCTGAATTTCTAACAAGCGGCTGCTCCAAGGACCACACTCAGAGTTGCTAACATTTCTGTGCATCAAGTTTGACTCAAGGGTTGGTAGGAAAAGACACCTTATTTTAAAGGAACAGTGACTTTGTGGCAAGTGATGGAGTAGCAAAAGGAAAGGAGAAAGCTAGGAAAGAGGAGAAAATATAATAAACAGAATAGGATGGTAATGCAAAAAAAAATGAAATAAAGGAACAACATATGGGCTACCAAAGGCGTATCTTTTCCATTTACTTTGCCTTAGAACTATCCCTGCATGTTATAAGCTAAAATTAGAAGTCTAAAGTACTGAGAGTAAAGTATAAATATAGATTTGTGTTAACATTTGAGAGAACTTTAGCTGGTAGAGTTTTTGCCATTAGAATGCCAGGCAAAATGGACTTTTAAACAAATAGATTTATCTTATTAGTGGAAACTGACATTGGCTTTGTTATATTGAGTATATTTATCTGTATATATATTTTTGGCAGGTAAGAGTTTTATTATTATCATTATTATTGTTCCTTTAAAAGTAGCCTTGAATGAAATATTTCTTGTTTTGTGTCTCTTACAATGCACTGCAGAAACAAAGATTGTTTAAGGATGCTGGTGCCTAGACCAGTAGGATTTTTAAATTGCATCTTTTTGGGCAGTATATTTATTTCCTCTATCTTTGTTTACTTATCTGAGTAGCAGAAAATATTGTAGTCTTTGGCATGATATTAAAACTACAGAAAAGCATGCTGAATACGTACTGCCTTGTTAGTTTACATCAAGGCATTTCCAACTCATGGTGACCTCATGTATAACAGAATGAAACATTGCCCGGTCCTGTGCCAGTACATGGACTGTACTGTTTTAGGCATACTTATAAAATCAGCAAAATTGTGCTTATGGAATATGTATCAAGATTATAAATTTGACAAAAACTATGATGGTCAATGTTGAAATCCTAGGGGATATTGGAGTCCTTGCTAAATCATTTTTTACACACAAACTGAGCAAAATGGATTAATAATTTTTGAAAATAGAGACCAAATGGTTTAATTCCCTTTGATCTCAGAAATCAGAAAAAAAGAGAAGGAAACAAATATTAAGTGCCTACTCTATGCCTGGCACATTATACATATTATTTTATGTAATCAAAACAGTTAAACAGGAAGACATTATTTACCCCATTAAATAAGTGAGGAAATTAAAGCTCATTGTTCTCAATGCAGAGCCCTGCTGGCACAGTGATTAAGTGCTGATGCTGCTAACCAAAAGGCCAGCAGTTGGGATCCACCAACCACTCCTTGGATACCCTATGGGGTGTTCTACTCTGTCCTATAGGGTCACTATGAGCCGGATCGGAATCCATTAGATGGCAATGGGTTTGTTTTGGTTGGTACTTAACCCATTTATCAAGATCACATGAGAATACCTAGCAGGTTTTCTTATTTTTTTTATTTTTTGGAGGCAGGAGGCAGGTTGGGGTAGGCATATTTCTTCCAGATTAAATTTGATTCCTTTTTTTCATATCATCTGTGATGAAAATTGAACTTTTGGTTTTCCTGTTTATTGTTAGATTTTAAGAGCCATTAGGCAATGAGTAATAACTTCTTTTTTCATACAAATTACTATGAAGAAGGCAGTTTGAATATGATAAAAATAGAATGTTTCATTTTCACCCAGTCTTCATCAAGTTTTGTCAACTATTAGAAAATCTGTTCCATATATAAAATGTGGATTTAATTAATTAAAAAAGAATTTAGAACACAGTATTAAAAGAATAAACTAAAAATTATATTTTTTTGAAAAAATACATGGTATTAAAAACCTTGTATTTTGAAAGGTGTAATAGAAACATTAAAAAAATAAACATATACCAGGAAGGAATACATAGTCACTGTACCAAAAAGAATCTGTTGACCTATAACCATTTTAGGATATAGCATATGATCAAGAACTGATGGTACTGAAGGAAGAAGTCCAAGCTGTACTAAAGGCATTGGTGAAAAAACAAAGCTCCACAAGAGACAGAAAGGGCACATAAACCAGAGACTTCATCAGTGTGAGACCTGAAGAACTAGATGGTGCCCGGCTACCACCAATGACCG
>NW_004444007.1:2846151-2847328 GCF_000243295.1 Trichechus manatus latirostris
CGGCATCAAGATTTGAAAAAAACTCATTAACAACCTGCAATATGCAGGTGATACGACCTTGCTTGCTGAAAGTGAAAAGAACTTGAAGTACTTACTGATGAAGATCAAAAACCACAGTCTTCAGTATGGATTACACCTCAACATAAAGAAAAAAAAAATCCTCGCCACTGGACCAATAAGCACCCTTATGATAAACAGAGTAAAGATCGAAGTTGTCAAGGATTTCATTTTACTTGGATCCACAATCAAAGCCCACGGAAGCAGCAGTCAGGAAATCAAACAACACATTGCTATTGGCAAATCTGCTGCAAAAGATCTCGTTAAAGTCTTAAAAAGCAGAGATGTCACATTAAGGACTAAGGTGCACCTGACCCAAGCCATGGTGTTTTCAGTTACCTCATATGCATGTAAAAGCTGAGTAATGAATAAGGAAGACCTAAGAAGAATTGATGCCTTTGCATTATGGTGTTGGTGAAGAATATTGAATACACCATGGACTGTCAGAAGAATGAACAAATCTGTCTTGGAGAAGTACACCCAGAATCCTTCTTAGAAGCGAAGATGGTGAGACATTGTCTCACATAGTTTGGACATGTTATCAGAAGGGACCAGTCCCTGGAGAATGACATCATGCTTGGTAAAGTAGAGGGTCAGGGAAAGAGAGGAAGACTGTCAATGAGATGGATTAGCACAGTGGCTGCAACAATGGGCTCAAGCATAACAACCATTGTGAGGATGGTGAAGGAAGGGCAGTGTTTCCTTCCGTTTTATGTAGGGTCGCTATGAGTTGGAACCAACTCGAGGTCACCTAACAACAACATACCAGGTTTTGCAACCTTACTCATAAAGGAAAAAATATTTTTGAGTGCTTTAGAATTTTGTAGACGTTTACAGTGTAATTTTGTAGATTGTTAGGAAAATTTCTCAAAATTATGTTGCCTTAAGGTATCTATTTTTCTTTTCCCCTTATATTAAAGTCATTTTTAAAGGGGATAGTCACCTTTATTCCAGATGTTATCTTTCTGAATTGCTTAGCTCACCTTACTGTAGGAGTGATATGGGGTAAGTTAATTTACATTGTATTATGGAGTGCTTTCTCCTAACCATTTTTATGTCATGACACACAAAGAAAATGACAGTATTTCTAATGAAGACTGGAAGGGAATTGGAGTCTTCT
>NW_004444007.1:2850580-2851910 GCF_000243295.1 Trichechus manatus latirostris
CATGTCATTATAATACTTTGTCTTCTCAAGCTGCCCTTTGAAATCTTTTCAGCTCTTACTTTATCATTTCTTCCTTTTGCTTTAGCTGCTGTACATTCAAGAGCAACTTTAAGAGTCTTCTAACATACATTTTGGTCTTTTCTTTCTTTCTTGTCTTTCTAATTACCTCTTGCTTTCTTCATGCATGATGTCATTAATGTCATTCCACAACTCGTCTGGTCTTTGGTCATTAGTGTTCAGTGTGTCAAATCTATTCTTGAGTTGGTCTCTAAATTCAGGTGGGGTATACTCATGGTTGTACTTTGGCTCTCATGGACTTGTTCTAATTTTCTTCAGCTTCAACTTGAACTTGCATAAAAACAATTGATGGTCTTTTCCGCATTTGGCCCCTGTCTTTGTCGTGACTAACGATATTCAGGTTTTCCAACATCTCTTTCCACAGAGATAGTTGATATGATTCCGGTATATTCCGTCTGGTGCGGTCTACGTGTGTAGTAGCTGTTTATGTTGTTAAAAAACGGTATTTGCAGCGAAAAAGTCTTTGGTCTTGCAAAATTCTGTCATGTGATCTCCGGTGTCATTTTTATCACCAAGGCTATATTTTCCAACTTTCACATTCCAGTCGCCAGTGATTATTAATGCATCTTGATTGCATGTTTGATCAATTTCAGACTGCAGATACTGGTAAAAATCTTCAATTTCTCCATCTTTGGCATTAGTGGTTGGCGCATAAATTTGAATAATAGACATGTTAACTGGTCTTCTTTGTAGGTGTATGGATATTATCCTGTCACTGACAGCATTGTGACTAGTCTATTCTTATTCATTGAAGGATATTTCTTGAATTCCTACCACATTGTTCTATGTATGTGTATTTTTTATTTTACCAGTATGAGAATCTGCTAAATTAACTATTTTTGAACTTAATTTTTTTCCAGTTATATAATCAACTTGTTCCTTGTTAAATATTCTTTAATATTTATTAGTGGCAAAATCTTTAATTACATAGTATATTTTTGTCTGGTCACTTATTGCTTATACTGCTCTCAATTTTCTGTATTATAAACAGTATTTCTATGAACATTCATTGAGATAAATCTTTTGGTACATCCATGATTATTATGTCCTCAGAATAAATAAAATGTCTGTTCTTAATGTAGTATCAGAAAAGAATTATCAGAAAATCCTAGATACTTCAGTGAAACAACCTACACCTTTCTTTTTTTAACGTGTATTAAATAAAATCTGTTTCCTTGTTCTGTCATCAATCACAAAATGATTGAGCCATTTCTCTACAACCTTTCACTGTTTTGATGTGCGTGTTTGTGTG
>NW_004444007.1:2852010-2854395 GCF_000243295.1 Trichechus manatus latirostris
ATAAAATGTCTGTTCTTAATGTAGTATCAGAAAAGAATTATCAGAAAATCCTAGATACTTCAGTGAAACAACCTACACCTTTCTTTTTTTAACGTGTATTAAATAAAATCTGTTTCCTTGTTCTGTCATCAATCACAAAATGATTGAGCCATTTCTCTACAACCTTTCACTGTTTTGATGTGCGTGTTTGTGTGTGACAGAGAGAAGGGGAGCGATAGAGACTGCTTATGAAGTGTTCAAAACTGTTAGGAAACTAAAGACGGTTTTTCATTTCAAGCAAGACTCGTACTGGAAGGACAGAAATCATTGAAATCTCAGGTGCTTTTGTGGCTTAATTCTGCAACTGTCATGAGAGAAAAAAATATTCTCCTTCTCAGATGCTCGTGGAGATAACTCTTTTTTCGAAGACATCTCTTTTTGTTACTCTTCTTTTCTGGTAGAATTGCCTATCTGAAGCTGGTGACTTTACTTCTGGATGTAATGAGACCAAAATTCTTGCTACTGCCAGCTATATTCCTCTGACTCTTCTATCTTTTTATTTTGCCCCTGCCCTTCAATCAAAGACTGCCAGAATATACCTGTACTTGAACTAGTTGGATTTATTGCTTGTTGTAATTAAGAGAAGACACACCATGAGAGGTTATTAGACAGAAATTATTATAGGATTTTGGCCTGCCTTAAGTGATTTGAGAGAGGGTTCAAAGAAGTGGGGCTTCCCTATAGTTTGCTTGCTGTCAAGGATAATTTTATGCTTTGATATATTAATGACTTATCTAGAAGTAGGGTGACCAACTATCTGATTTGCTTGGGATGGAAGAGATTCCTGGAACATGGGACTTTCATTTCCAAAGCCAGGAAAATCCCAGGCAAACTGGAATGAGTTGGTCACTCTTTCTAGAAGGTGAGAGAAATGAAAAGAAGCTAAAGCTATAATTGGTAAAGAAGCAACAGTCAGGCATACTAGCCAGGATAGGGAGGTTTGATTTTTGTTGTTTGAGCAATGTTCAGTTTTTGTCTAGATTCAGACATGATCACAGAGTGGTCTTATCTTTGTCTTTATCTGTCATGGTCCCGGAGTTTCCTTGTCTGATGTTGATGTTCTGTGAAATAGTTTATATTGAATAGGAGAACACCAAGGTCTAGTTGGGAGTGCCAGGCCAGCTCTAAGCAATACCCAGGCCTACTCACAGTGCTAGGCCAGTTTCTAGCTGCCAGGGGCTGATTTTCTTTTTTCAATTCCTCCTTTGGGGACTTCAGGGAGATTTTTTGGGTGGGAAGGAATAAAGCCTAAGAGTTTACAAATATGATCTTCTAGTTGGGAGAGCCTTGGTGTCAGCCACATTGGTTTTGTGCCCTAATGAAACACTGGGCTTTGAAATATTGAGTAATAATATTTATCCATCTCTGTTAACACAGATTTTTTTCTTCTTTCAGTACAGAACAATGTTAAATTACTAAATGCTAAAATTAAAAACAAATTAAAAAAATCAGATGATCTATCCCCTTCTTTGATTTCAAAATTCACATTAGCATATTTAAATGTTCCTAGTAATACTTCTATAAAGAAATCCAACTTATGTGAACCAGAATCCTCTTTTTTCACTGACATGTTAACTTTTCAAGGAATACTGTGATTTCATAGAGTGAAATTCAGTGATTGTCCTGTAGTTATGTTCTTTGTTTTTAAAAATTAGAGATATATGTAAAGGGTAAATAATTGTTCTGATTTAAAATAAAATAACTTTCCTTAAGAGCTGCCATTGAAAAGAGATTGTTTCATGTTTTTCAGATTTACTGCTTTAATAGTAAGAGAAAATATAAAGGGTGGGTCGATTTTTTTTGGAAAACATTTAACTAGTAGATGAACATATGTTGATTTAGTTTAATCATAATGTTGATAATATTAGTTAGATTTAAAGCATTCCTTTAATTACTAATATTCATTCAATTATGTAAGTTATCTTGAACTCAGTTCGGTTGTCTAGTATATTAGTTGATCACCTAGTGATTAGTCTTATAACAGTGGAGAAAATTAACAACTTTAGCTGTATTATAACCTTAAATCATGAAATTTTCTCCAGGTTCTGAGGGCTACTTTGAAGTCAACATTCCAACAGACCTAAGAGGGGAATATTCTGTCGGAATAAGTGAGAGGAAAGAAATTGAAGAATTATCAGAAGCTTCAAGGAGCAGCAAACCACTGGCAATGGTGCTTCCCTCTGAAATTTCATGTGAGGTCAGTAAAGATAACTTGTTATTTAAGTGGTCCCAATGTTTTAATAAATATTGCATTTCACTAGAATGTAAGCTCCAGCATAGTTGATGTATTAGCTTCCTAGGGCTGCCATAACAAAATACCATAAACTAGGTGGCTTGTAAGAATAG
>NW_004444007.1:2855063-2857513 GCF_000243295.1 Trichechus manatus latirostris
TTATAAAACATTCTAAGAGCCTATGCTGGACATGTTATCAGGAGGGACTAGTCCCTGGAGAAAGATATCATGCTTGGTAAAGTAGAGGGTCAGTGAAAACAGAGGAAGACCGTCAACTAGATGGACTGACCCAGTGGCTACAACAATGGGCTGAAACATAGCAACGATTATGAGGATGGCACAGGACCCGGCAATGTTTCCTTCTGTTGTATGCAGAGTCTCTATGAGTTGGAACCAACTCAGTGGCACCTAACAACAACAACGAGAGCCTACATTATAAGTGGAAATAGCATAAGAGGTAGAAGAACTGGTCCATTAGGGAATACTGGTATAATTAGAAGAAAGGAGAAATTTCTAAGAGGATGGCTATATGAACATGTGCTCCTGACACCTCTACCTCCTAAGTTGTTTTTGTTAGAATGAACCACCGAAGTAAGCTTACTGGTGGAGCTTGATCCAAATCTGGCTATGAAATCTCTGGACAATAAAAATATGTTGGGCCCCAATGTTTTTGGTGCCCTTGGGCAGGGAGAGCTTGATGCAAGTTGCATGAAAGTGTCCTTCTGGTAAAAGCCAGTGGATTTAGGTGACCTGATGACCAGGGCCGCACTTGCCACTTGCTGCGTGGCCCTTGTGGGAGTCCCCGATCCCCTAACACCAGCTGCCCTGGGGGGCAGCTGAACATTCTGTGCAGTTGAGTGAAGTTTAACTCCCTCACTTCCTCACCCCCACCCCCTATGTCTGAGCAGAAGAATCACAGTTTTAAGCTACTTTGTTATTAGTTCCAGAGGAACAGAAACTGCTTTGACACTACTTTAGAGACCCCAGGAGCCTGAGCTGTGCATGTTTGAGGGAACCGACACTCATCGTCAGCAAAAGAAAATTATAACCCATTTAAAGGACTCAGGAATTTGAGGGAGAGAGATGAGCCTAAACAATCATGATATCATGCTTGGTAAAGTACAGGGTCAGTGAAAACAGAGGAAGACCGTCAACTAGATGGACTGACCCAGTGGCTACAACAATGGGCTAGTAGCTCCTATTAAGTCAGAAATAATGGAAGAGAGTGAAAAGAACTGTAATAAAGAGAAATAAGAACTATTCTCAAGTAGATGAAATCAAAGCAGAAAGAAAAAAAAAACACTCAAGCTAAAAATAGCTCACCAGCAGTTATGCAGTGAGTCTAAATAGCTGCTTTAAAATATGTCTGCAACACTAAAAAATTGGAACAATGAAAGCCCTCCTGTTATAAAATTCACAGAGAAATCAAAGTTCAAAAATCAAACCTCATTGCCCTCCAGGCAGAGATATTTCATTTGGATGGCTGGTTAGAGTGGGGGTTCTTTCAATACTAGAATCCTGGGCTGTTTTTTACTGACATGGATATAATTCTTTAAGAACCTTCTCTCCTGGGAGCCCCACTTTATAAAGAATCCTAAGAGTTGAAAGGTCATACAAGATTATTTTAGCACCAGCTCCCCCCAAAAAACCTATTGCCATCATGTCGATTCCGACTCATAGCAACCCTGCATCCTAAAATTTCATAATAAACAAATCCCTAGCACCTAAAATAGTTATCCCAGGCAAGATCCTGTGTTATTAAAACCTAGAATTTAGTATATCTGAATCCATGTTACTATTGCCAAATATCATAGGAAAGACAAAGGGAATATCAAGCAGTGAGTGAAAATCATGTTTCAGATTTGCCAGCATAATGTTCAGTCTACGCCCATTGTCTGAAAGCACAACCTTTGAAGTTAAACTCATTTCCAGGAACATTTTAATTAATAGTTAACTATGGCAGTATGTTTACTTTGGGAGTGAGAAGAGACCACTTAAGAATTACACTGCTTCCTCTCCAAGGAAGAGCTATTCGAGGCATCAGTGCTGTATTAGTTTCTTAGAGCTGCCATAACAAAACATCACAAAGTGGGTGGCTTATAAGAACAAAAATTTATGGTCTCACAGTTCTGGAGGCTAGTAGTCCAAATTCAGGGTGTGTATAGAGCCATTTTCTCTCCAAAGGCTTTAGGGGAAGATCCTTTTTTGTCTCTTGCAGCTTCTGGTAGCCCTAGGCGTTCCGTGGCTTGCAACTGCGGCAAAGCTTCGGCATTACATAACCATCTTTCTCTTTCTGTCTCTCTGTGTCTCTTTTATAAGAGCCACCACTGTGATTCGTTAGGACCCAGCTACTCTGGTATGACCTCGTGTTAACTGATAACATCGTCAGAGACCCTATTTCCAAACATGGTCACATTCACAGGTACCAGGGGTTAGGGCTTCAACATATCTTTTTGGAGGACACAGTTCAATCTGTAACACCTGCTATCTTACCCAGTCTAGAAATTTTTGAGATGATTACTGTCAAACACCAGGTCTTATTTGAGATGTGCCTCTTTAACACCCAGCATCTTCAAAACCAATTAAATTCCATTTCCTGTTGTAGTTGT
>NW_004444007.1:2861025-2869934 GCF_000243295.1 Trichechus manatus latirostris
TGACTGCACAGGTCATATATCCATGAAACTGGCTGTGTGTACAAATGAAGATAGAAATGTCTCATTTGGGCTGGTCAGTACACTTGTCTTTTATTTAGAACTTTTCTCTGGAAATAGTTAGAAGGTGAAGTCCTGCCCTCTATTAAAAAGGGAATCTGATGCATAAGAAGCAACCTGTATGAGCGCTCATGAATGAAAACGAGTTAGCTGGGTGAATAAAACATTGGGAGAGTTAGTTTATGGAGTTTGCAAGGGTCTGTTGTTGTTAACTAATGTTGAGTCAGGTACAATTCATGGCAACCTCAAGTACAGCAGAATGAGACATTGCTTGGTCTTGTGCCATTTTCATGATCGTTGGTATGCTGGAGTCCATTGTTGCAGCAACTGTGTATGTTGAGTGCCTTCTAACCTGGAGGGCTCATCTTCCAGAGTTATATAAAAAAATATTCTTTTGTAATCCATAAGGTTCTCATTGACTAATTTTCATAAGAAGACTACCAAGCCTTTCTTCCTAGTCTGTCTTAGTCTCCAAGCTCCACTGAAACCTGCCCACCATGGGTGACCTTGCTGGTGGTATTTGAAATACCAGTGGCATAGCTTCCAGTGTTGTAGCAACACTCAAGTCACCACAGTATGACAGACTGACAGATGAGTGATGGTGCAAGGGAATAGCCCGAAGTTAAACAAGGAGCAATGTAAGCAGAGTAAAGAACTCTGAAAACTTTGAAGGAGAGGCTCGTGGGGATCTGAGCCAAAGTGAAATGGGAAATCATTATGTGGGTCTTAAAGATTCCAAGAAAGGTAACAGATAAGAGGAACAAAAGAATAAAAGAACTATGCTGGAAGTGAGGTTCAGTGAGGAGGATGCTGAAGATGTCAAAGGAAAGGGACTCATATTCTTTACTTTGAGGTCTGAGAGGAAGCAGTACATTCAAGAGGTACAGGGAAGAAAAGAGGAAAACATTTCTGACATGTTGGATGTGTAGACCAAGAGCGAAAGGTATAATAGTTCCCTTTAGATGAAATATTTTCTCCATGTGAGATTTAACTAGTGAGGTGAAATTTAATTAAAAATAAACTGTGGACAAATATTTGGGAGCATTAGGCTCTGGTGGAAAATTCTTGAAGTGGACTTTTGTGTCCGCTGAAATGATTTTGTAATATCAACATGGTATTGTTAGAAATTCTTTGTTACAGAACGTTAAAGACATAAGTTTTTTTTTTTTTTTTGCAGGTAATTCATGCTTACAGAGATACTGTTTAAATGAGAAAACTTTGAAATTAATGGCTTTTAGATAAATATGACTTTATAAGAGTATATTAATGAGGTTTCTGTTTATTTAGTTGGGGACTGAAATTTAGTTTGACTTTGAAGAAAACCTTTGAAAGGTGATATCTGAGATAATCATAAAAGGATAGTTTATTTTAGTTATTTTGAAGAGTAAAACAGCATGATTTAAAGAAGAATGAAGCTTTTGAAGTTAGATACTCTAGATTAATCTTCAGAATGCACTCTGTGTATTTCTTGCTCTGTTCATAAAAGAGGAAAATAATAGCTTTCTCGATTTTGGTTTGGGGTGTATGTGTTTTGGTCAGGCTTAAAGGAAATATCTTTATATAGAGAGTTCTTAGTATAATTACTAATGTAAAATACATGCTCAATAAATATTTACTCCTTCCTTTTCTCTATATTAACTCCAATATTCTTACCCATATATTTTTCCTAGAGTTTTTCCAAGAAGAGGCTTTCAATAACCCTTTTCACTTATGTACACAGATTAAGCTTTTCTATCTTAAATAAATCTTGAAACTTTCAGATTAATAACCTTTAGTCACTTCAGACCCTTCACAGATACTCATATCTAGTTGTTCTTCGTAAATACAGAGAACCTCTATTATGTAAGATTTAAAATCATTGAGGTGTTTTAAAAAATCGTATTTGAATTATAAGAGATTTAAAGCTAAATTTGTTCAATCCTGTAATTTTATAGATTAATTAACCAAGTTCTAGAAAGATTGAGGAAAAGGACTTGGAAATAGGACTTGGTAAACAATTGAATTAGAGCCCCCAGGAGGTCTGTGAATTGATGCTATTACCCTGAGACAGGGAGCCACACCTACAAGGAGGAGGCAGAGAGGAAAAAGGAGAAGCTATGTTCTCACTGTGTTTTCTATGTTTGTTGTTGTTGTTAGGTGCGGTGTAGTTGGCTCTAACTCATAGCAACCCCATGCATAACAGAAAAAAACATTACTCAGTCCTGTGCTATCTTTATAATTTACGTAGCTGTTTGAGTCCATTGTTGCAGCCACTGTGTCAGTACATCTCGTTGAGGATCTTCCTCCTTTTTGCTGATTGTTTAAACTTTACAAAGCTTAATGTCTTTCTCCAGCAATGGATCCCCTGATGACATGTCCAAAGTATATGAGACAAAGTCTTGCCATCCTGGCTTCTAAGGAGCATTCTGGCTGTACTTCTTCCAAGACAGCTTTGTTCATTCTTCAGGCGGTCCATGGTATATTCCATATTCTTCACCAACACCACAATTCAAGTATGTCGGTTCTTCTTTGGTCTTTTTTGTTGTTGTTGTTCATCTTTAGCATGCATATGAAACGATTGAAAATAACAAGACTTGGGTCAGGTGCACCTTAGTCATCAAAGTGACTTCTTTGTTTTTTAATACTTTAAAGAGGTCTTTTGCAGAAGATTTGTCCAATGCAATATGTTGTTTGATTTCTTGACTGCTGCTTCCATGGGCATTGATTGTTGATCCAAGAAGAATAAAATCTTTGACATCTTCAATTTCTTCGCCATTTATCATGATGTTGTTTATTGGTCCAGTTGTAAGGATTTTCTTTTCTTTTTTTTTTTTACTTTGGGAAAAGAAATAAATGGTGTAATTACCAGTGTTCTGGATTCAGTAGCTGGTACTTTTTTTAGTGAATCACACTACTTGTGAGAAAAATCTTTTTACATATATAATAATTAGAATTCATAGGTATCTATTTATAGTCCATCATGTATGTGTTCATATATGCTGCAGAAGACTTCTTTGGTGTTGAAAAGCTAAGGTGTTACTTTGAGGACTAAGGTGCGTCTGACCCAAGCCATGGTATTTTCAATCGCCTCACATGCATGTGAAAACTGGACAGTGAATAAGGAACACCGAAGAAGAATTGATGGTGTTGGTGAAGAATGTTGAATATACCATGGACTGCCAAAAGAACGAGCAAGTCTGTTTTGGAAGAAATATAGCCAGAGTGCTCCTTGGAAGTGAGGATGGTGAGACTTTGTCTCATATACTTTGGACGTGTTATCAGGAGGGACCAGTCCCTGGAGAAAGACATCATGGTTGGTAAAGTAGAGGATCAGCAAAAAAGAGGAAGACCTTGAGATGGATTGACACAATGGTTGCAGCAGTGGGCTCAAGCATAGCAATGATTGTGAGGATGGCACAGGACCAGGCAGTGTTTTGTTCTGTTGTACATAGGATCGCTATGAGTCAGAACTGACTGGACGGTAACTAACAGCGATGTATGTGTTTTAGCAATTCAGCATTTCTTTGACTCATATACAGGGCACTGGGCTAATGACACAGAACTATAAATATAAACCAGTCACTCATATAAATATTTCTTAACAGATATAAATAACAACAAATTCTTTAGTACAATTTTCACAATGCTTTTATAAACATTGTCTCATTTAAAAAAAAATCACAGACTGGATGTTTTAATCTGAATATAACAGATGAGGAAATAGAAGATTGTAAGTAAAGTAGCTCTTATTAGAACTTACTGCTAGAAAATAACAGATTCAAAACTAAATTCCTAGCCTATTACCCCCCTCATCCAGTGCTTGTTCCATTTAGAGCAAGAATTTACATGTGAGAATTTAGGTTTATTTCAGAAACAGACTAAACCTACCAAACCCTTTGAACAATTTTGCCAATATTTTCTTAGAATTGTGGTACCACCTGCTGAAGGATTCTGATTCCATACTTACCAGGGATCATTCCTGTTTGGGCAGCTTTGTGACTACTCTAAGCCTTCCTTGTATAACTGCAGATCTAAGCTTTTCTACTTATTGCTGACTTTTCATGGCAAGATAGGAATAATACATATTTCTGTTTTCTTCAGGTTTATTCAGTCCTTTTCTTGTGGGGCTAGTCCAAAAGGTGCTTCTGCACACAAAGGGAATGGACTATTTACTTTGAAGCAGTAGATAGCGGTCAAAGTAGCTGCTGTAACTAGAATTATTTTATATTGTTTACAGTGCACCTTAAAAATATACAAAATTTCAAAGCATGGACTAAGCAAATAATAAAGTTTTCACCACATAGGTTCTGAGAATAGTTTTATTTAATGAATGATATAAAGCAGATACAGCAAATCCAGAACGACTTTCACCAGCATTACCAGAGATACTTGCCGCCTTGGTAAGTTTAAGTGAGAAATTAAAAACAGTTTGGTCCATTTGCATTTGGCATTAATTCCATGCATTGTGGGATCAATCCCTTGGATTTTGAATGGGCAGAATAGGTAATAGGAAGAGAAAGAAAACAAAAAACAAGATAAAAGGAGATGAGATGATTCTATAGTATTTATTAAAGAGAAGCAATAGGTAGAAAAAGTAGAATTTTGTAAGACTGAATTAAGTCATGTTGTTTAAAACTTGATTTTTAAAGTTGACCATTGCTCAATACCAAGTTATATTGAAAACAAAAGGGATAAAACAATTAAATGTAAAACAATTGTACATCATCATTCTTAATAGCAAACATTTTAAGAGCAAACTTTTTATTTATTTTCTTCCTCAAGTCTAAAATATTGAGGATAGGAATTATAATCATTTAGTGTCCTATAATATTAGGTCATGGAGAACCACTTAGCATCCAATTCTTGGATTATAAGATTTGTTTCTGCATTTTTTCCCTTTAAATTATAAAATTCTGAACATAAGTGATGAGAACTAACTTGAGTGGAACTAATGTGTACTATGTATTCAGAAAGAAACCTCCAAATCAGCTCCTTTCTAGAACGTGGTAAAAGAATGTGAAAACAACTGCATATTCTTGGTTACAGTTTATCTTAAGATTTTCACTGAAATATTATCTGAGTTTTATATGAGCCATGCCAGTATTGACTTGTATATGATTTGATAACAGCTCTGAACATTATTCCTCTTCTGATCACTGTGGTAACCTAATTTGGGAAACACCTAATCACAGTTCTTTCCAGCCCTTAGTGGGAAAGAAATTCTTGACCCAGGAGACATCATTCATTCCTGGGAACTCCAGTGTGCATTGGTGTCCACGAGGGAAAATGGAATCTCCCAGCACCCTAAGTACTGTACCTGTTAGGGTGCCCTGTTCTGGGTTTTACTGTTCCATGCAACACTCTAGAGTTGGTATTTTCACCAGATAATTCCCAGAAACATCTAATAGTGAACTCCTTCCCTTTTGTTGAGAGACATGTCATTTAGCTTTCCTTCAAAAAATACACTTTGCAATTTTAGTTTCTTTAGGACACTGAAAAATGTCATTTTCCTGCCTGCTGACAAACTTTTTTTTCTCAGAACCTATTACATTTATTTCTAATGAAATATACTTGAAATTTTCTGCTATAAAATAAGACTCTTAATACATTTTTTTAACCTGTAATACAGTCTCATAGCATAGAAACAGGGGCAGTGGCAAACTACAATATGGGAGAGATTGAGTGTTCAGTAAACACTAAATTGATAAATTTAACATGTGAGAATCACATCGGCATATCTCATTTCAGTATGGAAAATACAAACCCAATAGAAGACTTAATTCAATAATGTGTGACTTTTATTATTAATAAATGTAATAGGTTCTTTGGTTAATGTAAATTTTCTCAAATGCTTAATTGGGTTGCATTTTTAATCTTGTAGAATCCTGGTGAAATATTCATTATTTTGAGAGATGGAGTAATTGCTGATACTGTGGAGGTTGAATTTACATCAAACAATAAGTGCATTAGAACACGGCCAGCCATTTGGAATAAGACAGTCTGGTGTATGAAAGCTTTAGGTAAGAATTTTTTATGCTTTAAAAATATATAAATCATCATCTTGAGTTCTTTTCAATAAATTTATGATAAATGATTTCACTTCCCTACAGAAACTAATATTGTACTGCAGGTGTTTCCTGTGTTTAGTTTTGTCATACACAATGCTGTTATTATTAATCTGGGTTCACATAAGTAAGAATATTTAATTATGAGAAATTAGGGTGAATACCACGTGGTGAAATGACAGCCAGTAACATGTTTTTAAATATGTCAGCAGTGAGCACTTTAATATATGTCAGCTATTAAGTATGGACCTACAATTATTTGTTTTATTATAACTTTAGGATTAGCAGATGTTTAAGTTTTTACTATTAAACTTTCTTTTTTCCTTTTTCTTTTCTTTCTTTTCCTTTGCCATGCCTCTGAGTATATTTTTGGTTATTCTGGAAGGCATAATTCTTTTTCACTATTTTATCATCTTGGTATCATTTCTATATGCAGTCTTTCCCTCTTTTCCTTATTTCATTTATGAAGCTATTCATTTTATTATCCAGCTTTGGTTGAAGCATGGTAAATTATATCAGATTCAAAATTCCACATGGAATATCCACACTTGCCACAATAATTGGGCTAAAATAAAAATGTAAAAGATTAATTTCTGAATGTTTTAAGGCTACTTGGTTTTTGAATTTACGATGAGCTTTTACAATCAACTAATAAAATGATCTTTTAAAACTTCATAAATCTGTACCACATAAAATATTTTAAAGTAAAAAGACAACCTGTCTTATCATAAATTTGGAAATTTAGTTAAAATGCTTACAATTATAAAGTATGTCAAATGCTATTATGCTGTCAATTTACAGAGCATTTACAAACCTTTCCTACTGTGATATGCAAAGCATGTGTCCCCTCTCTGGATTTTCTTGCACAGTTTCGGTCAGAGTTGGATTATAGGAAGGAAAGACTCTACACCAAGCACTTATAAATATTTTAGACACTGCTTCCTGTCATGAGCAAGGATATGCAAGAATGAGATGAGAGAGAGCCCTCTCTGCCTCTTTTCTTTCTCTTCCAAGACACCCCTTCTTTCTGTCATGTTTGAAAATAATGAACAATAATTTCTACCTGACTAGTTTCAGAATTTAAGCTTAGTTAGACTAAAATCACTACAGTAAAAAAATCACAAATTAAAAAATTCTTAGGTGCTTAGTTAGACTAAAATCACTACAGTAAAAAATAATATCACAAATTAAAAAATTCTTAGGTAATATTTCACAGACAGATTAAGATGCTAAATAGGATTATTCATGTTATTTAATATTTTATGCTCAGTTTACCTAGTAGTGTAGAGCAGTTATCTGGGTTCAGATCCTGGCTCCTTCACTTACCAGCTATGTAACCATGGGCCAGTTACTTAATTTCTCTTGCCTCAGTTTCCACATCCGTAAAATGAGAATGATAATAGGATTTATCTTATTGAGTTATTTTTAGTATTAAATGAGATATTTTATGCCAGTGCTTAAAAGAGTCTCTAACATGTAGTAAACATTCAATAAATATCAGTTATTTTTTTACAATTCTCATTCTCTTCTGAACATTGAAAGAGTGATACACACACACACACACACACACACACACACACAATTCAGTAGTACACAGAAGAAAACATCAGAGTTCAAATTATTTATCAAACAGAAAACAAATATTCCATATTTTCCATGATATACCAGGATGAAGTTGTACTGTTTCAAAGAGAAATCTTAATTTCACTTGTAGGTAAAAAAGATTATGAATAATATTGCCTACATGGTTTACAACAGATTTGTAGTGAAAAAATGAAAAAAAAAACACTATTCACCAGTTATGCTAATTAAACTTTTTAAAAGTATTTCCTTCAATTCGATGCCTACAAATTTAAAAAGTTAGACTTGAAAGACACAAACTAACAAAACTTACACAAGGTGAAATGGATAATCTCAATAGATCTATATTTATTAAAGAAATTAAATCAGTAATTCATAACCTTCCAAAACAGAAAGCACCAGGCCCAGATAGTTTCACTGGTGAATTCTACCGAACATTTAAGGAAGAAATTTTACCCATTTTCGAGAACTTCTTCCAGAAAATAGAAGCAGACAGAACACTTCTTAATTCTTTCTATGAGACCAGCATTACTCAGTAATGACATTACAAAACATTAGAAGAAAGAAAAACTACAAACCAATATCTCTCATGACCGTAAATACAAGAATACTCAACAAAACATTAACAAATTGAATCCAACAATGTATAAAAAGAATTATATACCACAACCAAGTGGAATTTATCCCAAGTATGCAAAGTTCAACATTGGAAAATAAATAATTATAATCCACCACTTCAACATGCTAAAGAAGAAAAATCTTATGATCACATCAATCAATGCAGAAAATGCACTTGACAAAACCCAACATCCACTCATGACAATGACTCTCAGAAAACTTGGAATAGAGGGGAACTTCCTCAACGTGATAAAGAACATCTTCCAACTCACAATAGTAAGATTTTAAGACTTACTATAAAGCTATAATAATCAAGACAAGGTGGTATTGCTGAAAGAATAGGCACATAGATCAATGGAACAGAATAGAAAGCCTGGAAACAGATGCACAAAAATATAGTCAACTGATCTTTTTTAAAACATTTTTAATGTTGTAAAAATATAAAGAATGCAACATTCACCAAATCAACATTTTTGTCAAATGATCTTTGACAAAGAAACTCAGACAATTCAATGGAGAAATGATAGTGTTTTCAACAAAAGGTGCAAGAATAATTGGATGTCCATATGCAAAAATACACAGGGTCAGTGTACCAAAAAGAATTGGTTG
>NW_004444007.1:2883682-2896899 GCF_000243295.1 Trichechus manatus latirostris
TACTGTGATGGAATCGTTAAGGCGACAACAGAAATAAAATACTGTACAACAGCAAAGGAGACAGCATTTCGAGTGGCAGATCCAGGACATGGAACATGTCAGGTAAGTTGATCTTTCCATGAAGTTAATAACAAAATAAGCTAAAGAGCTAATGTGGGAGAAGAGAATGCATTCTTTGGTATAAAGTCTAAATGTGAATTGAATAAGTGTCTGATCAATAGGCAGGGAAGAGGCCAACCTCTGTGGTACATAGATGCAGATAAATTAGTTTGCTTATGTCAGGTCATTCCAGATAATGTCAATCGAAGACTGCCTATCCATTTTGAAATAGCTCCTGTAATGGGCTTGTTTCAAAGCTATTACAGAGCAGATAAAGAGAGAAGGATTAAAGGGAAGTCTTAAGAAATTAATTTCCTCATTATCCAGATCTGGACAGCACAAAAGAAAAGTGTTTTGGAGTCAAACAAACTAAGAACACCATCAGAAAGAGAGTGTATGGTGTTAATCTAGACATTTTTATTTTCGAGTGGAAATACCCAAGCTCAGTAAATGTTTTTCTTAGTTTCATTTACCATAGTTACCTAATAGTGAAAACTATTGCTTTATATTAACAGTGTTTTTTAGGAATTCCAGAATAGCTAAAACTTTCTGAGAGGTATGCAAAGAGGCATTTTGAAGCCTGAGGTTTTTCCTCCAATGTAAAAAAGTATTACTCAGCAGTGAAGACTTGGTGAGAAGTTTCTGATTTTCTCGAAGGGCACTTGTTTGGGACTTTTTCCAGGGTACATACATACTGTGAACGCCTTGTTCTCATGGGTTTTAGATGTAATCATTGTGTTTTGATTACTCTTAAGCCATTAGTTTAATTTCTGCATTTATTTAGTTATTTGTTGTTACCTGGCCCGTTTCAGTAGAGATGATGTTTGCTTAGTGTAGCACATTTATCCTTCATGTGTTTGTTTATTGAATGAGATTTTTAATGGCATAAATGTTCGTTCTTTTTTTTAACTGCCTGATCACCAGAATTATAACCTTGCTTAATTGCCTTGCTTTGCGGGGAGGAGGGCAAATGGTAGCAGAGGCAAAGAAAGGGGTAGTTGAATTAAACATTGTGACCTTCAAATTTCGAAGGAAAAAAAAAAGTACCCTATAAGATATGTAACAAAACCATCAGTGACAGTGATGTTGACAGGTTGTCATGAACTCTTATAGGTTGAAACTAGTTTGGAATTGGAAGCTTTTTTTTAGTTCATGTGACACATTTTTCTATTAGAGTTCTCCTTTTGAATGACGTATTTTAGAACAACGGAAAAGGTAAAATGTCTTCAGAAAGGACAGGGAGTGAAATATCACTTGTCCAACTGGGGAGGATGGGACATTTGACAAAATTGTAATTGTAACTGCAGAGCAAGAATAAAAGTAATAGTTGTTGTTAGGTGCCATCATGTCAGTTCCGACTCATAGCGACCCTATGCACCACAGAACGGAACACTGCCTGGTCCTATACCATCCTCACAATCGTTGTTATACTTGAGCCCATTGTTGCAGCCACTGTGTCAGTTCATCTCATTCAGGGTCTTCCTCTTTTTCACTGACTCTGAACTTTAAAGTAATAGCATATGCTTAAAATGCGGATGGTCTCATTTTCTTCTAAGACTAGCCGTCTTCTACTTTAAAAATTCTATTCATAACAAAAAGATTAATAAAAGTGATATACTGAATTATTAGTACTCAGTCACCACAGAGGTAAAGTAGCCCCAACATATGTTATTGTGTGGGTTTTGCTGTTGGGGAAAAATAAAACGCATCTTAGTATATAGTGAAAATTAAATGTAATTTATGACCTCTGCAGTTTTTCAGAATGCTATAATATGCAAGTCATGATTTCTTCTACAGCTTTGAGTAAATCGAAAAAACAACTTTTTTGTATAGTTTTTAGATCAGTAGAAAATATTGTTTCTTATTCACCCTCAACCAAAACGAGAGTGAGAAATTAGGGGTAATCATTGCATCTTAGGATTTCTCCCTTCCCTCAGGCCCTGTTGATCTAGTGAATGGATATGAGACAGTCACAGCTTAATTCAGGCTTCTACATCAGAAAGAAGCCATTTTAAACCTGACATGTGACACGGAGGGGTAGAATCATTGTAACTTTGCAACAACAGACCAGCATGGTAGAAAGAGACATTAAGAAATTAGGTTTAATTTATGTAATTTAAGACAGGGCTAGAGGTCTTACAAGTCCCTGGGTAGTGCAAACAGTTAACGTGCTCGGCTACTAACGAAAAAGTTGGAGGTTGAATCCACGCAGAAGCACCTCAAAAGAAAGTCCTGGTGATCTACCTCAGATAAGTGAGCCACTGACAACCCTACGGGGCACAGTTCTGCTCTGACACATATGGGGTTGCCGTGACTTGGAATCGACTCAACGACAGCTGGTTTAGAGGTTTCGCTGCTGCCATCAGTGGCCATAGAAGCTGAAATTCCATAGAATCTTGGGCTTGATATAAAGTGAGGTTTCTCTAACCTGCTGCCTTCTGGACTTTCAGAGTTCTCCTTATCATGAATTCATAGGGATGATGAAAGGTGGACTCAACCTGTGATGAAGAAAGAACCACAGGAGCATTCCCTGGTGTGTTTTAGTGTGGCTTGGCCTCCAAGGCAGCAGGCCCACCCCCAGTGTGCTTCTCCTTGCAGGCACCCTGGTGTTTCTTTTTGACATTTGGCTTTGCTGTCATGTAGTTGATAGTGGAAGAGTAGTGAAAAGCTGTATTTTTCTTTTACCAGTGTCTTAGTCATCTAGTGCTGCTCTAACAGAAACACCACGAGTGGATGGCTTTAACAAAGAGAAGTTTATTCTCTCACGGTCCAGGAGTAGGCTACAAGTCCAAATTCAGGGCATTAGCTCCAGGAGAAGGCTTTCTCTCTCTGTCAGCCCTGGAGGAAGGTCCTTGTGATGCATCCGTCTTTCCTTGGTCTGGGAGCATCTCAGAGCAGAAGCCTCAGGTCCAAAGGACACGCTCTGCTCCCAGCACTGCGTTCTTGGTGGTGTGAGGTTCCCATGTGTGTCTGCTCGCTTCTCTCTTTTATATCTCAGATGAGATTGGATTAAGACACTGTCTAATCCTGTAAACCTCATCAGTATAACCTCATCACAGTGATAGAATTTACAACACATAAGGAGATCACTGATAACTTTATCATAGTGATAGAGTTTACAACACATAAGAAAATCCCATCAGATTACACAATTATACAATACTGAGAATCATGACCCAGCCAAGTTGACAGATATTTTTGGGAGACACAAGTCAATCTATGACAACCAGTATAGAACATTATAGTCATTGTTTTATATTCTACTCTTCCAGTTGATTGGGAAATTTGGATATGTTGCAAATAACTCACTGAATATCTCTATTCAGAGCACCACGTGTATTGTAATTTATTCACCATAACCCTTTGCCATCGAGTTGATTCCAGCTTATAGTGACCCTATAGGACGTAGTAGAACTGCCCAATAGGATTTCCAAGGAGCAGCTGGTGGATTTGAACTGCCGTCCTTTTGGTTAGCAGCTGAACACTTAAACACTTCACCACCAGGGCTGGCTATTGTATATTTACAAGGACACAGAACTGCAGATTTGTTTTTTTTTTTTTTTTCAGTATCTTACCTACTTAGTTGAAATGGTGTGTTGAAAGACTACCCTGACCTTTCTTATAAATTTTAGTGGCAGATGTAATTTCAGTAATTCTAAAATACTTCCTATAATCATTTAAAAGTGATTAGGCATATAAAAACATGAACATTCTGTGGTTTTGAGAAAAGAAATAATGAGAAATCTGTGTTTTTCCCTCAATAATCCTACAGTTTATAAGAGAATTTCTACTATCATTTAAAAGCTATTAAGCATATATCAAAATGACTACTCTGTGAATTTGAGAAAAGAAATGGTAATGAGAAATCTGGGTTTGTTATTTTATTTTTAATGATATCCATGAGGTCTTAGAACACTTTATCTGAGCCGGCTTAATTGTCTAACTGCTTCCTAAATTATTTAATCTTTTTTGGATAGATATTAAATACCAACACATAGCATCATAAAAATACAATTTCTAGAATATCACCTAAGACAGTGAATTTAGGAGAGATTCAAATGGGAAAAAAAAAAATCTAAAGCCCAATTTGGGAAGATAATTAGAATTCAAGTACTAGTAATAAGAATACTACTAACTTTTATTTAACTGAAATAATTAAAACATTTGAGACTTTCATCCTATTTATATAAGTGTGTTGGGACAAAAGTTAACTCTGTATAGGAACAACTAAATACAATATAAAAACAAAATTAGGGCAAAATGCTAAAAGAGTGTAGCGGCTTTATTGATTAAAGCAATAGGAGCCTTTTCATTAAAAAGTTTTTGAAATGGTGTCTGGTACCAAATAATTCTTCTTAGTTAAATTTCTTTTTTTTTTTTTTTTATTGTACTTCAGGTGAAGCCCCACAGAACAAATAGTTTCTCATGAAACAGTAGTACACATATTGTTTTATGACATTGGTTAAAAACTCCAAAACATGTCAACCCTCTCCCTTCTCTACCTTTTTTTTTTTTGGTGACAATATACATAGCCGAAGATACACGGTTTCAAAAATTTCTACATGCATAGTTCAGTGACATTGACTATGCTCTTCCAGTTGTGCTGCTATTCTCACTTTAGATGAAGGTTTACAGAACAAAATAGTTTCTCATTAAACAGTTAGTACACATGTTGCCTTATGACAATGGTCAACAACCTCACAACACATCAACACTATCCTTACTCTACCTTGGCTTCCCTATCACTAGCTTTCCTGTCCCCTTCTGCCTTCTGGCGCTTGTCCCTGGACTGCTGTGCCTCATTAGTCCCATTTGGTTTTATAGGGCTGTCCACTCCCCGGCTGAATGGTGAACCTTGGAAATGACTTCACCCCTGAGCTAAAAGGGTGTCTGGGGGCCATACTCTCAGGGTTTCTCCAGTCTCCTTTAGGCCAGTAAATCTGTTCTTTTTTTGTGTGTGTGAGTTAGAATTTTGTTCTACATCCTTCTCCAGCTTTGTCTAGAACCCTCTGTTGTGATCCCAGTCAGAGCAGTCAGTGAGGGTAGCTGGGCACCATCCAGCTGTACTGGACTCAGTCTGGTGGAGGTCCTGGTAGCTGTGGTCCATCAGTCCTTCAGACTAATCTTTTCCCTGTATCCCGCTCTCTCCATTCTCCCCTGTTCCCGAAGGGATGAGACTAGTGGAGCATCTTAGATGGCTGCTCACAGGCTCCCAAGACCCCAGACACTGCTCACCAAGGTAGAATGCAGAACATTGTCTTCACAAACTGTGCCATGCCAACTGAGCTAGATGTTCCCCGCGACCATGGTCCCCCACAGCCCTCTGTCCAGCAATTCAGTCCCTCAGGGAGTTTGGATGTGTCTATGGAGTTAGTTACATTTCTTATTAGCAAAAGGTATTTTTGTGTCATTTCATGCATTTATCAATTTGCATGTTTCACATGATACATTTTGAAATCTTATTTTCGTCTTCATTTTAGGTGCACTTAATTTCCAGGTTCTTAAAATTGTACGTATTATTCAATCTTTGGTTTGCTGCCTGCAAATATTTAACACAGAGTGTGAAGCCAGATAGGGGTTGGAGTGAGGAAAGGTACTACCTACTTCTAAACTCTTATTTCACAAAGAATTTCCCAGTGTACTTTTCTCTGCTGTTAATAGTTCCTTTAAGGTTAGATTCTTCGTTAAGTTAAAGCTTAGGTATGAGCATTTGTCTCCCTTAAATAATTCTTCAGGAGCTTCTTCCTACTGAGAGATACCGGCGTTCCCCTAACCTAGGGTGCCAGTTTTGTTAAGTTTCTTTCGTATGTCTTTGTTTCCTTGAAAAGGTTGATGGAAATCTTTCTCTTTTCATCAGCTACTATTGATAAGAGGTACAAATGCATCTAGTCTCTAAGCCATGCATTCCATAACACCATGATTATCTAAGACAGTCCCTTGCTGTAGACTTTCAGTGCCCCAATGGATAAGGTTCAAACTTCTTTTAATGCCACACAAGGTTGCAGGGTCTCAAATCTTTCTGGAGTTAATTCCTACCACAGCATCTCCACCATGTTGTCTTCTCTCTCTTTTTTAATATTAAGCAAAATTCATATAACATAAAATTAAACATTTTAAAGTGTATAATTAGGTGACATTAATATATTCACAGAATCCTTGGATGGTACAAACAGTTAACATGCTCAGCTGCTAACTGAAAGTTTGGAGGTTTGCCCCCTGAGGTGCCTCGGAAGATAGGCTTGGCGATCTACTTCTGAAAAATCAGCCATTGAAAACCATACGGAGCACGGTTCTACTCTGACACACATGGGGTTGCCATGAGTCAGAATTGACTCAGTGTTAACTGATGGTGACAATAATACATTCACATTATTGTGCAACAATTACCTCTATCATATAGTTCCAAAACGTCTTTTATCACTCCAAAAGAAACCCCTGTACCCGTTAAGCACTCATTCCATATCTCCCTCCTCCCAGTCCCTGGCTACCACCAGTCTGCTTTTTGTCTATGGATTTACCTATTCTGGATATTTTGTATAAATGAAAAATGCAATGTGTGACCTTTTATGTTGACTTCTTTCACTTAGCATAATGTGTTCCAGATTCATCCATATTGTAGCATACATAAGTACTTCATTCCTTTGTATGGCTGAATAATATTCCTTTGTATTAATATGCCACATTTTGTTCATTCATCTGTTGGCATTTGTGTGTTTCCACCTTTTGGCTATTGTGAATAGTGCTGCTATGAACATTGTACAAGTATGTGTTGAGTAACTGTTTTTAATTCTGGGTCATATGGTAATTCTATGTTGAACCTTTTGAGTAACCTTCAATCTGCGCTTTCCAGGGGCTGCACTATTTTGCATTCCTACCACCATTGTACAAGTTTTCTAATTTTTCCATATCCTTGCCAACATTTGTTAGTTTACGTTTGTGTTTTGTCTTTTTATTACAGTCATCATAGTGGGTAAAGTGGTATCTATTGTGGTTATCATCATTTTTTTTTTTTTTAACACTGTGATTGCTATGTTCTAGTCACCTAGGGTTGCTAAGTCTTTTTAAAACACATTATGCTATTTCAAATTCCACATTGTGTTTTCCATCTTTGTATACCCAGTATCTTTCACACAGTTATTTCCAAGTACATGGGATGCAACTAACCTTTATTGCTTGAGAAAAAAATAGAAAAACACTGGTAATTGCTTCTATTTAATGCTATTTGAATAAATAAGTGAAAACTATAGGCATATAAATGATAAGATGAAAACTACCCTCTTAAAATATACTATTATTTATTTGTAAAATTGATGCATAAATCTGATAGTTAGAAAATAAGAAACCCATAAGCATGTAATACTAGAAACATGTTCTGTAAAGTGTTCTTCATGTTATACATCAGTAATAAACTATATTTCAGTATATTTCATAGTGACATTTAGCATCTATGTGATTCCAGCCTTACCTTTCTTCTAAAATATTAAGGAAATGTTCACTATTCAAAAATGCCTAAGATCTCACCTCTCTTTCAAAAGACTGCATATTCTCTGTTAGACTGCATGGCATAGAAGAATTAGTTCTGGATGGGGTTAAGCAGGAGTTAGATTTTTCTTTTTTACTAAGCAATCACTTACTTCATGAGAACTCAATTTCCTTAGTGCTCAATGAATTTCCTCATCTATATAATGAGGAAGCTAGAATATATAATCTCCATGGTAACTTTACACTCAAATATTCCATAATTGTTCACTGAAAAAAAAAAAATTTACTTATATTGGGAATTACAACCATTCTCCATTAAAGAGGATTGACTTGCAAATATGTGGGCTCTCCATGTTCCCTTTATTTCACTGTTTATTAGTGCTTCTTCCTAACTCTCCCTCCAGAGAGGAAGGGGATGATTTGAGTTTCATGTCTGTTCCATTAGTTTTATTACTTGTTTCATATTTCCGATGAATGACTTGAGATGAGTAGAGAATGAATGCTCAAAAGAAATTCAATTTGGAGATTTATTTCTGGATTCATTTATTCATATTGTTTGTGTCAGTTATTAGAATAGACCAGTAAGAATAAGGTATATCTATTGAAGCTTGTATTTTACTGATAAAATAATTGACACTTGTTGTTAGCTTCCATCGGGTCAGCCCCTGACTCCTGGTGACCCCATGCATAAAGTCAGACCATAGTGAGCCATAGAGTTTTCATTGGCTAATTTTCAGAAGTAGATTACTAGGCCTTTCTTCCTAGTCTGTCTTAATCTGGAAGTTCCCCTGAAACCAGTTTAGCAACACACAAGTCTCCTACTATAGGGCCTTAACATACGGAAGGTCCACTGAAACTAGTTTAGCAACACAGCGACACACAAGTCTCCTACCACAGGCCTTTGCACATGCTCTTTTCGCTAACTGAAACATTTTTCTATTCTAATCCTTCACCCTCACCACCTTCACCTAGTCAGTTTCAATTCATCCTCCAAATTTTAGCTCCATCATCTCTTCCTCACTGAAGCCTTCCCAACCTCATGCATCTCCCTATGTATCTCTTTTGTAACATTAATCACATTCTAACTTGAAAGTTTTTTTTTTTCTTATTAACATTAATGTCTGCTTCTCATTAGACTACAAGGTCAATAAAGGCAGAGATACTATCTGTTTTGTTTCTCCTTTGATCTTCAGGACCAAGTACAATGCCTGGCACATAGATGATCAATAAATATTTGCTGAGTGAATAAATGGGAGAGTGAAAAGATTTTATACTCTAAATTTCTCACCTAACCTCATTTTGTGCAACACCTATCAGAGCCACTTGTTCTGGGGCCAACGGCTTCCTGATAGCATAGGCACAGCCCTTCCTGAGGAAGTTACTGGACTATTGACTGAAGCAGAAAGGATAAGGCAAAGAAGGGAAGGATAACCAAAGGAAAGGATGGTATGAATATGAAACAATGAGACTGATTCTGTTGCACAGCTTATAAACTACCTCCTGAAACAACCCAAAAAATAATCACGAAGATGTTCCAATAAATCCTGCCATCATTTAGAGAAGTCTTTTTGAAAAGACATTTTTCTGACTGTATTAGTGCTATAATTTTGTATATACTTAACAGTAGGTTATTACAAAATGCTTGCTGAAAGGAACTGAGGGTGAGGAAAGGTATGGTTTTCATGACGGCTGTATTTAACATCTACAATGGAAAGACTTGTGGGTTTTTTGGTTTGCTTTGTGATTCATGTCATTAAATATTTCCATTAGTGAGTCTGTTCAAGTGTGGTAAAATTAAAGCTTTGAGACTTCTTGACATTATGAATTAGCGATATAATATGGAGGTCAAGTTGAAAAATTCAGCACAAAGAAACTTAAATCAGTAGTCTAGAAGAGTTTTTTTTAAGCTTTTATCGAAATTCTTTTCATAAATTGTATTTATGCATTTTGCATGATTGATGGAGATGGCAGAAACTGTTAGTTGTCTCTCAGTAGTTCTCTTTTCTTTCTTACATGATAATATAACTTTTATCTGCACACATGGCTGCCCAGTTAAAATTGTATTTCCTGACTTTCTTGCAGTGACATGCACCCCTGTGACTAAGTAATAGCCAATGGTATGTCAGTGGAAGTAATCTGTGCAACTTTCAGATCATGTCTTTTTTCTTTTGGCTGGCTGGAAGGCAGACTCCAGAGTGATGGATGAACTGTGTTGTACCACGAAGACAATGCCAGAAGGAGTCTGGATCTCTAAAACCAGGGAGCTTTATTTATATCAGCCCTGGCCTGCCTAATTGTAGGCTTTATTTAAGCCACTGTCATTTTGGGTCTCTGTGTCACAGTAGCTAAACGTACATCCTAACTAATTAGAACATAGGTGTTATTAGCCATAATTTAAGAATTTAGAAAGAAAAAGTGAACTAATGTATTTGTGTAACCAGTGGAAAAGCCATTTCTCGGGGACAACTGTGCCACCAGGGCTCCTTAGACTTGGGTACTTCCCTCTCAATCACAGTGTATTATATTTCATGACTTGTTATATGTCTGAAAGCTCACATTGCAGTGTTTGGAGAGGAGGGAATTAACATTTACTGGATTTGACGTATATTTACTCACTTAAATCCCTTAATAATTCTGTCAGATAGGTACCATTAAGGTCACACAGCTAATGAGTCCTGGAGCAGGCATTTAAACAGGTTCCTCAGACCTCAAAACTCATTTTCATCTCATTACAACACAATTTTCATGTAATATAAAGAGATTCTACAGCTATATGAATATGTAATAAATAATACATCTAAAATCATCTGAAAGAAGTCTTAAATTACCTTGAGTTTTATATTCTTACACGTATTTTTGTATAGATAGTCAGATAGGTTGCATTTCTAGGAAATGACTCACTCAGAAAATTTAATATGACAAGGAAAATATCTCATCTTAGGCCTATTTACTTACTTAGATTATTCTTTTTATTTAACTGCTTGGAGTTAAGTAACCATAAAATCCAAAAAAAAAAAATGCGGGGCTTTGCATAATACAGGAAAGTACTTGCTTTGCTCTTGTACCTATCATTTTCTTTACAAGCTGCAGTAGGAAACTTTGTTTAAGATATGTTATGTAAACTATTGTTCAAATTCCCCTTTAAATGGCTATTTTGGCTCTCTTTCACCGCATGCATTATGAACAATGGACCAAATGCAGTGACTTTTCTTTCTTTTACTTACTGAAACTTAAACAATGTAGCAATGCAGTATAGCAAGAAGCACCAGGCTTTTCTCAGCTCAACCTCTGACTTTCCTTTTAGATACCGGAAGGTAACAAGTGAAAGACCACAGATATTTAATGAATTTTGACTCCTACTGTGACTATTTCAAAACCTTCCTATGGTCATTGCACTGAAATTATTTCTCTTGTTATTCAAAACTCTTGGTTATTACCATCTTTCTTCACCTACCCCCACCTTTACCTTAATATTCTGTAGCAGATTTTATAGATTTCTTCACCCGGCTTTAATGCTTTAACCTTCTTTTCATTGTTTCCGTTTACTACAGAGGCTGGGAAAGCCAGATTCTCACATTTTTTAATCACCCTTGCAGCTAGAGGTAGCCATATGAGACAGTTTTCGCCAATTAGACATAAGGAAACACCTTTGGAGTTACTGCTCTTCTAATTACAAAAAGAAAGAAAAAGAAGATAGTAAAATAAATAAAACTGGGTGACACCTAACCCTTTTCTCACTCCTGCATACTGTCATGCCTCTTTTTCTTTTTTCTGACTAAACATTAACATGATATTTAGAAGTGCAATGGCCCATTTGAAAATATGGAACCTATATTTCTTCTTCACTTTACTCAAATATCCCCCCCAACCCTTGCTGTTGAGTCTGTTTCAACCCATGACGATCACATGTGTTTCAGATTAGGACTGTGCTCCATAGGGTTTTTAATGGTTGTAATGTATGGAAGCAGATCACCGGGCCTTTCTTCTGCAGTGCCTGTAGGTGGATTCGAACCACCAACCTTTCAGTTGGTAGCAGAGTGCAAACCATTTGAACCACCCAGGGACCTTACTCATATATTAGTTCATATTTACTCTTCCCTCCAGGATTAGGATGTAGTATATGATATGCAGCGTATTTAAAGTGTGATGGCATAAGATAGAATCCCTATCTACCACTCATTAGCTGTGTGATTTTGGGTGCTAAAGAATACTTTTGTATCATGGTTATCACATGTAGAAAAGTAGACATTAAAAAGTCTAACTTGTAGAGATGTTGTAAAAAATAGATAGAAATTAGATATAGCCTGGCACATTATACGTGCTCAACATGTGGTTATTGTTGTTGTTAGGTGCTGTTGAGTTGATTCTGATTTATAGCGACCCTATTGGACAGGTTGGAGCTGCTGCCATGGGATTTCCTAGGCTGTAATCTTTTTTGGAAAAGATGGCCAAATCTTTCTCCCATGGAGCCACTGGTGGGTTTGAACTGCCAACCTTTTGGTTGGCAGGGAGTGCTTAACCATTGTGCCACCAGGATTCCTTACATGGTCATTATTACTACTTAAACACTCCGTGACTGTTTCATTGTGTAGACTTACCATATCTATTTGCATATTACCCCAAACATCTGAAGTATTTCCCAATTACTTATACATGTGATATCACCCTAAAATCCTCTTAAGGACAGTCTCTCAACACCATCATGCCCAGCACCCACTGCTGTCGAGTCAATTCCAACTCATAGCGACCCCATAGGACAGAGTAGGACTGCCCCTTTAGGGTTTCTAAGGCTGTAAATCTTTACAGAAGCAGACTGCCACATCTTTCTCCCGCAAATGGCTAGTGGGTTCGAACCACAGACATTTCAGTTAGCAGCTGAGCCCTTTAACCACTGCACCACCAGGGCTCCTTACCATCATGCCCAAACAGTGTTTATACCCCTTATCAAGAAAGAAGCAAATCAGACGTTAAAGGGTTGCTGCTATAATAGCTTTCTATCTCCAGGAAATCTGGTTTCTGTAATGAATATTTTGGTTTTTTGTTTGTTTGCTCTTACAATTAAACTTTTTATTTTGAAGTGATTACAGATTCACATGCAGCTTTAAGAAATAATACAAAGAGATCCCATGTACCCTTTATCCACATCTCCCAGGGTAACATCTTATAAAACTATAGTTCAATGTCGCAATCAGGGTATTGATGTCGATACAGTCAAGACACAGAACATCTCCACCACTACCCTCATGTCGCCCTTTTATAGCTCTGTCCACCTCCTTTCCTTTCACCCCCTCCTAAGCCCCTGGAAACTACTAGTTTGTTCTAATTTCTATAATTTTGTCATTTCAAGAATGTTACATAAGTGAGATCATACAACATGTAAACTTTTAGAGTTGACTTTTTAAAATTTTTCATTCAGTTTAATTCTCTGGACATTCATCAAGGTTTTTGCATGTATCAATGGTTTTTCCTTTTTATTGCTGAATAATATTCCATGGTATGGATGTACCACATTTTTTTTAACCAATCATGTGTTCAAGAATATCTGAGTTGTTTCAGTTTGGGGCTATTTATTATGAATAAATCTGCTATAAATACTCATGTATAGGTTTTTGTGTGTCTTAAGTTCTAATGACTCT
>NW_004444007.1:2898788-2905154 GCF_000243295.1 Trichechus manatus latirostris
ATTTCAAAGGGCAGCTTGAGAAGACAAAGTAAAGTATTATGATGACATATGCAAAGACCTGGAGATAGAAAACCAAAAGGGAAGAATACTTTCAGCATTTCTCAAGCTGAAAGAACTTAAGAAAAAAATTCAAGCCTCAAGTTGCAGTACTGAGGATTCTATGGGAAAATATTAAACGAGGCAGGAGGCCTCAAAAGTAGATGAAAGGAATACACAGAGTTACTATACCAAAAAGAATTGGTCAACATTCAGGAGGTAGCATATGATCAGGAACCGATGGTACTGAAGACACTGGCGAAAAGCAAGGCTCTGGGAATGGATGGAATACCAGTTGAGATGTTTCAACAAACAGGTGCAGGACTGAAAGTGCTCAATTTTCTATGCCAAGAAATTTGGAATACAGCTACCTGGACAACAAACTGGAAGAGATCCATATTTATGCTATTTTCAGGAAAAGTGATCCACCCGAATTCGAAAATCATTGAACAAAATCATTAATATCACATGCAAGCAAAATTTTGCCAAAGATCATTCAAAAGTGGCTGCAGCAGTATATCGACAGGGAACTTCCAGAAATTCTAGCCAGATTTAGAAGAGGATGTGGAATGAGGGATATCATTGCTGATGTCAGATGGATCCTGGCTGAAAGCAGAGAATACCACAAAGATGTTTACCGGTGTTTTATTGACTATGCTAAGTCATTCAACTGTGTGGATCTTAACAAATTATGGATAGCATTGCAGAGAATGGGAATTCCAGAACACTTAATTGTGCTCATGAGGAATCTGAACATGGATCAAGAGGCAGTCGTTCAAACAAACAAGGGGATACTGCATGGTTTAAAGTCAGGAAAGATATGGGTCAGGGTTGTACCCTTTCATCATACCTGTTTAATCTGTACGCTGAGCAGATAATCCAAGTAGCTGGACTATATGAAGAATGGGGCATCAGGATTGGAGGAAGACTCATTAACAACCTATGTTATGCAGATGACAGAACCTTGCTTGCTAAAAGCGAAGAGGACTTGAATCACTTACTGATGAGGATCAAAGACCACAGCCTTCAGTACAACATAAAGAAAACAAAAATCCTCACAACTGGACCAATAAGCATCATTATGATAAACAGAGAAAAGGTTGAGGTTGTCAAGGATTTCATTTTACTTGGATCCACAATCAGCATCCTTGGAAGCAGCAGTCAAGAAATCAAAAGACGCATTGCATTGGGCAAATCTGCTGCAAAAGACCTCTTTAAAGTGTTAAAACACAAAGATGTCACCTAGAGGACTAACGTGTGCCTGACGCAAGCCATGGTGTTTTCAATTGCCTCATATGCATGTGAAAGCTGGACAATGAATAAGGAAGACCGAAGAAGAACTGACACGTTTTAACTGTGGTGTTGGCGAAGAATATTGAATATACCATGGACTGCCAAATCTGTCTTGGAAAAGGTACAACCAGAATGCTCCTTAGAAGCACGGATGGCGAGACTTCCTCTCACATATGTTGGGCATGTTATCAGGAGGGACCGGTCCCTGGAGAAGGACATCATGCCTGGTAAAGTAGAGGGTCAGTGAAAAAGACGAAGACCCTCAATGAGATGGACTGACACAGTGGCTGCAAAAATGAGCTCAAGCGTAACAACAATTGTGAGGATGGCGCTGGACCGGGCAGTGTTTTGTTCTGTTGTACGTAGGGTTGCTATGAGTCAAAACTGACTCTATGGTACCTAATATAACAACATAGTCCCAAGATTTCACCTGTTTTCTGTTTTCTAAAAGTTTTATAATTTTATGTCTTACACTTAAGTCCCTGATTGACTTCGAGTTGATTTGTCTATAAGGTGTGAAACTGGAGGTTCACCACCCCCCCATCATCTACTTGTCCTAGCACCATTTGTTCAAAAGTCTGTCTTTCCTTCATTGAATTGCTTTTGCAACTTTGCCAAGAAGTCAGTTGAGTATATTTGTGTGGGTCTGTTTCTGAGTTTTCTATTCTGTTTCATTTATCTGTATGACTATCCATAGGTCAATATCACACATTCTTGATTATTATAGCTATGTAGTAAATCTTGAAATTGGGTACAATAGTTCCTCCAATTTTATTCTTATTTTTTAAAAATTGCTTCAGCTATTCTGTTTCCTTTGCCTTTTCATATAAATTATAGAATAATCTTGTCTATGTCTACAAAAAATCTTGCTGGAATTTTGATAGGAGTTGCATTAAACCTGTATATCTGTTAGGGCAAATTGACATCTTTACTATGTTGAGTCTTCCAAACCTGAACATGGTATGCCTTGCCACTTATTTAGATCTGCTTTGGTTTCTTTCATTGGCACTGTGTAGTTTTCAGCATACAAGTCCTGTACGTGTTTTTTTAGGTTTACGTGTAATTATTTTATTTAATTTTTTAGCTGTTATGAATGGTATTGCATTTTTAACTTTGGTGTCAATGTGTTTATTGCTAGTTTATCAAAATACAATTGATTTTTGTGTGTTTATCTTTTACCCTGTGAACTTGCTGAACTCACTTTTTAGTTCTAGGACATTTTTTGTTGGTTTTTTGGGATTTTCTACATAGACTATCATGTCATCTATAAATGTTGTTGTTTTTAGTTACATTGAGTCAGTTCTGACTCACGGTGGCCTTATATGTAACGGAACAAAACATTGCCTGGTCCTGCACCATCCTCACAATCTTTGGTATGTTTTAGCTCGTTGTTGCAGCTACTGTGATGATCCATCTCATAGAGTGTTTCCCTGTTTTTTTCTGACCAAACATAATGTCCTTTTCTAGTGATTGGTGTTTCCCGATGACATGCCCAAGGTAAGCAAGATGAAGTCTCAGCATCTCTCCTTCTAAGGAGGATTCTGGTTGTACTTCCTCCAAGACAGATTTGTTAGTTCTTCTGGCAGTCCATGGTATAAGCAATATTTTTCACCTACACCACAATTCAAATGCATCAATTCTTCCCAGTCTTCCTTTTCCATTTTTCAGCTTTCACATGCATGTGAGGAGATTGAAAATACCATGGCCTGGTTCAGGCATACCTTAGTCATCAAAGTGATATCTTTGCTTTTTAACCTTTAAAGAGGTCCTTTGCAGCAGATTTGCCCAATGTAAAATGTGATTTGATTTTTTTGACTGTTGCTTCTGTGGGTATTGATTGTCAATCTGAGTAGAAAGAAATCATTGACAACTTTAATTTCTTCACCATTAGTCATGATGTTGTTTATTGGTCCAGTTGTGGACCATCTGTAAATAGGGACAATTTTATTCACCCCTTTCAATCTGTATGCCTTTTATTTGCTTTTCTTGTCTTACTGCATGGGATAAAACTTCCAGTGCTATGTTGAATAAGACTGAGGAGAGTGGACATTCTTGCCTTATTCCAGATTTTAGATGGAAAGCATTCAGTCTTTCACCAATACACACATTCATAGCTGTAGGATTTTTGTAGATGCTCTTTATTAATTTGAGGAAGTCACCCTCAATTCCCATTTTTCTAAGAGTTTTTAACCATGAATGGGTGTTGAGTTTTGCCAGATTTTTTTTCTGCATCAATTGATATGATCTTGTGATGTTTCCTCTTTAACATCTTAATACAGTGGATTGCATTGATTTAGTTTTGAATATTGAACCAGCCTTGCATAAACCCAATTGGTCATGATGTGTATATTTTATGTATATATATATAGTTGAATTATTTTTGCTAATATTTTTAAGTATTCACATCTATATTCATGAGGGGTATTGTTTGTTTTATTTTGGTTTTGTGTTTATTTTTTGGACTATCTTTGTCTGCTTTTGGTATCATGTTGTTGTGTGCAGTCAAGTTGATTTTGACTCATAGTGACCCTGTAAGACAGAGTAGAACTGCCTCCATAGGGTTTTCAAGGCTGTAATCTTTCAGAAGCAGATTGCCAGCTCTTTTCTCCCATGTAGAGGCTGGTGGGTTCAAATCGCTGACCTTTCAGTTAGCAGCTGAGTGCTTAACCATTGTGCTACCAGGGCTCCTTAGCTACATAAAATGAATTGGGAAGTGTTCCCTCTGCTTCTGTTTCCTTTTAAGAGATTGTACAGAACTGGTGTTAGTTCTTCTTTAAATATTTGTTAGGATTCTATAGTGAAACAGTATAGGCATGAAAATTTCTTTTTTGGGGAGTTTTTAAATTATGAATTCCATTTTCTTAATAGGTATAGGCATATTCAGATTACATATTTCATATTGTCAGAGTTGTGGTAGTTTGTGTTTTTTGAGGAATTGGTCCACTTCATCTAAATTGTCAAATTGATGTTTGTAGAGTTATTTGTAGTATTCTCTTACTGTCCTTTTGATGTCTGCAGAGTTTATAGTGATATCTCCTGTTTTATTCTTCATGCGTAGCTCCTGTTTTATTCTTGATATTGGTAATTTGTGTCTTCTCTCTTTTTACTTCTGTCAGCCTTGCTAGAGGTTTGTCAATTTTATTGATCCTTTCAAAAACTAGCTCTTTATTACATTGATCTTCTCTGTTGTTTTTCTGGTTTTAATTTTATTGATTTATGCTCTTATTTTTATTATTCCTTTCTGCTTGCTGTTATATATAATGCTCTTATTTTTTTAATTTCTTGAAGTGGAAGCTTAGATAATTGATTTAAGACTTTTCTTCTTTTCTAATGTATGCGTTCAGTTCTATAAATTTTCCACTAAGTGCTGCTTAAGCTGTGTCCCACAAATTTTGGTATGATGTAGTTGCATTTTCACTCAGTTAATGTATTTTTAAAATCTCCTTGATTATTCTTCTTTGACCCATTCCTATCATCTTCCTAGTATAGAATTCTAGTTTTATTCCATTGCAGGTAGAAAACAAACTCTCTATGATTTAAAGTATTTTTAATTTGTTGAAGACTGTTTTATGGCCTAGGATATGGTCTGTCTTGGTGTATGTTCTGTGGGCAGTTGAAAAGAAGGTCTATTCTGCTTTTTTTTTTCTTGGTGGAGTGTTCTATATATGATTATTAGACCCTGTTGACTAGATCGTCAATTAATGGTGTGGTTGAGTTCGTCTATATATTTGCAGATTTTCTGTCTACTTCTATTAATTGTTGCGAGAGGGATGTTGAAGTCTCCAACTATAGTTGTGAATCTGTCTCTTTCCCTTTTGGTTATGTCAATTTTTGCTTCACATATTTTTCAGCTCTGTTGATTTGTCCATATAGTCAGAATTGCTGTCTTCTTGATGAGTTGACACTTTTATAATTGTATAATATCCTCCCTTCTCTGATAATTTTCTTTTCTCTGATGTCTACTTTATCTGATATCAATTTTGCCATCTTGCTTTTCTTTGATTAATGTTTGCATGGTATATGGTTTTTACTGTTTTACATTCAACTTGCCTATAGTTTTACATTGAAGTCAGTTTCTAGTAGACAGCATATAGTTAGTTCATTCATGGTTTTTAATCTGCTCTTCTAACCTCTGTCTTTTAATTGATTTATTTAGATCATTTACATTTAATGTAATTATTGATAAGTTAGGGCTTATGTCTGCCTTTTTATTGTTTGTTTTCACTTTATTCTGTTTTTCATTTCTCTTTTCCTATTCTTGCCTTCCTATGGGCTACTTAAGCATTTTTTTTTTAAGAATTCCGTTTTTATTTATCTCAGGTATTTTTTGAGTGTAACTCTTTCCATGACATTTTTATGGTTGCTGTAGGTATTATATTATATATGCACAACTTATCTGCCTACTGGTGTCCTCATTTTACCAGTTTGAGTGAAGTATAGAAAACTTACTCCCTTTACTTCTTTTTTTTTCTCCACTACTTACAATATAATTGTCTTAAATATTTCTCTACAAATATTTGAATCATATCATGCAAGGTTATAATTTTTGCTTCAACCATCAAATATAATTTTAAAATGCAAGAGGAGAATGATAGCCTGTTTTTAACTATATTTTTGCTTAGTGTGTTTTTTCTTCCTTGCTGATGTTCTAAGATTCCTTCTTTAATCGTTTCCTTTCTGTTTAGAAGAACTTCCTCTAGTCATTCTTTGAGGGTGAGTCTCCTGGTGATGAGTTATCGTAATTTCCCTTCATCTGAGAATGTCTTGATTTCCCCTTAATTCGTGAAATATATTTTCACTGGGTGGAGTATCCTGGGTTGACAGTTCTTTTCTTTCAGCACTTGAGGAATATTTAGTCACTTTCTTCAGGCCTCCATGGTTCCTGTTGAGAAATCTGCTGTCTTTCTAATTCTTTTTACCCTACAATTAAGGTTGTTTTTCTCTCTCAAAGCTTCGAATTCCTTTTCATTGCCTTTGTTTTTCAAAAATTGAATTGTAATGTGCTTTGGCATGATTTTTTTTTTTTTTTTGCTTAAG
>NW_004444007.1:2905564-2910621 GCF_000243295.1 Trichechus manatus latirostris
CAACCATGATTGCAACTACTTGTTGAAGCAGTTTTATTATGGCTTCTTTAAAATCTTTGTCAGAAAATTCTAATATCTCTGTCATTTTGGTGTTGGTGTCAATTGATTGTCTTTTTTTTTTTTTTAATTAAGTCTTAGATATCCCTGGTTCTTTACATAATGAGTGAATTTTAATTGAAATTGGGACATTTTGAGCATTATGTTATGAGATTCTGTATCTTATTTAAACATTCTGTTTTAGCTAGCTTTCTTTGACACTGCTCTGGCAGGGAAGTGGAGTGGCATTGCCTTGTTACTTTCAGGTGGAGGTAGAAGCTTATATTCTCCACTTGGCTTCCATTGACACCTGAGGCTGACGGGCTCATCATTAATCCTGGGTAGGGTTGGAAGTTTTGGCTCTCCTTGTGTTCTCCACTGATGCCTTGGTAGTGGTGGCCTTGTTACTACTAGGTGATGGAGTAAGTTTTGACTGTCCATTAGGCCTACTCTGACACCACTCCACTGGGGATGTGAATGGGTGCTTTGTTACTTCTGGGTGGGGACCAGGATCCCCATGTGGTCTCCACTGACTGTTGGTGTAGGGATGAGGGGACTTGTTACTAGCTAATAGAGATGAAAGTCCTAAAACCCTACTTGATCTTCTTTGACACTTCTCGGCAGGAATGTTGTGGCACTTTGTTACATTCTTAAATGGGTAAAGGCCTAGGCTCCCCACTGTGCCTTTTCTGGCATGCGTGGAGTTTAGCCACAGAGTTGTTTTTGTTTTTAATGGTGTTTAGCTGCTAGGCTGCCCCTTTCCTGGTTCTTTAGCTAGAAAGTGCAGGCTTTTTTTTTTTTTTTTTTTGTCTGTGCCCATTTGTATTTCCAGGTTACTGACATCTTCAGCTCCAAGTCTGAGATTTATAAGATAAAAAAAGAAAGAAAGAAACTCAGGGAGTTTACCACCATGTTGTTGCTTGAATACTGAGGTTCCTAGTTAGTCTGCCTTTTTCTATCCACCTTTCATAGTCTTATTGTGTTTGTTTCATGTATAGTAGCCAGAGTTTTGGGTTGTATTTAGTGGGAGGAATAGGTAAGAATACATCTATTCCATCTTCCTAGAAACAGAAGTCTATAATCCTAAATATCATTTAAAACAGATATTTAGTATTTTTTTATTTTTAGCAAGAAATACTTATGATAATAAAGTTGTTTATCAGGAATATATATAAATTTATATAATACTTGATATTTAAATAGAGTTGTGAATTATAAGTATGTATGTAAATTGTATTTTAAGTTAAGTTCATCAAGCCCACATTCGCTCATATGGCACTGAAAGAAAACTCCTGGGGAAAGGTCACATATTTACTCTGTATGTAAAGAGCTTTATTATTTTATAATCAGCTTTCTGTTTCATATCTTAATATCTTTTCTGCTTTCTTTTTCCAATATTCATTTTATCTATTTATAGCTATACATAGATAGATGTATGCATATGTGTGTGTTTATATATATGATGTATATACTTAATATTTTTCTAGTATAGCATTTATCTATCTATAAATTGGTAGATATAGATATGCATATGCATATATATATATATATTAGGAATATATGTATTTAACTTTTCTTATAAATATTAATAATGTCAATACGATCATGTCATTTTATTCTATTAATTTCACATTAAGTTGCTCATTAATTAAATATATAAGATGGATGTGAATGTTACTGAACAAATATTACACTACTCCAAATGACTGCTGCAATATGTCATTTGGTTTCTTGACTGCTGCTTCCATGGGCGTTGATCGTGGATCCAAGTAAAATGAAATCCTTGACAACTTCAATCTTTTCTCCATTTATCACGATGTTGCTTATTGGTCCAGTTGTGAGGATTTTTGCTTTCTTTATGTTGAAGTGTAATCCATACTGAAGGCTATAGTCTTTGATATTCATCAGTAAGTGCTTCAAGTACTCTTCACTTGCAGCAAGCAAGTTTGTGTCATCTGCATAATGCACGTTGTTAATGAGTCTTCCAGCAATCCTGATGCCACATTCTTCTTCTTGTAGTCTGGCTTCTTGGATTATTTGCTCAGCATACATATTGAATAAGTATGGTAAAAGGATACAACCCTGACACACACCTTTCCTGATTTTAAACTACACAGTATCCCCTTGTTCTGTTTGAACAAATGCTTCATGGTGTATGTACAGGTTCCTCATGAGCACAGTTAAGTGTTCTAGAATTCCCATGCCTTAGAATGTCATTTATAAGTTGATATGATCCACAGTGTTGAATGCCTTTGCATAGTCAATAAAACAGGTAAACATCTTTCTGGTATTCTCCGCTTTCAGCCCAGATCCATCTGACATTAACAATGATATCCCTCCTTCCACATCCTCTTCTTAATCTGGCTTGAATTTCTAGCAGTTCCCTATCGGTGTACTGCTACAACATTTTTGAATTATATCATCAAAATTTTGCTTGCATGTGATGTTAATGATACTGTTTCTGCATTCTGTTGGATCACCTTTCTTTGGAATGGGCATGTATATGGATCTTTTCCTGTCAGTTGGCAAAGTAGTTGTCTTCCAAATTTCTTGGCATAGATGAGTGAGGGCTTTCAGCATTGCATCCGTTTGTTGAAACATCTCAATTGATACTCCATTAATTCCTGGAGGCTTGTTTTTCACTAGTGCTTTCACTGCAGCTTGGACTTCTTCTTTCAGTATCATTGGTTCTTGGCCATATGCTACCTCTTGAAATGTTTAAACGTCGGCCAGTTCTTTTTGGCACAGTGACTCTGTGTGTTCCTTCAGTCTTCTTTTGATGCTTCCTGTGTCATTCAACATTTTGCCCATAAAATCCTTCAATATTGCAATTTGAGGCTTGAATTTTTTTCTTCAGTTATTTCACCTTGAGAAATGCCAAGCGTGTTCTTCCCTTTTGGTTTCCTAACTCCAAGTCTTTGCACATTTCATTATAATACTTTGACTTCTTGAGCTGCCCTTTGAAATATTCTCTTCAGCTCTTCATCATTTCTTCTGTTTGCTTTAGCCACTCGACATTCAAGAGCCAATTTCAGAGTCTCTTCTGACATCTATTTTGGTCTTTTCTGTCTTTTTAATGACCTTTCCTTCCTTCACGTATGATATCCTTGATGGCATCCCACAACTCATCTGGTCTTCAGTCAAATCTATTTTTGAGGTGGTCTCTAAATTCAGATGGGATATACTCAAGTCGTATTTTGGTTCTCATGGACTTGTTTTAATTTTCTTCAGCTTTAACCAGAACTTGCATATGAGCAATTGACAGTATGTTCCACAGTTGGCTCTTGGCCTTGTTCTGACTGATGATACTGAGATTTTCCATTGTAACTTTCCACAGATGTAGTCGATTTGATTTCTGTGTACTCCATCCGGTGATGTCCACATGTATAGTTGCCATTTATGTTGTTGAAAAAAGGTATTTCAGATGAACACCAAGTATTACATATAGGTCTTAAATAAGTCCTCACTACTTACAAGATTAATTGCAAGTTTCTTATCAGGCATGGGAAGCACTTTTTGAAATGCTCACATTCTTCTCATTGGTCATTCTTCTGCAGTCTTATGGAAGTTCCTAAGGTCCTTGACCATATCATACTTCATGACACCTCTATGCGTATGTGCAATTTGTTCCTTTATTCTAAAATACTCCTTTTATGTATGGCAATATCAGCTCAGGTCACCTCCGTAAAGGCTTCTCTGAACAGTTCTTCCTTTGTGTAAATGGTGTCCCTCGCTTATGCCTTCACTGACTTTCTATCATAGTATCTAGGAGTCTTCATTACCCATATCTAATTATATGACTGTGACTTTTTTAAAGATAGGACTTGTTCCCATATTTCCCTTCCTTTTCTTTTTTTTAATGTTCCAAAGATAAGGGCTTCGCATAGTCCGTATCATTAGATGCTCACTAATGCTCAGTTTTGCTCTGCATTATATAGCTATGGATTAAGAAAAGGACTTTCACCCTGTATTAGTCTCTGAGGGCTGCCATAAAATAGTACCACAAACTGAGTGACTTAAAACAACATAAATTTATTCTCTCACAGCTTTCAATACTACAAGTCCAAAGTCCAGGGTGTTGGCAGGTCTTGTTCCTTCTGGAGGTCCTGAGGGAGAATATGTTCCATGCCTCTCTCCTAGCTTCTAGCAGGGCTTGTTCCTTCTGGAGGTCCTCAGGGAGAATATGTTCCATGCCTCTCTTCTAGCTTCTAGTGGTTGTGGCAACCCTTGGCATTCCTTGTCTTATAGATTCATCATTTCAGTTTCTGCATCCATCTTCACAGGACATTTCCCTGTGTGTTTCTATGTCCCTTCTTTTCTTATAACGATACCAGTCATGCTGGAATAGGTCCTTCCCTAATCCAGTATGACCTCATCTTAACCTGACTACATCTGCAAAGATCCTGTTTCTGAGTAATAAGGTCACAGTCACAGGTACCAGGAGTTAGGACTTGAGCATATGTTTTGGGGGGAACATAATTCAACCCACAACATACCTCTTCTTTTCACTTCTCAGCAAGACTTACAAAAAATCCAGAGAAGCCTGAACCACTTTTTTATCTGAGGTAACCAAATTACTGAAAAATTAAGAAATAGAGATAAAAAAAAAATCTTTATTTTCAATCTATTTATTTAATTTCTGTTATACTAAGTGTAGATTTTATTTGGAAGCCATTGCAAAAGACTTAATTAGGAACTTTATGAGTACAAGACAAAGGCCAAGTGGCCACCTTTCCTTGCACAGTCTACCTCCATCCATGCCAGAATTATTGATTGGCTCACCTCCTCAGCTACAGCCATCTGTGTCTCAAGTTGATATGGTCATAGTCATAACTTGACATAAAACAATTTTAAAAGAATGTTGTTCTTTGTAAAAGATTACATCACCAATAGTAGAACACTTGAGTTTTGTGTAGTTCCTCCCCAAATCCCATGATTAGGAAAACAGAATAGACGTACAGAGTTACTCTAGATCTGCAGGGGAAAAAAATAGGCCAAGATGAATATTCTCCTCAGTTTCA
>NW_004444007.1:2911658-2913478 GCF_000243295.1 Trichechus manatus latirostris
GATGGATTGGACAGAATCAGAGGTCCTAGGGCACAGCTGATTGTGGTTCACTTAGATGTGAGAGAAGCTGCATAATTGTGAGGTCAGTGATATGCTAGTTTTGAGTAATTAAGCTTGTGAGATTAGTGAAATAACATTTTTGTTTCCCTTATACATTTTTTGGTGGTTTGGGTGTCTTTATTTTATTATTAATACACTTTATCTTTTAGAGATGTATTAGGTTTATAGAAATAGTGCACAGAAAGCACAGAGTTCTTATATACCCTCCTGTCCCACCACACACAGTTTCGCCTATTATTAACATTTTTCATTCATTGGGTACATTGGTCACAACTGATAACTGATAACAATACATGATTATTAACTAAAATCAATAGTTTACATTAGATTTCCCCCTTTGTGTTATATAGTTCTGTGGGTTTTGACAAATGCATAATGTCATGTGTCCACCGTTACAGTAACATACAGAATAGTTTCACTGCCCTAAATATCCCCTGTGCTTCGTCTATTCATCCCACCTTCACTTCCCCTGAGTCCTTGGCAATCACTGATATTTTTACTTTTTCCATAGTTTTGTCTTTTCCAGAATCTCATGTAGTTGGAATCATACAGTATGTAGTTTTTTCAGACTGGCTTTTTTTACTTAGCAATACAAATTTAAGGTTTCTCCATGGTCCATATACATTTTAACAATATATAATTCATTTTAAAAGTTAGACATTAGATTAGGATATAAAAAGAATGAGTCTACACACACTAAAGTTGATTATAATTTAATTGGAAAAACAAAATTTTCTGTGTATATATGTATGAAACATGCTAAATTGTGGAATTTATCATATTGACAATAGAACCTACAGAAAAGATACATTATTTTTTAGTATGTGCCTCATAAAGGAGGTAGGATTTTTACCTAATTTTAAAAGAAGAAAAGAAAAAGAAAAAGGAATTCTCTGCAAGAAAAAGTACATGCAAATGTGTGCAGATGGAATTATGAAATTTAATTTTACAAATTCCTTCAAATTATATTTGCTTGGATTTGTGGAATCAGAATTATAGAGTTGAAGAAGATAGGATGGTTTTGGTCTCTCATTTTTATAGGTAAAGAATTCTAGATAAGTTTAGAAAGTGCTTCTCAGTGTATTGTTTAGGTTGTGGAATGAGAATTTTTGAGTTTAAAAGGACGGAATAGCTTTTTGATACCTGATTTTTGTAGATAATGAATTTTAGAGGGATTAAATGAGAACTTCTGAAAATGTGCATCTCATTCAGTATATGTGGGTACATTCTAAAATGATGTAGTTCTAACTAGCTTCCAGGTGAGGCTGATGCTGCTGGTCCTCAGACCTCTCATTCAGAACCAAGGGTGTAGAGCAGTGGGTCTCAAATTCTGCTGCTTATTATAATCAGCTGGGTCATGGAGCTTTTAAAGCACTGGTTAAGAGCTCAGCTGCTAACCAAAAGGTCAGCAGTTCGAATCCTCCAGCTACTCCTTGGAAACACTATAGGGCAGTGTCTTGGTCACCTAGTGCTGCCATAACAGAAATACCACAAGTGGATGGCTTTAACAAAGAGAAGTTTATTCTCTTACAGTTCTAGTGGGCTGCAAGTCCAAATTCAAGGCATCAGCTCCAGGGGAAGGCTCTCTGTCTCTGTGGGCTCTGAAGGGAGGTCCTTGTCATCAATCCTCCCTTGGTCTGGGAGCATCTCAGTGCAGGAACCTCAGGTCCAAAGGACATGCTGTGCTCCCATCATTGCTTTCTTGATGTTATGAAGTCCCCAGTTCTCTGCCTGCTTCCCTTTCCTTTTATCCCTTGTAA
>NW_004444007.1:2914462-2916716 GCF_000243295.1 Trichechus manatus latirostris
AGTTTGAGGAAGACGTGGTAGGTTGTTGAGAAACTTCTATAGGAAACAGTAGAGTCATTCTGAGAGGTAAATTCAGCAAACAGTGAATCAAGTGTATGTAATCCTTCAAGTCTATCCTGGAAGGCAGTTCTCCAATTATTTGGTGAATATGTTTTATTTATTAAGTTACTTTGATTCTCCATAGTTTAGTGGAAATAAATTGGAGGTTAGGACATGATGGGGCTGAAGGTAGCCATAAAGAATTGACAAAAATTTACACCCTGAGGAAAAGGGACCTAAACTAAGGAAAATCCATGGTATTACCTACAGGTGCCTACAGTCTTTTAAAGCATGGAGCTTAATGCTATTTCAATCAAAACTGTTTATCTTATTATTGCCCTATCTTTTTTCCAAAAAGCTAAATTTTTGGTAAATTTCTGGATTTGGTTTGCTGCCACTTCATTTAAAATAAGTAAAGTGTTATTCTATGCCCTTAAGTCTTGATCGTTTTTCGCCTTGTCTATCCAATAAAGTTCATAATTTGACTAGTTTTTTTTTTTTTTTGCTGTTGTTTTTTCTAGGCAGTCAAATTTGAGGATGTGTGGAGATAAGATAGAAAGTAGACAAAGAATTAAAATCTGCTTCAATGTTCTCTTACATAGGTACTTATAATGTTTCATTTTTAATTTAAAAACAGTATTTTCCATTGATGAGAATATTTTAGGGAGTAGAATAAGATTTCTGAATTAATTTAATATGTGAATGTAATATAGGACTTTTGAACCCAACAGCCAGGGAAATAATTTTTGAACAACTTTTTAGTGTTCATTATCAGGGACTGTGAAATCTATAGGGGAGATTGTGACAGGCATTTTTAAAAATGATATATGAGATATTAGAGTGGAAAATATCAGAATGCATCAGTCAATGTAAGGTACATGTCATTTTGAGCAACTTTTCTTTTGGTTGTAGATTTATATGTAAGAACCCATGGTGTGGATCACCATCAAAGCAGTTTGAATGCCACTGACTTGGTGTGATGGTGAGGCACAATTGTTTGGCACCTTCTGTAGCTCTCTCTTATTCTGTGTTTCAAGACTTCTTCTGCAGTCTGTAAATCTTCCCATAGTGGGTCCATCAATTTCCCTAACTTCTATTCAGAGCCCTCCCGAAACCTGGCTAATGCAGACAGTCTCCTGTCATGGGTAGGAACAAATAAGTAGTTCATCTTGTTTTTAAAGATGCTACAGTTGCTGTTTCAATCACCAAAAGTTACAATTAATTTAGGAAAAAGGAAACTAGATTGCTTTGCAGCAGATTGTGTAGCTTTATCCTGAAAGGAGTCCATGCCACTTTCTAGAAAAGCATGTCAAAGCATACATCCTACTTAGAATAAGTAGTAACATCTTAATCTGAAAGAGGACAGCATAGGGTCCCCAGTGACATGTGAGAGTATTAACTCAGACTGTTACCTCCTAATATGTCTGTGAAATGTGAAGCACATATCTGGATATTTAGTACATATTTAGTAGTCACAGTAGCTATAAGATTTGTCTCAGACTTATTATATCTTTATTTTCACAAAAAATAACTCATTTGCTATATGAGTAGAGAACTAAATGCCAATTGAGTTTTCTCTTTTTATATCATGAAATAATTTAAGCATGCAAAAAAAGAGAGACTAATATAACAAACACCCTTGTAACAACCACTTAGCATTGTCAAGTCTTAACATTTTGTCCATTTGCTTCAGATTATTTTTTTTTTTAAGAAATAAAACATTACAGATCTAGTTGAATTTTTCTGTTCCCTCTGGGATTCCATACACTTGAAAAATAACCATTACTTTAATGACATTCCTTGATGATGATTCTCATACAGTTTTTTACCCTTTTACTACAAAAATTTGATTCCATAATCCATATATACTGTTGTGCAATTTTGTAAATTTTATGTAAAGTGTTTCATACCTTTTGTTCCTTCAATATACCATTTTTGCCTCAAATTAATTCTTTTATATTAATACATGTTTGTATGTAGAGCTAGGTCATTCATATTAAATATATTGTTCTACTACACCACAATACATGTATGTTCTCTTATTAATAGATGTTAAGGTTGTTTCCAAATTTTTTATTGTTGCAAATAATGCTAAAATGATCATTCTTGCATATGACCTCCTATGTGTGAGAATATTTGGGGCATAAAATTAGCAACAGAATTTCTTGATTAAACTAGTATTCTACAGTGCTAGATATTTACAGATGTCTGTTGA
>NW_004444007.1:2917623-2954820 GCF_000243295.1 Trichechus manatus latirostris
CCTTCCTGGATCCCTGTGGGAATGAAGCCATATATTCTACAAGGTATCACAGTTCTACAAAAAATAAAGAAAAAGAACATTTAGCAAAATGAGAAACTACTAATCTTATTTCCTGAAAAGAAAATTAAGGATAAATACAGTCAAAATCAGGGAAATTTTCCAAAAAAAATTTTTAAATGTTTTAAAAAATTTGAGTTTTCCAAAGTATAAAGTTAAATGGACCTTTTCACCTTGAGTTTGAAACCACCTAACAAGAAAATAAGTAGCAATGAAGAAGTCAATGTGAAAGAATAAAATGGGCAAGATTATTCCTCATTCTGGGATGAAAAGGAATAGATGGTAGTGAGAAATGTAATCATGTAAGCTCACTTCAAGTTAGCAACAAAAATATCACTATAAAGTAAACATACTAAATTAGGGCCTGATTTACACATAACACATTATCAAAACTTGTAGTGATAGAATAAATTGGAGATCTGGCATGTAAATTGACTGTAAAATTATATATTTTTTTCCACTTCATATTTTTGCTAACACAACCTGCATTTAAAGACTTCACATCTCCTACCAAGGATATTATTAGCATATTCTGAAGTTAATTTTACGAACTAATGGCTACAACAGTGGGCTCAAGCATAGCAACAATTGTGAGGATGTCACAGGACTGGGCAATGTTTCATTCTGTTCTACATACAGGGTCGCTATGAGTCAGAACCGACTCGATGGCACCTAACAACAACAACAATGGTTCAAATTGGATCAAATAATCATAAAATCAAACACGCACTTTGAATCCTTCAAAAGTTTTTCACTTTAATAGCAAAAAAGGAGATGTTTCTTCAGTACTATATGATTATTTACTTTTACAACATTTCTTCAAAGATTCTATATTTCTCCAGATGTTAAGTTTGAAAAGTTGTATTTATAACTATCATAACTGTGATTAGGGGATATAAGTATAAAATAGACAAAAGAAAGAAGAAACATCAAGTTTGATACTAGAGCTGGAATTTGGCCTTCCCTAAGCTTGAATCATTCCCCAGAAAAGGAATCACCTCAGACCTTGAGTCCCTAGGGAGAGTAGGGAAGACAGAACAGTATGTCTTGCAGAGTCAAAGACACTTCCCTGGTCCCAGGACACCATGGAGACTAGACAGTGTACTATCCTGAGTCCAGCTTTAAGAAATAAGCATTTACACAGAAGACCAGAAGCCTGAGGACTGGGACAAAAGACCAAAAATAGCAGATCCAGATGCTGTCAAGCCAGATGACTGGGATAAAGATGCCCCTGCTAAGATTCCAGATGAGGAGGCCACAAAACCTGAAGGCTAGTTGGATAATGAGCCAGAATATGTACCTGACCCAGATGCAGAGAAGCCAGAGGATTGGGATGAAGATATAGATGGAGAATGGGAGGCTCCTCAGATTGCCAACCCGAAATGTGAGTCTGCTCTTGGATGTGGTATCTGGCAGCAACCTATGATTGACAGCCCCAATTATTAGGGTAAATGGAAGCCTCCCATGATTGACAATCCCAACTACCAGGGAATCTGGAAACCTAGGAAAATACCAAATCCTGATTTATTTGAAGATCTGGAACCTTTCAAAATGACTTCTTTTGGTGCTATTGGTTTGGAGCTATGGTCCATGACCTCTGACATTTTTTTTGACAACTTTATCGTTTCTGGTGATCGAAGAGCAGTTGATGGTTGGGCCAGTGATGGATGGGATCTGAAGAAAGCTGCTGATGGGGCTGCTGAGCCGGGAGTCATGGACCAGATGATCGAGGCAGCTGAAGAGTACCCGTGGCTTTGGGTGTTCTACATTCTGACCATAGCTCTACCCATGTTTCTTGTTATCCTCTTCTGCTACTCTGGAAAGAAACAGCTCAGTGCTATGAAGTACAAGAAGACTGATGCTCCTCAGACAGATGTGAAGGAGGAAGAAGAAGAGAAGGAGAAGGAAAAGGACAAGGGAGATGAGGAGGAAGAAGGCGAAGAAAAACTTGAAGAGAAACAAAAAAGTGACCCTGAAGAAGATGGCGGCACTGCCAGTTAAGACGAGGAAGATAGAAAACCTAAAGTAGAGGAGGATGAAATTTTGAACAGATCACCAAGAAACAGAAAGCCTCGAAAAGAGTGAAACAATCTTAAGAACTTGATTTGTGATTTCCTCTCCCTCCCCTTTCCCTGCAAGTGTGGTCCTAGGAGACGACCTGGCACACCTTAAGTTGAAACTCAGAAAACCTCAAGACATCACCATCAGCAGGTTCCAGTTGAACACTAGCCCATGTAACTTTGAACATCTAGCAGTAAATAATTGCAGTTGTGACATAGGGACCCTGTTTCTTTAGAAAGCAAGCATTTAACATATCGATTGTGAAGTGTAACATGAAACAACTAACTTGTATTTTTGGTTTTTAAACATCTTTGTTTTTTAAAATAAATAGAACTTTGCCAAACTTTAAAAAAAAAAAAAGAAGAAGAAACAAACATTTACAAATGGTAAAGCTTTTCTCCGGAGCCATAGTGGCACACTGGTTAGCAGTTCGAATCCACCAGCCACTCCTTGGAAATCCTAGGGGGCAGTTCTACTCTGTCCTATGAGTTGGAATCGACTGGACAGCAACGAGAAGAAGAAAGCCTTTGTCCACCTTTCAACGTCGTTCATGATTCTTTCTCATTCAGGTCGTTCGCATTATCATAACAATACATAACCTGTAATAATTGGGGACCCTGGAAGTGTAGATGGAAAAAGGTGAGCCTGCAAATGTAATATTTTTTTTACCAGTTAAGAGAATTTGAACTAAAAGATTTTAATAAGCAGTCTTATTCATCCACATAACTGTAATCTAAGTGCCAAGCACTCTTCCATATGCTCCAGAAAGGTAATCAATATAGAAAATTCTGGCTTCATGGAGCATTTATTTTATTTTAGTAAGGGTGACAGAGGAAACAGTTAAACAAAAAATAAATAGTATTATTTCAAATAATAATATGGGATTTGAGAAAAAATAAAAAATTAGAGGATAGACTGCATGTGGGGTGGGGAGATATATGCTATTTTTAATAGAACTGTCAGGAAAGGTCACCTGAAGAACTGATATTATGGTAATGAACTGTATTATGTAAATAAATTAGCTCAGAAATGATCTGGGGGGAAGAGTTGTCCAGGTGAAGACTGCAGATAGTCCCAAGTCTTGAGATAAAAACAAGTTTGGCATGTCTGAAGCCAGTGTGTTTGGAATATAGTAAATCAGGGGGGAAGAGGGAGGTGACTAGTCAGAAATAGACAGGAAACAGGAAATTTAGACTCTTGCAGAGCAGTGTTGGCGTAAGCTGTAGAAAGATGCACACACCCAGTGTCTTGTTAAAATGTAGATTCTGATTGAGGGAGTCTAGAGTGGGGATAGAGGGGCCCTGGTGGTACAGTGGTTAAAGTGCTTGGCTACTAACCTTTTGGTTCGAACCCACAACCCGATGCTTTGCAGGACAGAGATGTGACAGTCTGCTTCCATAAAGATTACAGCCTTGGAAACCCTATGGGGAAGTTCTGCTCTGTCCAATAGGGTCATTATGAGTCAAAATTGACTCAACATCAACGGTTTAGAGCGGGCATACAATCCTAACAAGGTTCTTGTGATGCTGCTGCTCTGTGGAACACCTTTTTTACAGCAACATTGTACACCATGGTCAAGAATTTTGGTTTAAGTGTGATGAGGAGCCATTCAAGGATTTTAAACATGGATTGGCATCATCTAATTTACATTTTTTAAAAAGATTACTCTCACCACTGTGCAGGGAATAGATTGCAGGTGGTAAGAATGGAAACAGGGACACTAGATAGGAGGCCATTCTAGTCATCTCAAGGGAGACATGATGGTGGCTTGGACCTGGATGGCAGCAGTGCGGGAGATGAGACTTGCTCTGACTTGGTAAATATTTGAAAGTACAGATGGTAGGACTTGCTGATGGATTTTATGTGAAGGAAAGAAAGCACACAACAAAGACTCTGGTTTGAGTAACTAAATAAATGTTGATGTTATTTACTGCAATGAAGGGGCTATGAGAAGAACAGTTTTGTCAGTGTGGCAACAGCTCTGGTTTGGCTGTGTTAATTTTAAGTATAACTTAATGATGATATTAAATATATGAGTCAAAAGCCCAGGAAGGAGGTCATAGTGATAATCACAGCCAGGGCCTGGATGAGTTCCTTCTTTTGAGTGTAGATCAGAGCAAAAGTATGAGTCCTAGCCAATGCAGTATTTAAAGGTCTGGAAGAAAATTTCCATAAGAAGGAGAGTGAGAGGGAGCAGTCACTGAAGTTTCCTTCTTCCCGGAAACATTTTCTTCACTTGGCTTTCAAGCTTGTCTTCCATGAAGAAAATGTTTCCAGGAAGAAGGCAATGATCAACCATGTGAAATCCTACTGCAGAGAGGAGGGGTGGAAAACAGCCACCAAGTAACTTGGGATTGTACAATATTCATTACTGCTAAAAATGTCTCCCAGTTGATTCAGGTAGTCCCCAAGTCTTTGCACCAGTAATATCATGTAGATCTGTTGGTTTCTTGTGGAACTCACTGTAAATATATAGTGTCTAGTATAAAGAGCAAATTCTGGGCAGATAAAGAATTATAGTTCTGACGTTACACCTGAACCTCTCAAAAAAGACTGCAAAATATGCAAAAGTGCATGGGAATACAGAAATCTTCAGAGGATGCAAGATGTTAGAGTGAAAAAAAGCACCATCTGGAGGAAATAGGGAAGAGGATTATGTAAAGTTTCAAGGAACTACCCCTTGGGCCCGCCCATTTTCCAATATTCTGAACCTCAATTTCATTTGATCTACACCTTTCCCCCATTTTAAACACGTCCAAAGTCAGTATTAGATAAATCAGACTGAGTTGAGATGTACAGATGTTGGGATCAAGCATAAATAGAAGCCTTCAGGACAAATTATCAAAAGGGTAGTGTAAGATACAAGAGATACGACAACAGATGAATCAAAAAAGTGTGACAGATTAGGCTAAGAATCCAAACAAAGAGAGAGGAAATAGCAATGTTAATAGCACATGGTAAAAAACGAGTGAAGTTTGAAAGCTGAAGCAGTTTCCTGCATTGACAACAGCTGTTTTCATAACATTCCTATCCAGCTGAGAACCAGTTTCCTGCTTGGGTCAAGGGAAGTCAATTCCTACTAGCTAGAAAGGTGAGAGTTGTGTCCTTATAGAAGGAATTCTTGACAACAATGAATATCTGGGAAATAGGAATGACCCCTACACATGGCATCAAACTGACTATAAGATTATATCCTCAGTGATCACTGTGGAGTCCCTCAGTGGAGCAAAGGGTTAATGCAGTCACTGCTGACTGAAAGGATAGAGGTTTCAGTCCATCTAGAGGTGCTTTCGGAAGAAAGGCCTGGCAGTCTACTTCTAAAAAATCAGCCGTTGAAAACTCTATGGAGAACAGTTCTACTCTGACACACATGAGATCGCCATGAATTGGAATCAATTTGACGGCAGTTGGTTGTGGTGGTGATCATTATATCCAGAGTCTGAAAGGAGATTAGTTCTGCAAGAATACAATGTACAATGCTTGGTTCAGATAATGCTTCTAACAACACTTTATTTATCAAAGTGCTGCTTAGCTTGTATATTGCTCTAAGAAATAAATTGAGATAAATATATTTTAGCATGCCATTTTCACTTCTATTATAGCCTTTTCCATTAAATAGCCATGTTTGTTGTGTTGTTAGGTGCTGTTGAGTCGGTTCTGACTCATAGTGACCCTATGTACAGCAGAAGGAAACATTACTCGGTCCTGCACCATCCTCACAAATGTTGTTATGCTTGATTCCATTGTTGCAACCGCTGTGTCAGTCCATCTCACTGAGGCTTCCTCTGATTTGCTGACCCTCTATTTTACTAAGCATAATGTCGTTCTCCAGGGTCTGGTCCCTCCTGATAACATGTCCAAAGTACATGAGACGAAGTCTTGCCATCCTTGCTTCCAAGGAGCATTCCGGCTGTACTTCTTCCAAGACAGGAATGAGATAATATTTTTAAATATATAAAACATGAGAAAAGAAAAGGACACCCTCCTGGAGAAACTGGAAGTAGAATGAAGAGAAACTCTACCCTAGACATATTCTGGAGACTTCGCAGTTTTATTTAGATGTCTGTGAGGTTAACCTCAATTTGCTTGGCTACCCACTTTTGTTTATTTATTAGAACCAAGCCTTATTATGTCACTTACTTGATACTGTAGTCTCAAACTCTATTGTGCAGCAGAATCACTTAGTAGGCTTGTTAAAACTCAGGTTGCTGTACCTACCCCCAGAACTTCTGATACAGTAGGTCTGGGATGTGGCCCAAGAATTTGCATTTCTTGCAAATTCCAAGATGACACTGATGCTCCTGGTCCAGGGAACACGCATTGATAACCCACTGGATGCTACCATTGCTGTTATGCAAATGAATAAAATTTACATGAGTAAAATTAAAGTCAAGATAGTAGATTCTTTTTTTTTTGAATCTACTCATTCTATGTATCAAGATGAATGCAGAACAAAATAGTCTTATAGTGACTGTTTTCCTCAAAATTATTTTTTTTGTGCATCACTATTAAATACGTAAATAAAACCCCTCATGAAGTCTTATAAGAAGTTTCATACATTCTGCTTTGTAGTAGATATTGTTGTAGGTGCTGAGGGAAAGTAGAGGAATGTGGGATTAATTGGATCCACTCCACATTCCCAGGGTACAGCTAAGTAAAGGGAAGGGCAAACAAAATCACACAAAACACCATTAATATGGTATATGCTGGAATAATAAGAGCTAACCTTTGCATTTTGTTTACTCTGTGCCAGACACAGTTCTAAGCAGTTAACATACTTTGACTAACTTAAAATTCCTCACAACAACTCTAAACTAGTTAATATTTTAATCTCCATTTTAATGATGAGGCATTGAGAGGTTACAGAATTTGCCCAGATAGTAAGTGGTAGAGCTGGGACTTGAACCCAGGTAGTCTGGTTCCACATGCAACATTATTAGCCACTTGCTTACTCTGTGTCCCTATACCCTGCAATGAGAGGTACCTCCAAGGTGTCATGGGAGCACAGAGAAAGAGGGGATGTCAGAAGAAGCTTCACAGAGGAGATGATTTCAAATTGAGAGGAAAGGTTATAAATCATTCTGCTAAGTTATTTAAAATAACAATTTTAATGAATAATTTATAAAAGCAAAGTTGAAATTATCTTTAAAAAAAATTGTTGTGGAGTCGACTTCTACTTGTGGTAACCCCATAGAGTAGAACTGTGTCCACTAGGGTTTACAATGACTGATTTTTCAGAAGTAGATCACCATACGAGTTCCTGTCTCCCAGCAGCCTCTCCAACATTCGTTATTTTCTGATTTTTTGATTCGTGCCAGTAATGTTGGGGTGAGATGACATCTCAGTGTAGTTTTGATTTGTGTTTCTCTAGTGATCGAGAACATTTCCTCACATGTCTGTTAGCCACCTGAATGTCTTCATTGGTGAAGTGTCTGTTCATATCCTTTGCTCATTTTTTAATTGGAATATTGTCTTTTTGTTGATGAGGTGTTAGTTTTCCCATAGATTTTAAAAATTAGAGCTTTGTCAGATATGTCATAGCCAATTTTTTTTTTCCAGTCTGTAGGTTCTGTTTTTACTCTTTTGGTGAAGTCTTTTGATGAGCATAAGTGTTTAATTTTTAGAAGATCCCAGTTATCTAGCCTATTTTCTGGTGTTTGTGTATTGTTAATTATGGTTTGTATCCTGTTTATGCCTTATATTAGGGCCCCTAGCATTGACCCTATTTTTTCTTCCATGATCTTTATAGTTTTTGGTTTTATATACAGGTCTTTGATCCATTTTGAATTAGTTTTTGTGTATGGTGTGAGGTATGTGTCCTGTTTCATTTTTTTGCAGATGGACATTCAGTTTTGCCAGCACCTTTTGTTTAAAAGACTGTCATTTCCCCAATTTAATGGACTTTGGGCCTTTGTCAAAGGTCAAATGACCATAGGTGGATGGATTTACATCTGGATTCTTGATTCTGTTCCTTTGGTCAGTGTATCTGTCGTTGTGCCAGTAGCCGGCTGTTTTGACTACCAAAGCTGTGTAGTAGGTTCTCAGGTCAGGTAGTGCGAGGCCTCCCCTTTTGTTCTCCTTCCTCAATAATACTTGTTATGGATTGAATTGTGTCCCCCCAAAATGTGTGCCAACTTGGCTAGTCCATGATTCCCAGTACTGTGTGATTGCCCACTATTTTGCCATCTGATGTGACTTCCTAAGTGTTGTAAATCTTACCTCTATGATGTTAATGAGGTGGGATTAGCAGCAGTTATGTTAATGAGGAAGAACTCAATGTACAAGATTAGGTTCTGTTTTAAATCAGTCTCTTTTGAGAAAGAGAAAGCGATCAGAGAGAGACATGGGGACGTCATACCACCAAGAACGCAGTGCCAGGAGCAGAGTGAATCCTTAGGACCCATGGTTCCTGTGGGAGAAGCTCCTAGACCCGGGGAAGATTGATGACAAGGATATTCCCACAGAGCCGACAGAGACAGAAGGACTTCCCCTGGAGCTGGCACCTTGAATTCAGACTTCTAGACTTCTAGATTGTGAAAGAATAAATTTCTCTTTGTTAAAGTCATCCACTTGTGGTACTTCTGTTATAACAGCACTAGATAACTAAGACAATACTTTACTTATCTGAGCCTCTTGCCTTTTCACATAAAGTTATTAATTTTTCCATCTTGTTAAAGAATGCTGTTGGTATTTGGATTGGGATTGCATTGTATTTGTAGATTGCTTTAGGTAAAATTGATATTTCCACAGTGTTGAGTCTGCCTATCCATGAGCATGGTATGTTTTTCCATTTATGTAGGTCTCGTTTGGTTTTGTGCAGTAGTGTTTTGTAGTTTTCTTTGTATAGGCCTTTTACATCCCTGGTTAAATTTATTCCTAAGTATTTTATTTTATTAAGGAGCTATTATAAATTGATGGAGCCGTCGTCGGTTAAGAGACTGGCTTCTAACCAAAAGGTCGACAGTTCAAATCCACGAACCACTCCTTGGAAATCCTATGGGGCAGGTTTACCCTGTCCTATAAGGTCGCTATGAGTCGGAATTGACTTGACAGCAGTGTGTTTTTATTATAAATGATATTGCTTTCCTGATTTTCTTTTTGTACTTCTCTTTTGGTGTATAGGAATCGAACTGATTTTTGTATGTTTACCCTGTATCCTGCTACTCTGCTAACTCTTTCTGTTAGCTCCAGTAGCTTTCTTGTGGAGTCTTTTGGGTTCTCTATGTATAGTATCATATCACTGGCAAATAGAGATAGTTTTACTTCTTCCTTACCAATTTGGATGCCCTTTATTTCTTTTTCTTGCCTTATTGCTGTAGCTGTGACTTCCAGCACAATGTTAAATAGGAGTGGTGATAAAGGGCACCCTTGTCTTGTTCCTTTTCTCAGGGGTAATGTTTTCAGCCTCTCTCTGTTGAGAATGGTGTTGGCTGTTGGTTTTGTATAGATGACCTTTATTATGTTGAGGAAGTTTCCTTCTATTGCTATAAGGAATGGGTGTTGGGCTTTCTCAAATGCCTTTTATGCATTGATGGGGATGATCATGTGATTCTTTTCTTTTGTTTTATTTGTGTGGTTGATTACATTGAGTGATATTTTCTAATGTTGACCCTCCTTGCATACCTGGTATGAATCTCACTTGGTTAGGGTGTATTATTTTTTAGATATGATGCTGAATTCTATTGGCTAGAATTTTTGCATCTATATTCATGAGAGATATTGTTCTGTAATTTTCTTTTTTTGTAGTGTCTTTGTGTGGTTTTGGAATGAGGGTTATGCTGGCTTCACAGAATGAACTTGGAAGTATGTATCTTCCTTTTCTATGTTCTGAAATAGTTTGATTAGTACTGGTGTGAGCTCTTTTCTGAATGTTCGGTAGAATTCTCCAGTGACGCCATCTGGGCCAGGACTTTTTTTTTTGTTGTTGTTGGGTTGTTCTTTTTTTTTAATTACCTCTTCAAGCTCTTCTCTTAGAATAAGCCTGTTCAGATTTTCTACCTCAGTATATGTTAGTTTAGGTAGATAATGTGTTACTAGAAATGTGTCCATTTCCTCTAGGTTTTCAAATTTGTCGGAGTAGTTTTTCATAGTACTCTGTTATGGTCCTTTTTATTTCAGTTGGGTCTGTTGTAATGTCCCCTGTTTCATTTTGTATTTGGGTTATTTGCATCCTCTCCTGTTTTTCTTTTGTCAGTTTGGTCAATAATTTGTTGATTTTGTTGACCTTTCGAAGAACTAACTTTTACTTTTGTTGATTCTTTCTATTGTTTTTCTTTTCTCTATTTCATTTATTTCTGCTCTGATCTTTATTGTTTCCTTTCTTCTTGTGGCTGTGGACTTCTTTTGCTGTTCTGTTTCTATTTGTTGACTTGTAAAGCTAAGGTTTTGATTTTATCTCTTTCTACTTTTTTGATATGTGCATCTATTGGTATAAATTAACCTATGAGCACTGCCTTTGCTGTGTCCCTAAGGTTTTGGTATGATGTGTTTTCATTCTCATTTGATTTTAGGAATGTTATGATTCCATTTTTGATTTTTCTTCTACTACCCAATAGTTTTTAAGCAAGCTGTTACTCATTTTCCATGTTTTTCTTATTTTTTTATCTTGCTCTTCCTATTATTAATTTCTACTTTTATGGTGTTGTGATCAGAGAAGATGCTTTGTATTGTCTCAGTGTTTTGTAGTTTGTCGAGAGTTACTTTGTGGCCTAAGATGTGGTCTATTCTGGACAATGTTCCATGTGCATTGGAAAAGAATGTATACGTTGCTGCTGTTGGGTGGAGTGTTCTATATATGTCTATGAGGTCAAGCTGGTTGATTGTGGCCTTTAGATCTTCTGTATCTTTCTTGAGTTTCTTTCTAGATGTTCTATCCTTTATCAAGAGTGGTATGTTGAAGTCTCCTATTATTATTGTGGAACTGTCAATTTCTCTTTTCAGTACTGTTAGAGTTTGTTTTATGTATTTGGGAGCCCTGTCTTTGGGTGCATAGATATTTATTAGGGTTATGTCATCAATGGTGGATTGTTCCTTTAGTCATTATATAATATCTTTCCTTGTCTTTTATGGTGGATTTTGCCTTAAAGTCAAGATTATCTGAGATTAGTATTGCCACTCCTGCTATTTTTTGGATGTTGTTTGCTTGATATATTTTTTTCTATTCTTTGATTTTTAATATAATTGTGTCTTTGTTTCTAAGGTGTGTCTCTTGTAGACAGCATATTGATGGATCCTGTTTTTTTAATCCATTCTGTGCCTCTCTGTCTCTGAAGCCACTTATGTTCAGTATGATTACTGATTGGTGTGAGTTTATTGCTGTTGTTTTGTAGTGTTTTTTTTTGTGATGCTGACTTTTTTTGTTCCTCTTACTCTCCTGTGCTGAGTTCCTTTTGTTTATGGATTTTCTTTTCATTTCTTTTGTTTTTGTGTTTACTGAGACTCGATGTTTTTCTTCTTTATTTTGAACAGTATGTTTGTTGACTTTCTTTGTGGTTACCTTGAAGTTTGCGCCATCTTCCTAAGTTTGAACCAGACTTTTATTACTTAATATCACCTTGACTTTCCATTTGAAAGTTCTATACCTACATCGTACATTCCACCTTTTATTGTTCTTATGTGTTGTCATTTACAAACTGATGTCTCTGGTTTCCTTTTGTAAATCTTTTAGTTTTGTTTTATACTCGAGAGTTCATTACCTAGGTTACTATCTGGCCGATGTTATCCTGTGTCCTAGCTTGAGGTTGTTGTCTGATGTTATTGTTTCTGTAAGTGAAGTACTCTCTTTAATAATTCTTGTAAGTTTTTGTTGTTGTTGTTGTTTTACATAATCCCTTAATTTCTGTTTATCTGGAAATGTCCTAATTTCACCATCATATATGAGTGATAGTTTTGCTGGATATATTATTCTTGGTTGACAATTTTTTCTTTCAAGGCTTTACATGTTATCCAGTTGCTTTCTTGCCTGCTTGATTTCTTCCGAGTAATTAAGGCTTATTTTTGTTTCCCCTTTGTATGTAACTTTTTGTTTTTCTCAAGCTGCTGTCAGGATTCTTTCTTTGTCTTTGGTTTTAGTGAGTGTGATTATGATATGTCCTGGTTATTTTCTTTTGGGTCTATCCTGTGTGGGGTTCATTGAGCTTCGTGGATGGTCATCTTTTCATCTTTCATGATATTAGGGATGTTTTCTATCAGCAAATATTCAGTGATCCTCTATGTGATTTCCATTTTCTCCCCCTTTTCTGAAACCATGATCACAAGCAAATTTTTGCTCTTGATTATATCGCACAGAGTTCTTTGGTTTTCTTCATTGTTTTTTCTGATTTTTCCTCAAGCAAAGTGGTAGCCAAGGATTTGTTTTCAATTTTGTTTCAAATTTGTTTCAAATTTGCTCCTAAAACCTTCTGTTGTGTTGTCCATTTCTGAAATCTTGTTGTTTATCTTTTGGATTTCTAATTAATCTTTTTGTATTTTTTCTAATTGTTTATTTATATTGATAGTTTGTTCTTGTATTATTTTCCTGAATTCTTCTATTGCTTTGTTTGTGTTTTCCCTGATTTTGTCTATGTTTTCCTTATTTTTGTCTGCATTTTCCTTGAACTGTCTCCTAATCTCTTGGGGAGCCCTGAAATTAGACTTTTGAATTCCCCATCAGGTAGTTCTAGTGCCTTTTCTTCTAACGGAAGGTCATCTGATATTTTATTTTGATCTTGTACTGGAGCTTTGCTGTCCTGTTTTTTTATGTTTTGATATTATCTGCTGTCCCTGAGACATTCAGTGGTTATTTTCTTCATTTATTGTTGTAGTTTTTTTTTTCATACTGCTTTTTTGTTTTATTTAGTTATGTCTTGGTAGGCGGGCTGGATGTGTTTTGTTTCTTGCTGGGGCACAGTAGTTCTCACCACCTTGTCTAAGTGGGCAAGGCCAGTTGTTCAGCTACGTATGGTGCACAGGGCAAGTCCAGCAGGGAATGAGGGGCTGGGATGTGTCGTTTGTCTGCAGCACCAACTGCACCAGGGGCGGGTCCAGGAGTCCGTAGGTTCACACTGGTCCCATTCAGAGGCACAGTGCTTGGTGGAGCAGGGCTGGGGAAGTGTGGGATGGAGTCTGGGGTCCATACCAGTTCCCACACGAGAGCATAGTGCTTGGCGGGGCAGGGCCAGGGAACAGCAAGAGTCAGGGTCCTACAGTCCAGAAGTCCATGCTAGTCTTGCTTGGAGGCATGGTAGTCAGCAGGAGGGGCTGGGGACGGCAAGGGGCAAGGTCTGGGGGTCTGGAGGTTTGTGCCGGTGCTGCTCAGGGGCATGGCATTCAGTGGGGTGGGGTTGGGGACAGCATGGGGTGAGGTCCAAGGGTCCAAGGTCCATACAAGTGACACTTGGGGCAGGCACTCAGCATGCCATGCAGATAAGCAGGATGGAAGGGAGAGAATGTGATGTGTTTAGCTAGGTGTTAGAGAGAAAGAAGAGAGAAAAAAAAAAAAGCCCCAAAAACAAAAGAAAAAAAGTGGCAGCACAGTGGGAGCCAGCAGGTGGGGCAGGGCACACCCATGGAGGCCATAGGCCAGTGGCTCTGTAGCCAAGCGATGTGGCACAGTCCATCGAGAAGGAGCAGTGGCGGTGCACTGGGCTGGGTGGGTGGAAGAAAGGAAAGGAAGGAAGGGAAAGAGAGAGAAGAAACAAACAAAATTATGGGGCTAAGTGAACCAGCCATTGAGGGTAGGGCAGAACTGAGGTGGTGGTGAGCAAGTGTTTCTCATACTGGGTGGTAGAGCATGACCTCTCAGGAAGGGGTAGAGGCAGTGCAGGACCTAGGTGTGAGGGAGAAGGAAAAGGAAGAAAGGGAAAGATAAAGAAAAATAAAAATTAACAGTGCCAAGGGAGCTGGCTGGTGGGGGTGGGATGGACCTGAGGCAGCAGTGAGCCAGTGTCTCTCTGGTCAAGCAACCATGCCCTGTTGGTAAGTGGTGGAGGTGGAGTACAGGGTAGAAGTGTAGAGCGTGGGAAAGCATGTATCTCTTGTTACTGGGTGCTCTGTCTCCTGTTGGGAGCTCTGTGAAGTTACCTTCCCATACTCCCTGTCCAGGGTCATTGCTGTCTGTGCTGCAAGATGGTGAAGCCATGCTGCGTTAGCTGGCAGAGGACCTGTACTCCGTAGCTCTCCTTGTTCTCTGTTCTTGTCAGTTTCTTCTTGGCATTTGTTGCTTGATCTAGTTCTTTATCCCTTCATTTGATGCCTAGGTTTCCAGGATTGACATTTGTATCTGTTTTACTTAGTTTTTTGGGTCTTTGCTGCAGAGGGATGGCATGGTGCTTCTGTCTATAGCACCATGCTGGCTCCACTTCTCTTGAACCTATACCTTTAGGTTAGCAGCCAAGTACATTAACCATTTACACCATACAAGTACCCTGAAATTATCTTCGATGTCCTTTATTTTTATTTTGTAATCCTTGAAAAATTGTAATTTTTGTTACATAGTGCATGATTTCCTTCAAATCACCCACTTTCCCTTCTGTGGGCAGATACTGTCCTAAGGAAAGGAACTCTGTCTGGTTTGTTCCAAGTTTTATTCCCAGTGCCTAGAAGAGTTTCTGCACTCAATAAATATTTAGTATATTAATTAATTAGTTAATAGACAATAAAGTTAACCATAGATGAAAATCAATAAAACCCTAGTTAGCAATAGGTAGAGACTAGTAATAGTTGAGTTCCACCAATGAAAAAGCTCTTCTTTGTAGGATTATAAGGCAGCTATTTAGATTGCTTTACTTTGTCTTTCATTTTATTTTCTACCCCTTATCCATGTCATCTGCCATTAACAGAATGAAATATTGGCATATGTGCCTTCTGAATCTGCTGCGCTGAACTGTCTGTGCTCAACCAAACACAGCACATATGTTCATCCTCTCTGGGCTGACACAAAAAATGTAAGTTTTTCAGGGTCAACAGTAATAAGCTTCTCAAATTATATCATGGGATTAGGAAAAGAAGCATAAATATTGTCCATTCAGTAACTGATAACAGAAAAAAGACTAATATCTATTCACTTATTAATAAGGAAAACGCATGCATGGGTTGGCTTCAATTTCACACACTCACACATACACACACAATGGAAAAGAGCTTTTTTTTTTAATGTCTTGAGTGAGTTACTTAAGATACTCCCTCTTACTTTTTTAGCTATAGTGCAGGAATGATTCTCAAATCTACAGTTTCTGTCCTCTGAATCAGGTAACAGGTCCAGAAACCCCCCTATACCACTGTATCACAAACCCACCCTCAAAACACTTCCCCCTACTTCTTTTTTCTTCAAATAATAATAAATTACATAAGAATCTTTATTGTAAATTACATGTAATCTATTGACTCTCACAGAATGTTTTTATTAATTTATTCTAAATGCTTGCATCCTTAACCAAACTATGTTTGCAATTTATGAACAAGTGTAGTTTCATCATGAATGCTGGCTGATATTTTTTTTAACATTAAAGAGTAAGTCAAAGTGAAACAATGAAAATATACATTGGAACTTCTTTTATTTTTCAATGGTGTCAGCCTCTTGGTTGAATTTGCTAATCATTTTTGAATACTGGAAGATTGTTTGTAATTTTTTGTGCTATTTACAGTGAAAAAGCTACAAGCATATACCCTTTTAAGTTGAATATGCTTTATTAATATTTCACCATTACTTTCATACATCTAGAGAAGACACAAAACAATAAATAATATTCAAATATATAGCTTTTCTCCCTCCTTTTTTAAAGGGACTCATTTTCTTTTCTGGATTCTGCCATTAACAAATATTTATAGAAGATCTTTGTAATGTCATTGCAGGGTTAAAGACTCATATGGCATTATTCCAGAAGGATAAGGACTCAAGGAGGTAGAAAAAATTATTTGCGTTTTGCTACTATAGACTATGGTTTACCAAAACTACCACAGTCACCTCCTCTTGACCATTATCCTATTGTTCAGAGGTCTGTAGCTCTGAGTAACTATAATATACCCACATTTCTCTTGGGGTTCCTGACATCAGTTTGAAAAGTGCTGGTCAATAAATTTATAAAGCAGCTGTGACCTAGTGGGTAGGAAAATCTCCAAAAATATCTTATTTTGGTCTACAGAGCTGAGGGTGTGTTGACTGTGGGGGTAACAGATATAAATTGGGTCACGTACACAATGGGTCAAGGAAAAGTAGATACTGTTAGTACAGTGTTAAAACGTGCTAAATTGTAGAGCATGCAAGTGCCCTTTAGGTTAATATTTCTTGCTCAGTGTGGTAGGCTGAATAATGGCCCCACAAAGATGTCCATGTCCTAATGCCTAGAACCAGTGAATATGTTATTTTATGTGGCTAAAGAGACTTTGCAGATGTGATTAAGTTAAGGATGTCGAGATGGAGAGATTATCATGGATTATCTGGGTGGTCCCAATGTAATCACAAAGGTCTTTATCAGAGGGAAGCAGGAGGGTCAGGAAGGGATGAGATGATGGAAGCAGACAGTAGAATGATGTAGAGCCACAAGCCAAGGGAAGTGGGTAGCATCTAGAAGCTGGAATAGGCAAGGAAGCGGATTCTCCCTTAGAGCCTCCAGAAGGAATGCAGTCCTGTGACCATTTTAGACTTCTGACCTCAAGAACTCTAAGATAATAATTGTGTGTTATTTAAACTGCTAAGTTTGTGGTGTATTTTTACAGCAGACATAGGAAATGAATACACTCAGTATATGCACAGTCAGTCTAATCAACTCCTGATATAGCTAATAGGCTTTATCTAGTGAGCTAACTTTCATCAGCTGTAGTAGCAATCTGGGTCCCAATTTCAGAAGACTTCTTCCACAAAACTAGTATTCTGTGGTGATGATCAGTGTTTAGTGACACAGGAGCTAAGTTTTTACCAATCTTCTCTACTCAAAAGCCCATATTTTTATTTTTATTCACTGCCATTTAATTGTGTTGCCAGCAGTTACTACATCAATATTCATATCTGCACTTCTCTGTAGCAATAATTTTTGTAACCTTCTCTAATGAATGGTATCTCTCTTTCTACCTTGTGACTTTGTAGCTTTCAACATGGAGTAGAATAGCCAACCATCTGATTCCAACCTAGTCTGTCTGGTTTTCGTAGTTTCGTTGATCCAGTTTTCCTGGCTTCTAGGATCTCAGTCCATGTTCTGTAGATTCTGCAGACACAAAGTCAGTAGTTTTCAAAAACAACTTTTATTATGAACATAAAGGAAAACAGCAAATACATAGAGAAATAAAGTTTATAGAAATTTCTTAATTTAATCAGAGTTTAGCCACAGGTTGGCTGGACTGCTTAAGCATGGAGTAACCCCAACTCTTTGTATTGCCTTATCATCATCTGGATTTGATGGTGGAAAATGGATTATAGACTAAAGTATTCAACTGTTGTGATACTTATTTTAGTTGATACCAATTCCAAGAACTGCTAGTAAGTTTTCATATCCCCCCTTGCTTCCTGGCATTACCTCCAGATGTGGACTCCAAGCTCTCAGGCTGTTCATTTTGGGCTCGGGGCTTACTTCAGTTTTCTCATGCTAGTTGCCTTACTACTTTCTAGTAATTTCTGGCCCGGGGCCTTGGATAAGAAAGTTCTTCACAGTGTGTCACCATAGACTCTTACTCTGGGTTCAAACCATTTGTACCAACCTACCATTTAGATTTTCTGCTGCTTTCTGTTCTTAGCCTTTCTGGCTCTAGATGCCTAAAATCCCTACCATTGCATCTCCATTTGTTAGTCATCTTGCTTCCTTCTTTTTCTTTCTCCATCTCCCTTTACTCCTTCTCCTCCTATTACTACTACTACTACAAATTTTATGGTGGATTCTATCCATTAGGGTATTAAGTGAACAGTGGACTCATTCTGCATTCAAGGTTACATGCTCCATTCACTTCTCATGCTTCTTATCAACTCATCTTTCAGGCACTTGCATTTCAAAACCTCAATCTTCCAGAATTCTAGCTTTATAATTTTACCAAACTCTCAAATCCTAAACATATAGTCACAACAAAATAAAGAATTTTGACCAAAATTTACAAGATGCCCTCAAAGGAATTTATTTTATCTGGGAACAACAGGGTAAGGACTTCCATTTCTTATGGATTTTTCCTACTGTTTTGTCTAAGCCTGACAGGTGGAAAAATAAACAAGAGAGAATCAAGACCCCTAGGACTAATTTTTCTATTTGCAGACTGGTTGCTGAAGTGGGCTCTCACCACTTAGTCTGAGTTTTATCTTCGTAGAACCTAAACACAGAGGCAACCAGGGAGAACACCTCTGAAATCTTGGATTTCTGGATGATTTGGATGCTCACAGCCTCCTCTTCAGCCCCATGTGTTTTCTGGCCTCACCATAAGGAGCAATGCACAGGAGGTGCAGCTGATTTCAGAGCCTCCTTGATTGTGTGAAGGAAGGAAAAGAAGGTGACATACTTTTGAAAATGCCTGGCCATGCTGCAACAGGAAATGAATTCTTCACTTCCTCTTTAAAAGGGAAAGGGGCTTCTGTTTGCTTTAAAATAGTTTACTTGTATGGAACAATCGGAATTGACTTGACAGCAACGGTTTTTTGTTTTGTTTTGTTTTTAAATCTGACTCAAACCTTTTCATTTTATAAATGAGAAAATTGAGGTCCAAGATGAAGAAGGAACTTTCATAAGAACCACAAATTGAGTGGCTGAAACAGGATTAGAATTCAGATCTTCTGACTTCTCATCTTTTCTTTGTTAAATGCTTCATTGTTTTATACTAAAGTGATCACCTGGTCCTCCTACTGTGAATGAGTAAATATTTACTATTCCAGATAATGATCTACAAAAACAAGTGGATTAAGTAGTCATGCACTTCCAATTTGTATTCTCTTCTTAATTTATTTTTTTTAATTCTTATATACTAAACTTGGGTATATTGTCATTTTATCATTCCGGTAAGCTAGGTTAATCTTTTGAAAGCTTTGGTTTGATTACTTTAGTGTAATTATTGGCTGTCTTTTATAGGGATTATCTTTAACCGTTTAGAAATGGCTCTGCATATAAGCACAAACAGGTATACAACTCAATGTCTTTACTATGTGACAACTTTTGTTTTATTTTTTAATTGGTAAAAGTAGTGAAATTGGACTTCCCTTGAAAAATTGCCCCTGATAATTTTATTTTGCTACCCCGGAAATAACATTTGACAGACATTGGCCAACGTAATTGAGACTGAAAATTTATAGTGCCCAGGAAAAAGCAATCAAAAGCAAATTGGCTACACTTTAGTGTGAATTATGGCTTCACTATTTACAACTTGATAATAAAAACAGATGCAATGATTTGTGATTAATTAAGTGAAAATTGCCATGAAATGCAAGCAGATGTATACTTCAGGTTAAGCACACTCTAAAAGGTTTTTTCCATTCTAAGGAATCTTTCATTGTAACCCAACAAGGAAGATTGTAAACTGTGAAATACATGATGTGAATGTAAGAAAAATAACTCAAATGGAGGGAATACAAATGCGATGTATACTTGTGATTAGGATGTACAAGATTTTGTTGCTCCCACTGTGAGAAGAAGACAAGCAAGATGACATTAAAAATCACAGTGGTTTTTTTTTTTTTTTTAACCTAGTAGAATGCTGAGGACAAATACAGAAGTGAACTAAATTCCAAAAAGTTACAAATCCTTTATAAAAGAAAAGAGATTCATGACTGCTTTCATCCCTGACGGAAAAACAGGACAAGAAGAAATCACCATAGATGAGGAGTAAAGAGAAACCAGCTTAATGCTTAACAAACTTTTACTGGCTACTTTTAGACTAGTGTGATGGGTAAGAATCCCAAAGAGCCCCAGCTACAGAGTGAGTTTGCACTACCCACAAATGTTCTTGCAGAGAACGTTATGAGTGCACACGCAGGGCTAGTATGCCAAAGGGTGGGGGAAAATAGGAGATGAGAGAGATCCTGCAAAAACTCTCTGAGCTTTTCCTGTTGGCCAGCCAGTGCCTACTGGAGAGTGGGAGTAGGACGTGTTAGCTGAGACAAATCCCTTCAAAGCAGACTAGGCATTCACCACGTGGAAAGCACAAGCAGCCAGCTTCTGAACGCTGAGGGCCAGAAAGGCTGAGAGAAATACCTCTAATCTTTTAGGATGGTGAGGAGTCTTCCTTAACTGGGTAATGTAGAGGGCCCCCAAAAATCTAAGACAGAACTTTTAAGGTATAGAAATCTGAAGGTAGGACTGGAGAGCAAATAGAATCACCCAGTGACCCAAAAAAGCTGGCAACAAGTCTATAAAAAAGACAGAGGTCTCTAGAGTTGCAACATGTCTTAGATCCCAAACTCTGCTGAGGAGAAGATTCTGATCATGGCTTCAAAATATTTGAGGCCAGTGGTGAACTGAATCTAAGTAATGTCACAAGGAAGACCAAGCTCAGATTAATTTGACTCAGCCTGCCACTGTAGTTGTCTGATTAAAGAAAGTGTTTGCCTTCTTCTTGGAGTAAACAATATTTACTTCAATTTTTAATGCAATGCCCAGTATATGATAAAAAAAATTACAAGGGTAATGGTTGCACAGCCAGTTGGTATAATTGATGTCACTAAATTGTACACCTATCAAAAGTTGAATTTGCAAATGTTGTGTGATATATATTTTTACAGCAGCAACAACAAAAAAGAGTTGCTGCTGAGTTTATGTACAACTAAACATATTTAGTTTCTTGGTTTGGAGGTTTAGAATCATGGTTTCATGGGACATCACAGTTAATAGGCCTAATATTTTTAGTGCTTATGTTCCACCTCCTGGTTTGTTGTGCTGTGCCTGGGGTCTTAAAGGCTTGGAGGTGGCCATCCAACGTACAAGTTACTCACCTGGAGTAACAGAGGATGAGGGAGAGTCAGGAATACGAGGAGGATATGAAATGTGTAGCTAAATGCTTTGATGAACAACTGCCTTCTTTGCCATGAGACCAGAAGGACTGGATGGTGTCCAGCTACCATTACGGAACATTTTCATCAAAGATTCTGTAGAAGAATACTGATCAAAAAGGGGTGAGGAGAAGGCAGAACAGAATTTCAAATTTGAATGGAATCCAGACTTTCTGGAGCCATAGGGGCTAGATGAACCCCCAAAACTATTGCCCTGAGATGATCTTTAAACTTTAAACCAAAAATATCCCCAGACATCTTCTTTAAATGAAACAACAGTTTAGCTTAATTAGTAAAAAATCTCTGTCTTGAGTGTTGTGCTTTTTTAAAGAACTATCTATACAGGAGCAAATTAACAAAAGCAACTCTAAAGGTTAGATAGGAAGCTTAGGAGAACACTGAGTTTATGTCAATGGGGAGGAGCAAGTCGGAAAAAGAGTGAGAATGGTTACACAACATGAAGAAGGTAATCAATGTCACTGAATTGTACATGTAGAAATGGTTGAATTGGTGTGTGCTTTGCTGTATATATTTTCAACAACAATAAAAAATAAAATAAAAGAGGCCTGGTTGCTTAGTGGTTAAGTTCTTGGCTACTAACTGAAAGGTCCATGGTTCAAACCCGCCAGCTGTTCTGCAAGAAGAAGGTATGGCAGTCTGCTTCTGTAAAGATGACAACCTTCGAAACCCGATGGGGCAATTCTGTTCTGTCTTATAGGGTCACTATGACTCGCAGTCGACTCACTGGCAACAGGTTTTGTTTTTGGTTTGATAAGGTGAAAATATAAAAAGGTATTATTCTATTTTCAAATTATGACTTAAAAACCCAAACTAGCTTAGTGCTCTGAATCATAACCTTTGTTGATGTGAATCTCTTTATTTAAGTATGACTATAATGTCTATCTGTGTGTATCTATTTATCTATCTCTAAAACCCATTGCTGTCGAGTGGATTCTGACTCATAGTGACCCTATAGGACAGAGTAGAACTGCCCCATAGGGTTTCCAAGGAGCGCCTGGTGGATTCGAACTACCGACCTTTTGGTTGGCAACCATAGCTTTTAACCACTACGCCACCAGGGTTTCCATATCTATCTCTATATGTCTGTAAAATACCATATGCACGTACTGATTGTGTTTATTTGGTATTCTGTGTAAATAATGCTACAGATCAGGATTTAATTGGCATTAAAAATAATATAGCTTCTGTGAATCAAGTCAAATTCTTTGGAAGGCTAAGTCTGTCTTATTTTACTCAATTAAAAAAAATTAAACGGGAAATAGTTTAGTTATTGACCACACACATTAGAAGACTAAAGCATTTCCTGCTCAAAGAAAATAAGCAGGCCAAATAATCCCATCCAAGACAATGAAAACGGTTCCTGTAAATTCTTATTTTGACAATTTGAAAATAATTCATTACCTTACAAAGGACCAATTATCCTAGAGTCAAGCTCTCAGCATGATAAAGACTCTGGAATAATGAACTAGGGATCCTGAGATTTGAACAGGGATAAATTAGAAACAGGATGCTTTAAACTATTTGATGCAGAGAGGAGAAAGGGAAGAAAACTAATATTTATCGAATGCCTGTTACGTTTCATATGCCTTGTGAGGCACTTTATATATGTTAAATCATTTAATTATTTCAATCTCCCTGCAAGTTTGGATGAGGAGACTGAGGTTCAGAGAAGTTAATAGCTTGTTGAAGTTCACTTAGTGAATATATGGCAGGGCTAACTGACTCTAAGCTAACCTCTAAAGGTTGCTGAGGTTAAAAGGCAGTGCATTTCTGTAATAATTAAACATTTAATGAAAATAACGTCTTAGGCTGTAATGAGAGTTGTTTAAAAATTTACTGGAATAACAGCGTGAAGAAATAGTGATTGAAATGTTGATTGGCATAGGATTTTTTTTAGTATAGTATGACAAAGAGAAATGACAAAAGCCATGTAAAAATCTGACATTGTCACTTAGATTTTTTTTTTTTTTTGTTATTAACTTTGGCCTAGTTTAATTGTAGCAAAGCATTGTTTTTTAATAATGCATTCGAATAAAAATAAATAGAAAATTATATCTTAATATCTATTCAGAAAATGCGTTATTTTTATTTTGAAAATTAGTACTTATCTTAAACATAGCTCAGATTTATGTTGTAAAGTTTCAGCTTTCATAAGCTTATCTTCACCTATCTTCATACAATATCTGGTAATTTTTGTCCCACTACACATCACAGAAGAACATTGATTATTGAAATATGACCATCAGTCTACCTATAGCCATTTAGTTCTACCAATTATGAAGGATAGAATTTTTCCTTACAGTAAGTACTCAGTGTGTCCTGAAGGATTCTGTTTGTTTTGTTTTGTTTTCTGTTAAAACATACCAGCCATCAACTTGAAGCACCCAAGCGAACTGAACACTCAAGGTTTAAGGTTTAATCCCTGTTTTTTGTTTGTTTGTTTGTTTGTTAATTTATTTTATTTTTTTGGTCCTTGGCACTACAAAATAACAAAGAGCTAAATGAGGCCATGCAGATTCACAGTTTTAAGAAGCATTATGAAGTGGCTCCTTGCCGTTGCTTTAGAATTTCGCTGGAAGAGTAGAATTGCCTTTTGATTTGATGCCTTTGCTTCAGTTGCTGTAAGTCTTCATTGCTTGCCTCTGATAATGCTGCAACAATTAACGTAAATTGGTGTTTAATTTCAGTAAGACTTTTTTTTCAGTGGGACGTGAAAGCATGGAATAATAGCAAACCATCATTCATCAAGTTTTTTTTTGTCATTAAGATAGCAATTTATGTTCGTCATTTAATAGTTACGCAACTTAATACATGTCTTCTAATTGATAGTTAATAAGTAATTATGAAGTTCAACCTCTAAAACATTGATATGAAAACTGTAAAATTCTGATGGAAATTTCCATACTTAAGATATTTATAAGAGGGTTCACCTTTATCTTCTGTTGTATTACTTTTTGAAGGAAAAAAATGTTATACAGAAATCTAATAAACCCCTCCAGGAATTTCATGTTCATTCAGCTTCAGAAGGAACCAAAGTAAGCATGGCAGTAGAAAAAACAAAAAGGTCTTATACAGACGAACTGACAGAATTTTGTTGTTTGTTGCTGACTAAGGTCTAAGTATATTCATAAGGAGTAATTACAACATAATGTTTTTGTTTTGATTTAATTTCTTTACATTTAAGAAGTTGATATGCCTTTCTAAATTAAATTTACTCTACAAGTAAGAGTGGAGCGTTAATGCTAGTGAAAATATTAGTTTATATTTATTTTAGGATGAGAAATAGAAAGGGGAGAAAGACTCTACATTTCTAAGAGTCCTAATGGTTTCTTACACGTAAAATCACACTAAAAGTCTGATCTGCTTTGTGGGAATTACTTGTAGGAATAGATTATGTTTGGCCACTTCTTATTGGATTGCAGATAGAATAAAAACATATTAAATCCTATTAATTTTTATGTTTACAGATACTCATTTCAAAGAACTTCCAACGCTTCTCCACTGTACAGCAAAATTTGGCTTAAAGAACTTGGCTATTCATTTGCTTCAATGTTCAGGAGCAACCTGGGCATCTAAGATGAAAAATATGGAGGGGTCAGATCCAGCACAGATTGCTGAAAGGCATGGTCACAAAGAGCTGAAGAAAATCTTTGAAGATTTTTCAGTAAGTTTTTTGTTTGTTTGTTTTACCTCTAAAATTGTTTTTATAACATAATTGTGTATGCGTGCACGTGTGTGCACGAGTGCGCACATGTTGCTCATTTGAAAATGGTGCTCCTGCACAGCTAATGAGTAGTGTTTGTTGGTCCTGAGTCATCCACTGTCTTGAAAAGCATTTTGTAAGATTAGTCAGCTTGTTTTAGTATTACAGTCAACCAACTTTGACTCCATGCTCCCACCTCCAAGTATTCATTTTTGAAACCTACCTGGCCTTTCTGACTTCTAGATAAGACAAAACAAAACAAATCCATTGCCATCGAGTCAATTTTGACTCAGCAACCCTGTGAGTAGAACTGCCCCATAGAGTTTCAAAGGCTGTAATCTTTACAGAAGCAGACTGCTACATCTTTCTCCTATGCAGCAGCTGGTGGGTTCGAACTACTGACCTTTCAGTTAGCAGCCAAGCATTTAACCACTGCACAACCAGGGCTCCTTCTATTTAGTCCGTTTGATATTGGAGAGGAGATGGTAAGAAGAGAATAAGATCCAATTACCTTTACTCTTTTGTTCAAGGTCTAAATAAGACACTATTAAACACATGAAACTGAATTATCACGTTAAACCCATAAAAAAAAAAAAAAAACCCATTGTATTCCAACTCGTAGCAACCCTATAGGACAGAGTAGAACTGCCCCATAGGGTTTCCAAGGAGCAGCCTGTGTATTCAAACTGCCGACGTTTTGGTTAGCAGCCATACCCTTAACCGCTGCACCGCTAGGCCTCTAATCAGGTTAAAGGAATACATTTTGCTCATCATTCAAACAGTCTGCCCAATAAAAAGTTAATTCATGCTGCTTAAATTTGTTTCTCTTATGTGACATCTTCTGTATCCCTTTTAAGTCCCAGTACCTTATGTAGGTTGACACCCCAAATTTCAGAAGGCCTTTTGAAGGATGTTAGCTTTGTAAGTAAGAGTGGAAATTTTATAAAGAAGGGATACTGCCTTGGTATATAAAACACAAGTTGGTTTCCATAATTTCTTTTAGCAAAGCAGCTGCTTTCTGTTTGTAACAAAGGTATGCACGATTTGCTCCAGAAAGTGAATTATACTTCTGATGCCTGTTGCTGTGGAGTCGATTCCGATTCATAGCGACCCTACAGGGCAGAGTGGAACTGCAGAACTGCACCATAGGGTTTCCAAGGAGTGGCTGGTGGATTTGAACTGCCAAACTTTTGGTTAGAAGCCTGAGCTCTTAACCATTGCACCACTGGGAAAATGTAATAGGGCAGTGATTTTAATATGTCAAATTTGTCTTTGGATTCTAAAAAAAATAATTTTATTGCCAATGAAGTTTATATAGAACATTGGAACGCTATATATATATCTGGTTGTTTTAGCATTTATTCTAGTTATTATATAAAGTCAATCTAATATCGAACTTTAAAAAAATCATTACTGTTTGTGGTTTCCAGAGAGTAAAATGACAACGAATGTAATTTTTTCCATTTGTAAAAAGTAGCAAAATATTTTTCAGAAGAGCATGGTTATCATCCACTATCTGGAATGACAATAGGATGTCTTTAGCTTGTATTTAAAATAAACACGGAACATAAAGATTTGTAATAAAATTAATAAACTGCTAATTTTAGGCTATGGAATTCAAATCAGGAATAAGCATAATTTTTAATCCTAAAAGGATTTTAGATAGTGATTCTCATATATATATTATCTCTCTTTATCTGATGCATTTATTTTTGTAAGTATTCATTGTATATAGTGATTGACCAGTGCAACATGGCATCTATCTCAGGTAAGTAAATGAGTCAACTCAGCCTTGGATATTTTCCCATAATATTGTTATTTGGTACAACCTAGATGCCTGTCTCCAACTCTGTACAACTCTATTCCTGAATTTTTAGCTACTAGTGAACTTAAGTTAAAAATTTCCCTAGAAACCTCAGCATCCAGGGATACTTTCTAAGATAAACCCTGATTTTCACAGAGTGATGCATCTATTTCTTGCTCTTCAGTGGGAACTCAGTTTTTGACAGGGGCAGCCCCACGCAAACAGCATGGGCTCCATAAATAATACCACATAATGCTGACAGCAGATACAAAACTAAGTACAAGGGTAGGAGGTGACGGTTGACACATGTAGGCAATAATTTTTTTTCTTTCATATCTTCTGAGTATTTACACCTCTGCCCCCGCACTAACAGCATGGGTAGAAGTTGATTGCTGTCTTTGTCCGTATCTGACTATTCACTCTTTTATAGTCGCTGCATGCTCATTCTGCAGTTACACATGAAAAGTATTCTATGATGTTTGTTAAATGATTTTATATATCCCATCTCTTTGTGAGCTGTTATGTTTTGCCAGAATACTACCATTATAGGTAGGATAAATTCTTTTGTGAGCACTCTGCTGTCGGCAAGGACGTGACTGTAGCTATTGCAAGGGACATCAGCTCTATAAGTGAATTTTATGATAATGGATAATTTTAGGTACCATAATTTTGCAAGCTACCAAAGGCCTTTTTGCCAATGTGTGGTTAAGGAAATGGTAATATGTGTGTTTGGATAGGTTGTGACACATGTGGAAAAGTCTGTTTCCTGTTTTGGTTTATTTCCCACATAAATTATTCTTCTAGTTGTCAATGTTATTTATACAAACGCAGAAGTCATGTCCTCTTCAATGAAAGTATGGCAGATAACTACATGTTGACATTATATATTCTAAACTGTGGCTGTTACTGTTTGTCGCTATCAAGTTGACTCCAGCTCATGGCAACATTATGTGTAATAGAACAAAACGTTGTTCAGTCCTGTGCCATCTTCATGATCATTGATTAGTATGTTTGAGTCCATTGTTGTGACTATTGTGTCAACCCATATTATTGCGGGTTTCTCTCATTTTCATTGACCCTCTACTTTACTGAACATGATGCCCTTTTCTAGGGATTGGTCTCCATGTTTTTTAAAGAATATATCTAAACCTACTAGAGAAAAACTGTGCAAAGTCATTATGCTGGTAAAATACTTATTTCTATAAAATTTTTTATAGTTTTAGTGTTATAATCACATTATGATAAATCTAATATTATCCCATTTGTGTTCAAATGTTCCTGAACTGTTGTTTCAAAAGGGTTGAAAGGAGAAGATAGTCTTTCATGTTTGAAGTTTCCCATCTGCCAATGGGCCATACTTCTCTACCGAAGAAATATGTTTTCAAATCCAGACATATTGTTTTGCTCCCAGTTGATTTTCTGATTTATTCAATTCTTCTTAATTCCCTATCAGTGAAACATCATTAATTTTAGTATCTCACAGGGAGTTATAATACATTGAATTTGGGCATCACTGAATAAAGTGGGTTCAAGGAAAAAGCCAATAATGATTAAAACAAAACAAAACAAAAAAAAAAAACAAAAGCATTAGCAATCATTCATAAACAGCAAGTGTCATCCACATCTCAGTGTAGGCTATGCAAAGAAGAAACAATCTTCTCAAGTCACATTTCCTTATAATTCTTCATGAAATTTTTCCTTTGAGAGCAGTAATTTTTAATTTAATTAATTAAATCTTTTAAATTTTTAATTAACTTAATATTATAAATTTGATCATTTGTATGTAATTTATTCATAGAGCCTCTTCATAATGAGTGAGTAGCTTTCATATTTTGATAAAGTTATCTAACACCTATATTTCTTTCATGTTTTCAGTAGTGTTATTGGAAAATGATACCGTATATTTCTATAAACTATAATTTCATAAACCCATATCTTTCAAACTGCTACTTGAGTATCTCATCTCATCCATCCCCATCAGTTTAAAACAGTTAACAAAATTACAGGTAATCTCCAATTTACAACAGAGTTCCATAATGGAAACATTACATATAAGCTTATAGATACATTTTAATACAAGTGTACATAAAAATATACAAATCATAAAAATTTACTGTGATGAAGAAGAGTTGGACTACATTGACAGTGTGTCAGTTGTGGTAATAACTTCACTTGTGGAAAGTTCTGGGTCATCTGGATTATCCCTGGGAATGGTGGTGGCGTTCCTAGTCGGAAGATTAGTGAGAGTTGTCTGTATGGTCCTTTTCTTTGTTTCTTCATACTTTTCGCAGTACCATCTCACTGCTTCCCAAATCTGCCTGTCGACTATAGCAAAGTGATTAGCATTTGGGTCCATGTTTTCAAGCAACTGAAGCCCCTGGTTTAGTTTAGAAAAAACTTCAGCTAATCCTTTCACTGTAAAACTTTTTGGTAACTTGTCTCCTTTCTCTTCCTCATTATTTCTTCTTTAGCATTTCTTTCCTCTTCAAAAGTCCTTAAGTGCTGATCTGTCAGCTCCTCTTCTTCATGATCTATGAGCTGTTCCACATTGGCAATATCAAGTTCTAAATTCAGGGTTCTTGCCATATGGACGATTTTTCCCCTGATCTCTTTCCATCATATTATCCTAATCAAATGCTTGGAGTGTGTTCACATAACTCAGCAATTTTTTACATATCCACTGCATGTGTCTTCCTGTAACTTCCTCCTTGGAAGATGCAATATTTCAGATACACTGAGGGTTGTAAGTGCAGTTCATTGTAATTCGAATATGTCATAATTCAGCCACTACCTGTACATCAGTTTATAAAGGGGGGGGGGGCACACACTCTCCTCTGTTGGCCTGCCATGGAGTTAACCAACAGGAATAGGAAAATCAGCTTTCCATGCACGTTCTTCAGCTGGCTTTTCAGGAGGACTCCCACCTTGAAATCTTTCCATTGCTCAGTCTGCAATGGGATTCCTGTGACATCTTCCCCTCATTGACCTTCCCTGACACTGCTGTTTGCTCATGTGAACATCGGGCTCAAGTATGTGTGTATGTCTGTCTGTCTGTGTGCTGCCTTCTAGTGTTTGACTGACAATGTCCCTCTTTTAAATGGTTAAAATTTGGAATGAAAGTAAGGAGGGGGAGGTATTGACACACTTAGAACATTCCTAATATAAAGCAATAATTGACCGAATAATGTAGAGAATCTACAACTTGAAAGTTAGATTTTGTCTTTAGGTCAATGAACATTGACTCTTCTTCACCCTTTATTTCTCCTATTCTCTGTATTGTTCAGAAGTTTATATATTCTCTTTTCTTCCCAAGAGGAGCTCTGGTGGCACAATAGTTAAGAGCTCAGACTGCTGACCTAAAAGGTCAGTAGTTTGAATCCACTAGCAGCTCCTTAGAAACCCTGTGGGGCAGTTCTACTCTGTAGGGTCGTTATGAGTTGGAATAGACTCTACAGCAACAGGTTTGTTTTGGTTTTGGTTTCTTCTCAAGTAGAGTGTTCCATTTAATTTAGTAGTATGTAATTCGTTTCAAATGGTGACATACTCTGTTTTGCTCATGTAGTTTTTCTTTCTTGCAAATCAAGATGCTCCTAATGGGTAATGGTTTTCCTCTATAGCTCCCACTAGTGTGTCAGTTGCATGGAAAATGCTTGGCATGTATTTGCTTATTGATGACTGTCTTAGTTTCCTAATGCTGCTGTAACAGAACTACCACAAGTGGGTAGCTTTAAAGAACAAAATTTATTTTCTTACAGTTCAGGAGGCTAAAAGTCCAAGTCAAGGTCTTGGCTCTGTCAATTCCTTCTGTGGGCCTGATCCTAGTTTCTGGTGCCTGCAGACAATCCCTGGTGTTACTTTGTAGACAGTCCGCACATTGTGTCAGTCTTCGCCCGTATGTGTTTCTCTGTTTCTATTCCTCTCTTTCTATAAGATACCATTAAGAAGTGATTAGGTTTAGGACCTGCTCTACTCTGGTATGATCTCATTAACATAACAAAAGAAAACCCTTATTTCCAAACTGAGTCATATTTGTAGTTGTAAGGGTTAGGACTTCAACATAACTTTTTGTGGGACACAATTCAATCCATAATACTCCACCCTTTGGCCACCCAAATTCATGTCCTTCTCACATGCAAAATACAATCACCTTATCACATCATCCTCAAAAGTTTTAACCTATTCTAACTTTAAATCTAAGCCCCAAATCTCATATTCTGAATCATCAAATCAACTATGAGTGAGACTCTGGGTGTGTTACATCCTGGTGCAAAATTCCTCTGTGAAACCTTGAATACAATTGATCTGCTTCCAAAGTGCAATGGTGAAACAAGCATAAGGCAGACATTCCCATTCCAGAAGGAGAAGTTGGAGGGAAGGAAAGGCCATGGGTATCAAGCAAGTCCAAAACCCAACAGGGCAAATCTCATTAAATCTCAAGGCTGGAAAATAATTCTCTGTTCTCTGGGACCATCTGGGATCAACCCGATCCCATAGACTCTGGGCAGTGGCCCAACTTTCCAGGCTCACGGGATGGTGACCTCACCCTCATGGCCTTGGGAAGCCCCATTCTCCCAGCCTATCAGCACAGCAAACCTACACCCTCAACTTTGGGTAGTGGCCCCATTCTCCCAGCCCACTGGAATGGCAGCCCCACCCTCCAGAACTGAGGTGGTGAGTCTACCATTTGAAACCCAGGCAGTAGCTCCATCCCTTGAAACCAAGGGAGCAGTGGTCCTGCTCGCTGTGCTTCTTCCAACAGTCCTGCTTATCTCTGGACTGCTCCCAGGATTATTCTTTCCTTTTCTTGGAGGACAATGAATGTTCACAGCCATATAGCTCCTGGTCCATTTTCTGCCTGTAGAAGAATTCCAGGAGTTAGACAATTTCCTTCATCTTGTCCTGTCTCTGTCCCTTTAAGTTTAAACTGACAAGGTTTCTGCTGAGATGGTTGATTAGATCCATCAGTCACAGGCCTAATCTCTTTAGCAAATGGTTATGTAGCCACATTCTCGGTGTCTTTTCCATATGGGCCATATGGAGGTACAATTCAATCTATAATAATGGAGCGGAAGGCAAGGGCTACATTTAAGGACTTGTGTGATGCCATTTACCCAATAATATCCCCACTAGCTTTCATGTTTTAAATAAAATAATTGATCATATTCCCTATATAGTCAGAATTTTTGTTTAAGTTTTGTTTCAGGGAATTCATAGGCAAATAGTTCAACTGTTATCTTCAGCATAAATTTTTAATGGGCCAGTCTGCAATGAATTTTAGAATTCTGGCCTTTGTTCAGTATCGATGCTCTATGAGAACTGAAGAAACGGGAATAAGTCACTTGACTGCGTGCATTACAAATTCATGTCTCAGTTGTGCTTTTGGAGCTGCTTAGCATTCTCTTTCTAAAAACCCATTTAACACACCATAGCAGCTATTATAATTTTTTTCCCTTCCCCAAGTCCTCAAACCCAGTTTTGATGCTCTAGCTCTACAGCTGTAAACATACTATGTAAACTCCCTCAATTCACCTCTCTTCTTTTTCACTTTCCTCTACTGATGGGGCCTTGGGAGTCAGCAAGGTCTGGATTTGAATCCCAACTTCCATCAAATTCCAAGAGTGCTTCCTTGGGCAACCTCTTTATTTTCTCTCAGCTTTGGTTTCTTTATCTGAAAATGAGAAAAATAATGCCTTACAGAGTTATTTTTAGGATTTGGTGTAGTAAATGTTAAAACATTAAATATATGGTAGATCCACAATAAATGATATTGCATTTACCTTCTTTTATTTTGATTTATTGTTATTCATATCAACTTTAGACCTCACCATCAATCATACCTTCTCTTGCTCTTGCATCATTAATCACTACCACCATCATACTCACTCTTGACTCTTCTCCGAACAAACATGCTCAAATCATATATATATATATATATATATGTATGATGGGAAAATATATATATACATACACATACACATGTACATATATAGTTTCCCAACAACCTTGCTCTGCCTTTAAGTTCTCTTTTCAATATTAGAATTAACTAAAAGAATGGCCTATACCAGCTGCCACTTCATTTCACTAATTTCTTTCTTTCAAACAGTCAAAGATTTGCTATCATCCTGCTACAAAGTTGCTCCATCAAAGGCTATAAATAAATAATCTACCATATATCAAATCCAGTGGATTCCTCTCAGGCTTACTTTGACCCAAGCTTTATCACTGGTTTCCCTGACCCTGCCCTCTTCCTGAATCTCCATTGACCCCTTGTGGTTTTTTTCCCTTGCCCTATCAGCTAAGTTTCTTTCTACCCTGTCTTCTCTATGTGATTAATACATAAATCATTGACTCTAACCTGGACCTATTTCTTGACTTATGTCACTCCAGTTTCAATTTTCAAGCTAGGCATGTCCCCATGGCTATATTACAGGCATCTAGATCTGAACATATCCAAGTAGTTCTTTGTCCCCCATCCTGGTTAATGACATAATTTTCTGCTTATTGACTTGGCCTAAAACCAGAAAGTCATTTCCAACTCCTCAATAATGATAGCAATAACTATTTTTTATAGAAAATAACTATGTATCAAGCCATGTGTGAAACACTCTAATTCCGTTATTTCATTTAAACTTCTCAACAAGCATATGAGTATACTATTTGCCATTTTTCGGATGAGGGAATAGACTAATAGAGATGAAATATCTTACCCAAGGTCACTCAGCTAATAATATTACATCTGACTAAATCCAGAACCCATTATCAAAGCCTCCTTATATAAGCTTTCTACAGTTTCCCTATCCCTCAAACAACTCCATCTAGATCATCAGTTTGGTACCATCAGTCCAGATTACCATATCTTGACAATTCTGTTTACACACAATCTATCACAAATGCTCCCCCTTTCTCATTCCCTCTGTGGCTCCTTTGGTTTGTGCCTTCATTGTTTCTTTTTTCGTCTGTTGTCCTGAAAAATCCTTTTACCTGGTCTTCCTACCTCGTCTGTTGTGGCTTTAAACCATCCTATATCCAGTTCCGTACTGAAGATCCACCACAGTGTAGCCCAGCCCACCATTTTAGCTTCATCTTTTACTACACACCTCAGTCACCAGAGTCCACTTCTCCTTCCTTCATTTCAGTATTTCAAGCTGTTACCACTACCTAGATCTCTCTTTCTCCCAAGTAAAATATCCTGATGTCTTTGTTGTTATTGTTAGTTGCCTTCAAGTTGTCTATGACTTGCGGCCTTATGTAATACAGAACAAAACATTGCCCATTCCTGTGCCATCCTCATAATTCTTGATATGTTTGAACCCATTGTTGCACTTTGGTGTAAATCCATCTCATGAATTTTAAATTTTAACATTGTCTAAGGACATTATGTGACAGCAGCTGCAAGTTATGTGCTCTTGAGACACCTGCCTAGATCTAAATATCAGCTCTGCTACTTTCGAGTCATGTACCCTTACATAAGTCACTTAACCTGTCTGTGCTTCAGTTTCCTCATCTGTATGGAGATAACACCTCTCTTCATAGTGTTGTTATGAGAATTAAGTATATACATAAAACGTGTAGGGCAATACTTGGAAAATAAAAAGCACTCAATAAAAGTTGGCTAATGTGACCCTAATACTCACCAGCATGTTTTCTCCTTTTCAAAATTGGCAACTGAGAGTTTGACATAACTAACACCATGATGAACCTATAAGTTTCTTTTTTTTCCTCCTTTGCCTTCTCCCTTTACGCATACCTTTGTTAATGACTTTGTTTTATGACTTAGGAACCCCCTCAGGAAGATTAGAGCCCAGATGTCAGATACATATATCTTTAGCCTGATAAGGAAATGTCTGGTTCCTTATCTCTTTAGTGTGATAAACAGTCTCTTGTAATTACCTTGTAGTGAATAAAAACACTTCTAACCTTTGTAAAAATCATATATAAGCTCTAATGTAAAAATGCCTTTTGGGACTCCCCAAAGACAGCCTGCATTGCTGTTGGATCCCCGTTGGTTTACACCTCCTAAATTAAAACTTTCTCACTCCTTCTGACTTGGAGTATGTTTCATTGGCTCGACTGCTCCAGGGCATGGACCCTATTTGAGTAACACTATGACTATGAATTGTTCTCCTGTTACTCAGTCTTGGAGGACCCTTGCCCTTTCATTGTGAGACGTGTTACAGTTTAAAGTACGTACTGATGAAAAGGTTTTTTGTTTCCCCCCCCCATGCATGTCTCTCCAATAGTTATGAATTCCAAAAGAGTAAGGGCAATTCTATCATGTTTATCACAGTATCCACGGCCCTTAACAGTTTTTTTGTCAAATACCATGGGTTCAGTACACATTTATTGAATAAAGTAACCAGTCAATGTTGATTTTGTAAACTTCTTGGTTCTTGGTGGTAAGTACCATGCTCTATTTATTCTGTATTCCCCATAGCATCTAGTATAATGTCTCCCAGATTGTAGATAATAAATGTTTATTTACTGAATAGTAACAGTATTAAAGACTCTTCTAAGAAAAAATTATAAAATTCTTTACTTGGATAAGTTCATAAATAAATGATATTTTTCTATGGTTCTATGTAACTACAAAAAAGTAAAATTCAGATAGAAGAAATATTAAACCAAAAAAAAAAAAAATCTAGTAGCTTCCAGGAATTTACCATTAGTGAAAGAGGAATTTATAGCTGTTCATTATCACAGTACAAGTGGTTTTCATCTTGGCAATTATTCCAGTGTTTTAGTGTCAATACCCACACTTAATCTTCTTGAGACTCTCTCCTAATCCTTCACAAACATCTTTCCTCTTATCCTTTAAGAACTAGATACAGGCCAATGCAATACATTAAAACATTATCCACCACATTTATCCGTAACTTATCTAAATATCTAGAGATAGTTTGTGATTTTATTTCTATTTTGTTCTTAATTAAATTTATTTTATTAGAGACAGAATATCTAGATATGCCAGTTTTCTAACTTTTAAAATATTTGCCCTAGCAACATTAGGCCTTACATTGAATGCCTATTTAGGAAAGTATGTGCTTATTATTTTATTGCAAATGGCAAGGGAAGGAAAGAGATCATGTAATACTCCTCTTGTGAATATCAGAGAATTAAGCAGTTTCACTTCACATTTGTTATTGTCCACTTAGTAAATTTTATAGCCAGTGACCAATGACTGAGCATGAGAATACTATTTATTGTTGATACTGACTAGTAGGATGATTATTGAGAATGATTTAAATGAATGATTTTCAATAATGGAATTATAAATGCTATAGGTTTGGGACAAGTTTGATAGCATATTAACATGGAAATACACAGCTACGAAAATATCCAGGATCAGAATGGAAGTTGCTTTGACTTTTCCTGGTTGTAAACATTCAACATAAGATCATGAATTGGCTGTTCATATTAAAACTTCAGATTTAAGATCATGGAGACTAATCACCTTGTTCTTATAACGTCATTTGAAAGACATCTTAAAGCTCACCCAGTTCAACCCCATTCCTTTTGTTCCATATAAGTCTGACATCAAGAAAGGAAGGGAAAAAACAGAAGATAAACTAGCCTTTATTGAGTGCATCTGTGTCAGACATTATGCGAGGTGCTCTCACATTCAAGCCTTCTGCTAATCTGTACACAATAGGCATTTTTTACTTTTGTTTTACAGATCATGGAATTGATCTTCAAAGTGAATGTCTTTGCTGGGCATTATACTGCTAATCTTGCAGAGCTCGATTTCTCATCTGAACCCAACTGTTTTCCCTATAATGTTTTTTTATACTACCACATATTTTTGTTTTCCTTAAAATTAAATACCATTTCCATATTACCTTTCATTATTCATCTTCATTATTTATATTCTGGCAATACGCAACATGTATCAATAACTCTATTTATTGAGTCATATAAAAAAAGTACAATTATAAGCTTTGGAGCCAAGGAACCAAAAAGGAGAAAAATCTGTCCCTGCATCCATGAAAGGGCTTAAATTAAATTGGGAAATATATTTACATTTTGATTTTAAATATTTCTCCTTATTTTTATTTTTAAAAATGACCTGCAGAAACAAATATATAAGACTTTTTTTTTCTCAAAGAAGTTATGTAAAAAGTAAATTGACATTTATCCTGTATTATAGCATACCGTGCTTAAATGAAAGAATGTGTAATGGAGCAGCAGATAATCATTTCTAGTGGGAGTTAGAAGACTTGTCTGGGAAAAAAAAAGAGTTATAAGATTTTCTGGTAAAGCACGTGGACTAGTTCCTGACTACAGTCACATCTGCATTTAATGCAAAAAGGATATTTTTATGTAAAAAGAGAAAATGTGCAATATCTCTCCATACATCATGAAGGCCTGAGGCTGAAGCCCCTCGGTGGTACTGTAGTCTATGAGCAGAATACACCAGACAAAAGAAACAGTAGCCTTGCTGCTGAACTTGCTCATGATAAATGAAGTCATACTAGCAGGTGATGAAATAGATGAACATAAAAATGTTCAAAACATCCACATATATGCAACGAGAAAGAACAACAATGAATCTGCGAACCATCTCGTAGCATGGATGAAACTGGAGGACATTATGCTGAGTGAAATAAGTCAATCACAAAAGGACAA
>NW_004444007.1:2955767-2957760 GCF_000243295.1 Trichechus manatus latirostris
AAAAAAAAAAAAGGTTGAGAAGTTAGAGGGTTGATATGTAGTGGGGTTGTTAACCAATGTCATAAAACAACATGTGTACTTCTGTTTCATGGAGAAACTATTTGTTCTGTAAGCCTTCACCTGAAGTACAATAAAAAGAAAAACAGGAAAAAAAAAATCCACATACTTATAAAAAGAGCCTGAAATTGAAGGCAGCGTCACAACCAAAATAATTGTAATCGCATGGATTTTGTTTTAAGAAGGTAAATCATGAATTTAAATAGATTTTAAATAAGAAGCATGTAATGAAGGATGCATCTGGGTGGAGGGAACAGAATATACAATTGTGGAAAGAAGGAAGGGAGAGCATATGTAAGCTCTGACTTCTTGGAACAGAAAATCTGGACATCTTAAATGAGTTTTTAAAATAAAATACATATTATCCTTTGACTTGTTTATAATAATGGCCTAGGAAGGGCTATGTATTTATCTTTTTAAAGGCTTTAGCATTTTATATGGGATATTAATAAATTATATACCAAGAAATGTTGGTTTGGGAGCCCAAAAGAACTCATACAAATATCAGTGGTAGGTATTTTAAAATCCAGGCAATGAGATTTTTTTTAATTAATAATAAAAGTGAAAAATGCAATAAAATAAATCAAGATCGTTTTGTTTTTTTAATTCACTCTTTTCTTGAAGTGATTCTTCTTTAAATGTTATCATTATTCATCTTTTCAAGGACAGAAAGAATAAAACAGAATAGGAAGCAAAATTAATAAAAAGATTGACATTTATTGATGTCTCTGATTTGATATAGAACATTATAAAGTAAAGCCCCTTGTGTGTATGTGTGAGTATGTATATGGAGAGAGACAGAGAAAGTGAGCTGAACAGTTGCCATTTAAATAAATCTTTATTATTATAGGTAAGGAAAAAAAGTTAAATTTGTGAAAACAGATTTATTGACTTTATCCAATAATAATGGAAGCAACTGGACATCCACTAAATATCTACTTTGTTTTTCCTACTGTATTATTAATGCATGCATTTGTCTAAGAATTTGAGTCTTACTCTTTACTCAGTGGAATATATCAGACATATTGTTGATATACATACATATAATTTTATTTATTTGTTTATTGTACTTTAGATGAAGGTTTACAGAACAAACTAGCTTCTCATTAAACAGTTAGTATACGTATTGTTTTATGCCATTGATTAACAACCCCACGACATGTCAACACTCTTCCTTCTCGACCTTGGGTTCCCTATTACCAGCTTTCTTGTTCCCTCTTGCCTTCTAGTCCTTGCCCCTGGGCTGATGTGCCCCTTTAATCTCGTTTTGTTTGATGGGCCTGTCTAATCTTTAGATGAAGGGTAAAAGTCAGGAATGACTTCAGTACTGAGCTAGAAAGGTGTTTGGTGGCCATACTTTTCAGGGTTTGTCCAGTCTCTGTCAGGCCAGTAAGTCTAGTCTTTTATTGTGAGTTAGAATTTTGTTGTACATTTCTCTCCAGCTCTGTCCAGGACCCTCTGTTGTGATCCCTATCAGAGCAGTCAGTGGTGGTAGCTGGGCACCATCTAGTTGTACTGAACTCAGTCCAGTGGAGGTCATGGTAGTTGTGGTCCATTAGTCCTTTGGGCTAATCTTTCCCTTGTATCTTTAGTTTTCTTCATTCTCCCTTGCTCCCGAAGGAGTGAGACCAGTGGAGTATCTTAGATGGTTGCTCACAGGCTTTTAAGACCACAGATGCTACTCACCAAAGTAGAATGTAGAACATTTTCTTTATAAACTATGTTATGCTAGTTGAGCTAGAGGTTCCCCAAGACCATGGTCCCCACAGGCCTCAGCCCAGCAATTCAGTCCTTCAGGGAGTTTGGATGTGTCTATAGAGCTTCCATGACCTTGCCTTATGCAAGTTGTGCTGGCTTCCCCAGTATTGTGTACTGTCTTACCCTTCACTAAAGCTACACTTATCTATTGTCTCTTCAGTGTTTTTCCATCCCGTCC
>NW_004444007.1:2957860-2967621 GCF_000243295.1 Trichechus manatus latirostris
ATGTTATGCTAGTTGAGCTAGAGGTTCCCCAAGACCATGGTCCCCACAGGCCTCAGCCCAGCAATTCAGTCCTTCAGGGAGTTTGGATGTGTCTATAGAGCTTCCATGACCTTGCCTTATGCAAGTTGTGCTGGCTTCCCCAGTATTGTGTACTGTCTTACCCTTCACTAAAGCTACACTTATCTATTGTCTCTTCAGTGTTTTTCCATCCCGTCCCTTCCCCTCCCTCATAACCATCAAAGATTGTTTCTTTTTGTGTGTTAATCTTTTCATGAATTTTTATCGTAGTGGTCTCATACGATATTTGACCTTTTGTGATTGACTTATTTCACTCAGCATAACGCCCTCCAGATTCATCCATGTTGTGAGATGTTTCGCAGATTTATCATCGTTTATCACTGAGTAGTACTCCATTGTGTGTATGTACCATAGTTTGTTTATCCATTCATCTGTTGATGGACATCTAGATTGTTTCCATCTTTTTGTTATTGTGAACAATGCTGCAGTGAACATGGGTGTGCATATGTCTATCTGTGTGATGACTTTTATTTCTCTAAGATATATTCCAAGGAGTGGGATTGCTGGATCATATATATTTCTAGCTTTCTAAGGAAGTGCCATATCGTTTTCCAAAATGGTTGTATCATTTTGCATTCCCACCAGCAGTGCATAAGAGTTTCAATCTCCCTCATTTGTTATTATCTATTTTTTTGATTGGTGCCAGTAATGTTGGGGTGATATGGTATCTCATTGTGCTTTTGATTTGCATTTCTCTAATGGCTAGTGATCCCAAGACTTTCCTCGTGTATCTGTTAGCCGCTTGAATGTCTTCTTTGGTGAAGTGTCTGTTCATTTCCTTTGCCCATTTTTTAATTGGATTATTTATCTTTTTGTTGTAGCGGTGTTGGATTTTCCTGTAGATTTTAGGTATTAGAATTTTGTCAGATTTGTAATAGCCAAAATTTTTTTCCCAGTCTGTAGGTTCTCTTTTTACTTTTTTGGTGAAGTCTTTTGATGAGCATAAGTCTTTAATTTTTAGAAGATCCCAGTTATCTAGCTTATCTTCTAGAGTTTGCATGTTGTTTGTTATAATTTGTGTCCTGTTAATGCTGTGTATTAGGGCCTCGAGTTGATCCTATTTTTTCTTCTATGATCTTTATAGTTTTTGGCTTTATATTTAGGTCTTTGATCCATTTTGAATTAGTTTTTGTGTATGGTGTGAGGTATGGGTCCTGTTTCGTTTTCTTGTAGATGGACATCCAGTTTTGCCAGCACCATTTGTTAAAAAGACTGTCTTTTCCCCTATTTGATGGACTATGGGCACTTGTTGAAGATCAGGTGACCTTAGGTGGATGGATTTACATCTGGCTTCTCAATTCTATTCCACTGGTCAGTGTATCTGTCGTTGTACCACGACCAGGCTGTTTTGATTACCGTAGCAGTATAGTAGGTTCTGAAGTCAGGTAGTGCAAGTCCTCCTACTTTATTCTTCTTCTTCAATAGTGCTTTATTATCCAGGGCTTCTTCCCTTTCCATAAAGTTAATGATTAGTTTTTCCATCTCTTTAAAGAATGTTTTTGGTATTTGGATCAGGAATGCATTGTATTTGTAAATTGCTTTGGGTAGAATTGTCATTTTCAAAACGTTGAACATTGTTGACATTTTAAGAACAAAGTATATAATCATACATCCACTTTAATTTCTGAGAAATGACTCAAATTTCATTTTGCTTCTTGGAAACGATTAGGATTTGAATAAAACTCATTACTCGTCACCACTGAGTCGATTCTGACTCATAGTGACCCTGTAAGACAGAGTAGAACAGCCCCAGAGGGTTTCCTAGGCTGTAAATCTTTACGGAAGCCGACTGCCACATCTTTTCTTACAAGGAGCAGTCGATGGGTTTGAACCAAGGACCTTTCAGTTAGCAGCCAAGCACTTAACCATCAAGGCTCCACTACTTATAAATTAACATCTACATTTTAAAGAGCTCACTAGATCAAAAAATTCTTATTTGTGGAGTCACTCACCTATTCCAAACTGGAATTTTTGCCTTCCTGGACTTCTGCCTGATTTTGCAGGGATCCTGACCACCTTTTTATGGATCCAAGACTGAGCATTCAAACTGACTAAAAGAACACAGAAGACAAAAATTCAGGATCAGTATATAAAACTAAATATCTCCCTTCTTTTATGTAGTAGTAATATTTATCAAACCAGCAGTAGTACAGAAATAAATAAATCTCATATCTGGTGAATTTTAAATAGAAATATATTCACTTGCATCTTCCTTTTAATTAAAAAATAATACATGATTATTTTAGAATATTTGGAAAGTACAGAGAACTATAAAACCAAACCAAACCTGGTGGCTTTGAGGTGATTCCGACTCATACTAACCCTATAGGACAGAGTAGATATGCCCTGTAGGATTTCCGAGGAGCGGCTGGTGGATTTGAACTGCCAGTCTTTTGGTTAGCAGTCAAGCTCTTAACCACTGTGCCATTAGGGCTCCTTTGGATGAGTTAGTAACCGTAAAAGACGCTTTCACATGTGTTGACGAGCTTATAGAAATAGTAAGTGGCTGAATTTCCTTCCCTAAAGACAGCGTTATTACTGCATCCAAATAGAACAGCTCTGCCTTGGGCTTCGTAAAATTCTCTGACTTTAAGACTAGAAGGGATTTTCCTTGATTAAAATATGCTACCCTAATTTGGAAACAACACCCTTTTTATGAGACTGATATTTAGTCTCGGGAATAATCCATGAGATATTTAGGAAATTGACTTAAAGAAAGAGAAAGAGAACCCATATGTTTAAGAGCACTTAGCAACAGTATTTATTTAATCTCGTAATGTGCTGCTATGATAATGTTTAGGCCTAGACATACATTACTACAGGCAAAGAACAGAGAGATTTAACCAAATGTTTACTTGATATTGTTTCATCATAACTGATGAAAATGTGAAAAATCCAGTCAATTTGTGGGTTGCTTCATACACGTGCTACCAAACAACTTGTTTACTAAATGCTCATTTAAATTTTTGTATAAGTATCAGTCTACTTTAGGAATTGCAAATACACAGACACACAAAAGCAAAAATTCTCATTGTTTTGATTTTACAACTTACCTAAAACATGACCAGTCAGCTCTAAAATCAGATGAAGAGCATGTGGGAAAAAAAGGAAAGAGGAAGAATGGAGGAGCAAGGTGAGATAAAGACAGACATCCGTAGAACAGAAGAAAGGGACAAGCCAGGTATCTGTGGTCTTTTCTGCCCACTCTGTTACTCTGCGACAATCCTTACTTTTTAATTAAATATTACTGTACACATATTTTCACAGGTTATATGCCTCAGGTAGCATATATGAGACGGCTTAATTCAAACTGGAGAAAATGTAATAGTAATTCTCCAAATTTATTATTATCGACTGTAACATATTAATTAGGAAGACTGTCCTTAGGCTGTACATCAATAGAATGACTGCTAGGAAAAGCATTTCTCGAGGCCACCAAGCCCAGTGTCTAACACTGCTTAAAATAATCTCTTTTTCCCTGAAATAGTGTTAGTTTGGTTTAAGAGTCAAGCAAAATCCCCATTTGTAATTCTCAGTACGAACTGTTCCCAAATGTCAAGCTGCTGTTTTCTCAGTGTGTTGCTACATAATAAATGATTCATATTTTCATGATGGTCCTAGGATAGCAAACAGTATCTATATACACTGTCTTTACATACACATATACGCAGGATATAACCCTAAAAATGTTTTCCTGAGTTCATATCCATTATTCTCCCTTGATACGGGAAGAAGCAGAAGCAGCAATGGTCAGGACAATAAACAGATTGTCTCCACAGTCATATAATATTTTAGGGGGATAAATTGAGGAAAGCATCACTGGGAAAAGCAAGAAGAATAAAATATCTGAATGGTCCTTGAGTTTTTGTTTTTGTTTTTTTGTAACTGAAACCCTTTTTAAGGTAAACAAAGTTTTGCATTATCAGTTTATACCACCCCAAGTGATAGTAACTCAAGTTAAATTCCAACAAAGCAAAGATTTTGTAACACAAATATAGTGCATTTTTTATGTTCCCAATTTTTCGAATAGTCACATGTATTATATCCCTGACTCAGGTTTTTTCCATCAGAAATGCTACGTTCTCATAAAACAAAGTATACACACATTTCTCACAAAATAGATATTTGTTATCCTTATTCCAAGATCCATTATTTTTCTTCTTTGCTTCATAATTTCTTCTAATTGTAAAATCAGTGTGTTTAACCTTTATTATTAAACAAAATAGCATATTTTAAGAGTAATGACTCTTTTGGTAACTCCAGAGGCCGCTTAGTTCCAGCAACAGCTGAGCCCTAAGAAGCCACATCTCAGCCTCCTAGAAAAAGGAAAATCTTGGCCTTTTAAGAGGACGTCATAATTTCATTCTTTAATTAGATTTATCTCACAATGTTTATTTGACTATCTATTTACCCTCACTTTCTAGAAAATATTCTTACATTCAGGGTAACACTCTTAGTTACAGTTTGAGTGCATTTCTCACTGTCCTAATCTCAGGCTATAGGAAGAGATCTGGGGTGGCAAATTCAGTCATTGAAAATGTATAATTAGATCATAACAAACTATGGATGACATTCCAAAGAAGGGAATTCCAGAACACTTAATTGTGCTCATGAGGAGCCTGTACTTAGACCAAGAGGCAATTGTTTGAACAAAACAAGGGACACTGCATGGTATAAAATCAGGAAGGGTGTCCATCAGGGTTGTATCCTTTCACCATATTATTCTGACTGTATGCTGAGCAAATAATCCGAGAAGCTGGACTATATGAAGAAGAATGCAGCATCAGGATTGGAGGAAGACTCATTAACAGCCTGCAATACACAGATGACACGACCTTGCTTGCTGAAAGGGTAGAGGACTTGAAGCACTTACTGATGAAGATCAAAGACCACAACCTTCAGTCTGGATTACACCTCAACATAAAGAAAACAGAAATCCTCACATCTGGACCAATAAGCAACATCATGATAAACGGAGACAATATTGAGGTTGCCAAGGATTTCATTTTACTTGGATCCACATTCAATAGCCATGGAAGCAGCAATCAAGAAATCTGAAGACACATTGCATTGGGTAAATCTCCTGCAAAAGACCTCTTTAAAGTGTTAAAAAGCAAAGATGTCACTTTGAGGACTAAGGTGCACCTGACACAAGCCATAGTATTTTCAGTCACCTCATATGCATGTGAAAGCTGGACAGTGAATAAGGAAGATTGAAGAAGAATTGATGCCTTTGAATTATGGTGTTAGTGAAGAATATTGAATATGCCATGGATTGCCAGAAAAAGGAGCAGATCTGTCTTGGAAGAAGTACAGCCAGAATGCTCCTTAAAAGTGAGGATGGCAAAACTTTGTCTCACGTACTTTGGACATGTTATCAGAAGGGACCAGTCCCTGAAGAAGGACATCATGATTGGTAAAGTAGGGGGTCAGTAGAAGAGAGGAAAACCCTCAACAAGATGGGTTGACACAGTGGCTGCAACAGTGGTCACAAACATAGCAACAATTGTGAGGTTGGTGCAGGACCAAGCATTGTTTCATTCTCTTCTACCTATGGTCACTATGAGTCAGAACGGACTTGACGGCACCTAATAACAACAAAATGCATAATTCAGATGAATTTATAATATCTTTGCTCTTATCATCATTGTTCTAAATGCCATAACCACTTGGAATGCAGACAAGGTATGTGAAAAACAAGCAACAATGTGATTTTGATAATTATTGGGTCAGTAGGTATTGATTTTTATACTCATTAAGTTAAAATTAATTGAATTCCCACAGATAACACGGCAATTCATAAAAATAATATAGGGCAACAGCATATATGTGCTTACAGTTCTGCTCCAATAGAGACCATTAACATGTCATTATAAAAAAAAAAACTTTCTTAAGGTTAAAATAGTATCTTGTTCTCAAACAGATAATTCATTATCTTTACTGTGTTTGCTTCAGGTGCTAGAGGTCTGTAGTATCCTATTCAGGATCACATCCTGTATTATGGTAGCTAAATAGTCTTTAAAGTCCCTTAGAGCCCTAAGTTTTTATAACTCTTAGAATATCTTAGAAACCTCCTAATCTTGAGTTTTGTTTTGTTTTGTTTTGTTTTCCTGGCACCTTTCAAACCAATTAGCTTGTGTAGAACAGAATAGTCCAGAGCTGTCACTTACATGCCTGCTGGTCAAAAGGAAATGCAATTTCAGGGTGTGCAGATTAATCATAAATGTTAATTAAAGCAATCAGTATTGACACTATAGCTTTAGAGAATAGACCTCAAGAAATAAACACAATGGCATTATCCTTTCAGAAGAGAAGTATGCAAAGGCAAATGAACTAAAATTTCGTGGGGAAAATATGGGGTGGGTCTTCAAAATTCTTCTCTATTAATTGACTTTGTTGTTGTTAGTTGCTATTGAGTGCTATTGAGTCAATTCCAAGTCATGGCAATCTTATGTGTTACAGAGTAGAACTGCTCCATGGGGTTTTCATAGCTGTAATCTTAACAGAAGCTGATTGCCAGAACTTTTCTTCTGTGGTTCCGCTGGATGGGTTCATAGTGCCAACCTTTAGGTTAGCAGTCTATCGTAAACCATTTGCACCACCCAGGGACCTCTGTTAATTGACGATGAATTTCAATCATTCTTCATGCTTGAGAATAGAAAAGTATATTTAACATAAACCAATGTCGTAGAAAGCGTTTGTACTTTTCTACTAGTATTGTGGTATGATTTCTGTTTTAAATTTGAATAAGGACCACTCTATGGTCTGATTACATACTAGAAATAAATTGGTACTGTATATTTTTTAAAAAGAGTAAAATATATCAAGTATCATAGCTCTGAGCCTGAGCAACAGGATTTCTTCTTCATTTCTCCTTATGCAGCAACACCTTCCTTGTGATATATATGAGTGTGAGAAATTAAAGAATATATCTGACTTATTTTGCCTCTAGAAGACATAGGGTAGAAGGGAAGTAGATAATACCACTTCAAGGCTAAGTATTAGGTATGTTTTAATAAATTAGTCAGGTCTTACTGATTGCAGAAAAACTATCTGATTTGATTTTAGGAAGCAAATCAATTTATTTATTGATTCAAAAAATATTTATTGTGTGACGTTTGTATTGTTGTTGTTGTTGGTTGCTGTCGAGTTGCTTCTGATGCATAGCAACCCTGTAGGACAGAGCAGAACTGCCCCATAGGATTTCCAAGGGGCAGCTGGTAGATTTGAACTGCCGACATTTTGGTTAGCAGTCAAGCTCTTAACCACTATGCCACCAGGGATCCAGTGTAACATTTAGATACCAGGAAATGTTATAAATGCTGGGAATTGAAAACAAACAAACAAACCAAAAAAACCCTCCCCTCATGGAGTTCAAATTCTAATGGGAAAAAGATAGATTATAAACAAATAAATAATTACGATATATAACGTGTCAGATGGGGATTAGAGTTTAAGGCCAAGAAGGAATAGGAAGGACCACTGTGTGTGGGAGGGATATGGGAGGAGTTGGGGAGGCAATTTTGAAGAGTAGGCAGGAAAGTCCTCACCGAGAAATAGGCCTTTTGTAACAACCTGAAAAACATCAGGAAGAAAACCAGGCAGATATCTGGAGGAAAGCAGTCCAGTGAGAAAAAAAAAGCACAGCAAATGCAAAGGTCCTGAGGTGGAATGAGCTTGGCATGTCCAAAGAAGAGCAAGTTAGCCAATATAGCAGAATAAATGAGAGAGAATAGTAATAGATGAAGTCAGAAAGGTAACGAAAGCCAAAATCCATAGAGCCTTATAGGCAACTGTGAGGATTTTAGAGAAACAAAGTCATTAGAGAATTCTGAGGAGACGCATGGCATGTTCTGATTTAAATGTAACAAGGTCTTTCTGGCTGCTGTATGGTCAACAGACTGTACAGGGCAAGAGCAGAGGAATGAGGCCTGACTGGAGACTATTCCAATGATCCAGATGATAAATGATAAAACGATAGTAGATAGATTAAACTAGGATGATAGCAGGGGAGACAGTGAGAAGTGGTCAGATTCAGAATATGCCAGTATTTTGCAATAAAGCCAACAGGATTTACTGATTCTTTGACTGTGAGGTGTAAAAGAATGTGAGTAATTATGATGTCTCCAAGGATTTTGGTAGAGCAGTAGAAGGAATGAATTGCCATTTATTGAGATGAAAAAGATGGTACAAAGAACCAGTTTGTTGAGAAAGATCAGTAATTTGGCTTTGTTTTTGTTATTATTAGGTGCCTTCCAGTTGATTCCCACTCACAGCGACCATATGCACAACATAATGAAACACTGCCCGGGTCTGCACCATCCCCACAGTCATTGCTACATGTATTAAACTTGAAATGCTTGTTACATATTCCAAAATTTAGAAGTTGAGGTTATAGGGTGTACCAGAAAAAAAGATTAAGAAAGAGTGGCCTTAGAGGTAGGAAGAGAGAGAATCAGGAAATCTATTGATCTGAAAACCAAGCAAAGGAAAATTTTACAAAAGAGGGAGTGGTCATCTGTGTCAAATACTACTGACTGGTGAACTAAGATAAGTTCAGAGAAGCAACCTTTGAAATTAGCAATGTGGAAATAAAGAGTAGTTTGTGTGGAGTGGGAAGGGGGTGGCAGGGTGTAGAAAAACCAAAAAACCAAACCCATTGCCATTGAGTCAATTCCAACTCATAGTGACCCTACAGGATAGAGTAGAACTGCCCCATAGGGGTTCCAAAGAGCAGCTGGTGGATTCAAACTGCCAACCTTTTGGTTAACAGCCAAGCTCTCAAGGTGTGTAGGGAAGGTGGCAAAGCCTAGCCCTGATTGAAGAAGGTTCAGAGGGAATGAGAGGAGTGGAACTGAGGAATAGTGAGTATACAGCTATTCTTTAAGGATGTTTTGCTGTAAAGGTAAAACACCTTTATGATGCAATGGTTAGGTGCTCAGCTGCTAAACAAAAAAAGGTTGGCAGTTCAAACCTACCTAGTGGCTCCACAGGGAAAACACCCGATGATCTGCTTCTGTAAAGATTACAGCCAAGAAAACACTATGGTGCAGTTCTACTCTATCATATGGGGGTTTCTATGAGTCAGAGTCAACTCGACAGTACCTGAAAACAACAACAGCTGTAAAAGTAAGCTGAGAATAGCTGGTAAGGAATAAGACTATGGGGTCAGTAGAGGTGTTTGTTTGATTTATTTTTTTTAAAGATCGGAGAAATTACATTCATAAGTTAGTGGGTATGGCCATTGATGTTTCTGAAAAGTAGAAAAAACTATCAAATTATCAACTATTTTATATTAGTTAAACAGAGTCTTAGTCATCTAGTGCTGCTATAACAGAAATACCACAAGTGAATGGCTTTAACAAAGAGAAATTTATTTCTTCACAGTAAAGTAGGCTAAAAGTCAAATTGAGGGCATCAGCTCCAGGGGAAGGCTTTTTCTCTCTGTTGGCCTTCTCCTCAATCTTCCCCTGGACTAGAAGCTTCTCCACGCTGGGACTCCAGGTCCAAAGGACACGCTCTGCTCCCGACACTGCTTTTTTGGTGGTATAAGGTCCGCAACTCTCTGCTTGCTTCCCTTTCCTTTTGTCTTTTGTAAGGTAAAAGGTGATGCAGATCACACCCCAGGGAAACTCCTTTTACATTGAATCAGGGAAGTTACCTTAGTAAGGGTGTTACAATCC
>NW_004444007.1:2968611-2970186 GCF_000243295.1 Trichechus manatus latirostris
CACTACCCTGTGAGGAACTGCTACATATTTTACATTTTGGGAAACAGAGTAGAAAGTTGGAGAGTTAGCAGGAGCCATAATACTCATCAAATGGCCTCCAAAAGATAATTAGCCATAAAAAAAAAAAAAAATACTAAGAAATTTTAGTGCCTTATCCCACTAATTTGTAAATGTTAGACTGATTCCTTCCAATTTTAACTAGACTACAAGAGTGGAAGAGAAAGGAAATAGATTTTTGAATCAGGACCAAATAAGCCAGAGTCATCTGAATTTAATAATAAATACTCACCAAGTGACCCAGGTCCTCACCTCTAGTCTCAGTTGTAATTTTCTTGACATCGCCAACCTTATGCCTATACCAAAAATGAAACAAAACAAAACCCGTTGCCGTCAAGTCAATTCCGACTCATAGCAGTCCTAAAGGACAGAGTAAAACTGCCCCACAGGGTTTCCAAGGAGTGGCTGGTGGATTTGAACTGTCAACCTTTTCGTTAGCAGCCAGGCTCTTAACCACTGCACCACCTGGGCTCCATATGCCTCTAAATAGAATGTCAACCTCATCATTTTATTATTATCATAATCATCCCCAAATACTTATTGAGTACCCATTCTGTGTGTGATACAACAGGAGTAGTTAGAGAGGGAAGGAGAAAAGAGAAAACCCTGTGCATTTACTCCTCTCTGAAATCTACTGCATTAAATATCAGAATGTTGTGAGACTCAAATAAAATTGTATATATGAAGAGGCCTTTGGAATTTATAAAGCTTTAATTTAGTGACATTGTTTAGTATTACCATCATTTTTAAACAACTTCCCACAAATGTATTTTAATAATTTAATCATTTGTAGGTGAATTATTTTAACACTAAGTATTTTCTAATTAAAATATATATGTATGGCACATGTGGATGATACATGTATATTGTATGTTATGGATTTTTTTCTTTCCTATTTAAGAATTGGCTCCTGAATTGAATACAGGAAATAAGATTCATCAAATTTTGTCCGTATACAGGTTATACTGTAATATTCCCTTAAACAGGGAATGAATGTGTTTATAATGTTTGATTTTAGTCTGTCTTCTACTTATTATGTCAATGGAGGTCTTTAACTTCCAGAATAATTTAAGTGACCATCATTAAAGGGTCAGAGATTGACCTTTAACAGCATTTAGCTAATGTTAGTAACCCTTCCTGGTGCTTACATTCTACTTGGTTGTGGACAGAGAGTAACCTAACAAACAAACAAAGTCATTTCAGAGAGTGATACATGCAGTGAATATATATATTTTTTAATTTTAAAAAGTAAAATTTTAGTTGAAACTTAATGTTAAAAAAGAATGAGATACTTGTTACACTGTGCTTAATATCACACCTGTTTTATAAGTATAAACCTCCATTTAAAATTATATCCCCCCCTCTCATGGTATGCTTTGTAACACTTATAATCAGCATTTGCAATCATGCATTAACATAATTAATGGATTAATACATTCAAGCCTAGACTCTGTTTCCCTTACAGGCTATAAATGTCATGAGACCATTTCAGAGTTTATAGTTCCATATTAATATATG
>NW_004444007.1:2970710-2973644 GCF_000243295.1 Trichechus manatus latirostris
TCTTTCTTGGTGGTAGGAGGTCCCTCTCCTCTCTGCTCACTTCTCTCTTTTATATCTCAAAAGAGATTGCCTAAAAATACAGCCTAATCCTCTAATTGATTCTTGCCTCATTAATGTAAGTGCCTCTAATCCTGCCTCGTTAACATCATAGAGGTTAGGATTTACAACACATAGGATAATCACATCAGATCACAAAATGGTGGACAGCCACACAATACATGAAACCATAGCCTAGCCAAGTTGACACACATTTTTGGGGGACACAATTCATAACACTGTCCTTCTCCAATATTCTACCATAAACTACTTCACATACCAATCTCCAGTGAAAGGTCAGCAAATAGTAAATACTTTGGGAATAGAATAGGTTAGATAAGATTCAGAAATAATATAATTAGCAAAAAGGTATACTGTACTTTTTATATACTGATAGCTGTTCTTACTGCTTTATGATAACAACAGCCCTGCTCTATTGTCCCCATTTTACAGATGAAGGAACTGAGGCACGAAGAACTAAGTGAATACCCAAGGTCACAGAACTAGTAAAAGTTAGAGCAGGGATTTGAGTCCAGTCAGTGTTGCTCTACCTTGCATGCTTTAACACTGCACAAGACTGTATCTCAATACTTGGGAAAGGTACAGTTCACCTTTTGTAGTGTGTTCTCTAACAGTTTATTCCACTACAGAGTCTAACAGATCTCTCTGCATGAAATTGTTGCTGAAAGGCTGCAGTTCAGATGGACTAAAGTGACTCTAAGAATATAGAGGAAAAGAGAAAAATAAATAAATTGTGGTTTTCTCGTTTTCGTAGGTCAAACTAAGATTAGCTATCGGTTGTTATATACTCAACTTTCTAACCCTGTTCTTTGTTCTTTTCTTGAATTACGTTGTTGCCCTAGCTTTATGGACTCTTGAAAATATTAATTTGACTTTAAATCTCTTGCTACTACACTTTTTTTCCTGAATTCTTCCATTGTACAAATCAAGATAAGAAAATAATCTGAATGCAAGATTCATCATATCATATTACAGTTTGCTGTTGGTGCTGTGACCAGGTGTTAAGTTAGTCACATGGTGAGAGAGGGCTGGAGTGCTAGAGATGAAGCAAAGCTATGCAGAGCCCCAGAAGGCAGAATGAGAGAGGCTTACAGATGGGCCACAAGCAAAGCAATAAAATCCATAACAATTCAGGAGTAAGTAGCTGAAATTGCTCTAGGAAAGTAACATAAGAAACAGCTAAAATGTTCCTTTACAATGCAATGTGTTTAGAATCTTGTGCAGTGGTGTTCAAGGATCTCCTAGAAAGTGTTTGGAATCTATTTTAATGGCCGAAGAGTTCTACTATGCTTCCTTAGGTGGATGTCAGATGCTTCATAACGTGGGAACAGTCTCTTCCAATGAAGAATCAGCCCATCCAAAATGCCAGTGGAACCTTCTGTAAGAAATGCTAGCAAAAATCAATCACATTCTAACCTCAGTAAACCTAGAATTTGACTTTTTTTTCCATATTCTCTTAGATTTCCTTTAACCTTTGACAAGTAAATATGCTAAATAGAATTGATATAATGACCATGCCATGCTTTTGTATGTGTGCACACATGTCTATATATATGTCTGTGTGTGTTCATAAAATTTCTCTCAGTTTCACTGACTATAAGATCAGCATTTGGACTTTTCTAAGTGGCCTTTTTTTAAGGTGTCAGATCAGTTGTTCATTTCTAATTCCATTTTTTAAATATTTACATTTAAAATTATTTTAATTATTTGTAATGTGTCAGAAAGTGGAGGGCTGCTGTTTTGCCAAACACAACTAACACCATCTTTACCAGAAAGCACAGCTTGAACAGGTTCTAAAAGTAAAACTGAAGATGACATTACAGCTCATACCAAATTATATGTCTACTACCTCTCCTCCTTATGAGAAACGTTTTTACATTTCTGAAAGAAGAGAGAAGACCCACCCATTCTTTTGGGAAAAGGCATACATGCATATATTGGAAGAAACAGAACATAGAGGAAACAGAAGTTTTTCTTTGCAAATAGAGTTAAGCTTACCCCTCAAAGGTAGATAAGAAACAAAACAGTAGATTTTGTGGATAAGCAAAAATTATAGTGTAATAATAAATATGAAGATTTGTGATGAGACTAGTCATTAAAATGGATCTGGAAAAGGTGTTTGTATGGAGCTATCTGATACGATTGTCATTTTTTAAATTATTATTATGCTTTAGGTGAACTTTACAGCTTAATTTCTCATTCAAAAATTAATACATAAATTGTTTCGTGACATTTGTTGCAAACCCCACAATGTGACAGCACACTCCCCCTTCTTTTGCCTGTGGTTTTTAAATGGCCTATTTTGTAGCATCAGGTCCCTAAGTGGCTCATAGGTTTGCACTTGACTGCTAATCTAAAGGTTGGCAGTTCCAACCCACCCAGCAGTAACAGGGAAGGAAAGGCCTGGCTGGCCATATGCTTCTGTTAAGATTATAGTCAAGACAACCTTATAGAGCCGTTCTACTCTCTAACAGATGGGGTCACCATGAATTGGAATTGACTTCATGGTAACCCAATAACAACGATAACATATTGTAGTATCGTAATATCATCTGGAGAATGTACACTGGAGAGTATTCCTGCCTACACAATTTATGGTTTGAATTTGTTACAATGCAAACTGTTGCCTTTCAGATGCAAGCATGAGTTTTAGACACACTAATGTCATGTTCTACTGTGTCCTGTAGGATTGCTATGAGTCAGAATCAACTTGTCGGCAACAGGTTTGGTTTGGTTTTGGTTAATGGCATGAATAATTGTCAAGTGCCTATTATGAAGTTTATCAAAAACTATGCTCCATGGTTGGGACAGGGCTTTAGAAATGGGGATTATTTGGAGAAACTAGTGGAAATAAGATTTAGAGTTTTATTTACATTG
>NW_004444007.1:2984876-2996646 GCF_000243295.1 Trichechus manatus latirostris
TTTATTTTATGGGCAGTGTTTACCTACCCTTTTCATAAGCAGGAGTATGGCTAATTTGCTGGCCTTCTTCAGTAACTTGCTAAAATATCTTCTTAATGAGGCCCACTCTGACCACTCTCTTTAAAATTGTCAACCCCAGACCCTCCCCTTTCACCTGGCATCCCAATTTCTCTTTATCCTACTCAACTTGTTCTTTTTTCCACAGCACTTACGCCTTTTTGAAATACTACGTTGTAATATTTATTGTTTGTCTCACACTCTCTCCATCCAGAATGTAAGTACCATGAAGGCAAGGATTGTTGTTTTGTTTTTATTGAATTAAAAATCATTTTAAAGTTGAAGAAAGCACATTATCTAAATTAACATACTAAAATTGAACACCCACGCTGCAATTCTAAAAGTAAAGCAATGAAAAAGTTGTAAGAAAACTTCTAAAGGAGTCAATCAGCAAAACAGCTGTGTCAGAAAATTCCCTGGTAGATGTAAATTGAAATGTAAATCTTTCTGTGGGCTGTTAATTTTCTGAAAAATATATTTGGCTCATTAGTGAGGCACTCTGACTACCCATTAGCTGAGTGGGAGAAATATACTGTTAATGCCTTCACCCAAAGCCCACAATCTACTTTTTGAGATGGTATCTATTTTAATTTCTGACATTACTTATCAAGATATAAATGGGGGGAGCAAAGGGATCTTCCTTGAATTCAACACATTTATTACCCAATTTATCGTAAAATACCACTGAAAACCTCCTATATGCATAACATCATAATTGATAGAACCTGTCATATTTCCCTCAAGTAATTAGTTTAGAGAGGTCACTAGGGAATTTATGAAACATGGAACACCCTCTCACTGCAGTCATATTAAGAAGTTTAGTTACCAGGAAAACATTGACAATACATGTATCATGCATGATTAAGTGAATGGCAGAAAGTTCTTGGGGCACCTCAGTCCATAAACCCATTTACTATATTGACTAATGACGCAATATTCCAAAGCTGGTATGTAAGACCTTTACATGCAGAAGGTGAATGTGCCCTGTTTTCATATAATCATATTTTATAATAATTTGAATATACACAACATCATAGAGTCAGTCCCCCTGAATATATTGAACTAACCCATCTCACCCCACCTCCATCAATAAAATCAGTTAACACCCATCTAACCCCATCTCCAGCAATAATATCCTGACCTAAGTTGCAAAAACTTTGATTTCTTTGTTCCATTTTCCAAAAAGTCACGGCCAAGCAGTAGCTGTTACCTACCCCGCACCTGACATGTACCCTTTTGTGAAATATTCTCCAATGAAATCTTAATCTTTTGCAGAACTTCACATTCTTCCCAAATTTTGAATTTATGTCATTTTTCATGGCTTGACAAGACTGATTTTCCTTTCCCAAGGGACTCTGTCCCCACTCAGAACTCCTACACCTGCTGCATTTTAAATTAGATACTTATACAATAATCTTTTGTGCGTAAGACACTGTGATTTGGATTTTGTGGCAAGAAAACCTTATAAAGCTATTTCTGACTACTATAAAAACATAGTCTGAAATGTAATATTAATTTCTTAAAATATATGCAATTTTCCTTTTTACTTGTATTAATTATCTCTAAATATAGCAAAAAGCAAACCCCGACGTTTTATGGCATGATACAGTGTATAATAAACATTACAAGTTTAACATAGGTTGGCAGGATTTGGGGGGAGGGATGGGACCTAAGCAATAACTCAGAAACCCAGGCTGATGGTTGTACCACCATCTTGTAATAGCATCACCTGGAAAATGGCTTTTAACTTCTGAGATTCAATAGTCGGGGAAGAAAGAAACAGAGGTGTTACCTGGATTTTTGAATGCCTCTACTCAAAAAGGATGTTGGTCTCACAAATCACATGGCCCAACTTAACTTAAAGGCACTCTGGGAAATGTAGTAGAACACATGGAATATTTGTGGATAATTTTTTCTGATGCACGTGTTTGTAAACACTAACGTGATAAATTCAAGCTTCAAACCTGTGATAAACGTAATAAAATATGTCTTAAATATGTCCATATATTCTGCATGTGTAAGCAAAAATAAAATCCATCTATAAGTAATCTCCAAAAATAACACTAAAATCACTGAAACAAGAACTCCTCTTATATATTACCTTCTCTGATGCCGCTCATCCTCCAAATGACATCATTGGACCCTGGTGGCACAGTGGTTAAGAGCTATGGCTGCTAACCAAAAGGGTGGCAGTTCACATCCACCAGCCACTCCTTGGAAACCCTATAGGGCAGTTCTACTCTGGCCTATAGGGTCACTGTGAGTCAGAATTGACTCGATGGCAATGGGTTTTTAAATGACATCATTAACTTGAGCAAGAGCAAATTCAGCTCCAAGATTCCCTATTGTCTGTCCATTTGATGCACCCATAAACAAACCTATATAGAGCCCTCTCATCTATAGTCAACTCACTTTATTTTTTTAGTTATTGCCCCTAAGAGATGTGCTCTTTCAGGTTTTCCTTTCCTGGACATGATTGTGAGGAACTTACTTATTTCTCTAACTAAACCAAAACAGATGACATGCTCAGCATTTCTCAAGCTGAAAGAACTAAGAAAAAATTCAAGCCTCGAGTTGCAATACTGAAAGATTCTATGGGCAAAATATTGAATGATGCAGGTAGCATCAAAAGCCATGGTATTTTCAAAAGAAGATGGAAACAATACAGAGTCACTGTACCAAAAATAATTGGTTGATGTTCAACCATTTCAGGAGGTAACATGTGATCAAGAACTGATGGTACTGAAGGAAGAAGTCCAAGCTGCACTGAAAGCACTGGCAAAAAACAAGTCTCCAGGAATTGACAGAATATCAACTGAGATGTTTCAACAAACAAATGCAATGCTGGAAGTGCTTACTCATCTATGCCAAGAAATTTGGAAGACAGCTACCTAGCCAACTGACTGGAAGAGATCCATATTTGTGCCGATTCCAAAGAAAGGTGATCCAACAGAATGAGGAAATTATCAAATAATATCAATATCACATGCAAGTAAAATTTCGCTGAAGATAATTCAAAAACTGTTGCAGCAGTCCATCACCAGGGAACTGCCAGAAATTCAAGCCTGATTCAGAAGAGGACGTACAACAAGGGATATCACTGCTGATGTCAGATGTATCCTGGCTGAAAGGAGAGAATACCAGGAAAATATTTACCTGTGTTTTATTGACTATGCAAAGGCTTTCAACTGTGTGGATCATAACAAATTATGGATAACATTGAGAAGAATGGGAATTCCAGAACACTTACTTGTGCTTATGTGGAAATTACGCATAGATCAACAGGCAGTCATTCGAACAGAAAAGGGGATGCTACGTGGTGTTAAAATCAAGAAAGGTGTGTGTCAGGGTTGTATCCTTCACCATACTTATTCAGTCTGAATGCTGAGCAAGTAATCCACGAAGCTGGACCATATAAAGAAGAACACAGTATCAGGACTGGAGGAAGACTCATTAACAACCTGTGATATGCAGATGACCCAACCTTGCTTGCTGAAAGTGAAGAGAACGTGAAGCACTTACTGATGAAGATCAAAGGCTACAGACTTTAGAAATGATTACACCTCAATATAAAGAAAACAAAAGTCTTCCAAACTGGACCAATAAGCAACATCATGATAAATGGAGAAAATATTGAAGTTGCCAAGGATTTCATGTTACTTGGATCCACAATCAACACCCATGGAAGTAGCAGTCGAGAAATCAAACAACGTGCTGCATTGGGTAAATCTGCTGCAAAAGGCCTCTTTAAAGTGTTAAAGAGCAAAGATGTCACTTAGAGGACTAAGGTTCACCTGACCCAAGCCATAGTATTTTCACTCGCCTCATATGCATGTGAAAGCTGGACAATGAATAAGGAAGACCTAAGAAGAATTAATGCATTTGAGTTATGGTTTTGGTGAAGAATATTGAATATACCATGGACTGCCAGAAGAACAAACAAATCTATCTAAGGAGACATACAGGCAGAATGTTCCTTAGGAGGGAAAATGGCGAGACTTCGTCTTAAGTAGTTTGGACATGTCCCTGGAGGACATCATGCTTGGTAAAGTAGAGGATCAGTGAAAAAGAGGAAGACTCTCAATGAGATAGATTGACACAGTGGCTGCAACAATGGGCTCACACATATCAACAATTGTGAGGATGGTACAGGACTGGGCAGTGTTTCCTTCTGTTGTACATAGGGTCGCTATGAGTCGGAATCAACTTGATGGCACCTAACAACAACAATGAGTTCTGGGGAGGAAGATCACAGAAATAAAGTGCCATTCTCATCACATCATGTCAAGGGTACGTACTATCAACATGACTCATCACTATTAAAGTTAATCTTGATCACCTGGTTTAAGGAGTGTTTGTCAGGTTTCTAAAGTATTTGCCAACACTTTGCACTAGGTCGAAATAGACCACTGTAAAGTTATTCGTGTTTCAAATTTTTTCAGACTGTACTCTTTGGAAGGAAGTCACTATGTGCAGCCCACCCTTAAGTGGGGAGTTATGCTCCACCTCCTTGAGAGCGAAGTATGTACATAAAGTACATGGAATTGTTTCATCTATTCTCTCCCATTCGTTTTATTCAGTAGTTTATTTATATCAGTGTGGATTCTTGGAAATTTATTTTATACTTTGAGTTATAATCCAGTACTACTGTACTTTATTTTGTTGCTCAAATTGTTCTAGTTTTGGCCATTGGGAGCTTTTACAGTTGGTCACTATGTCCCTTTGACATACTCCCATTATTGTGGGGTCTATTTTAAGCACTTCATTACTTTATAAGATGCTCCAGACTCATCTTGTGTACTTCCTGCCCTAGTCCTACAGTCAGCCATTTCTCAAGGAGCCCTGGTTCCTTTTGCTGGAGAATGGTATTAGAAACAAGGATCTGGGGGCTGTGTATGCTCATTGCTACTGCAGTGTCATTGGTTCTAGGCTCTCTGAACTGACAAAGAAACGAAATATATGTATTTTTCATTCGATTTTGACTAATGTCAACCTCAGGTTTACCTGTGATTCCCAACGTTCCTAGTCTAGGGTAAAGGCTTTTCCTTCTTATCTGAGCCACTTTGACAATTGTGGAAACTTGCAAGAGGACAAAGAAGAACCTCGAGGTCTGAAAGATGAACACAAGAGTCTTGTCCTGGAGGACTAGATCTTTCATTCATCAGAAATATAAGATAAAACTATGTTTATCAAAGTCAGCATTCATAGTGAGTGTGAAAAGTATGATAAACCACAATAATAATATATATACACAATAAAGTAATATATATATAATAAATAAAGGGGATAGCTGGAAGTTTGATTTCTAATGAAATTGGGAGGTTTGAATTTTATTTTAAATTCTTCATTTTGACAGTTGAATTAGAACTTCTATTATTTCCCCAGTGTTTCTTTAGAGATGTTTTCTTCTTTTTTTTTTTTTTTTTACTGCTACTGACTGTAATGATGATTTACTTGTGTGAGGTGGCTAAGATTCTGCGGCCTTGAAAATGGAATAATTGAATGTGTTTTTTACTGTGATATTTTGAGCCCCTCTAGTAATTGGACTTCATGGAACAGAGTAAGAGCACTGGTTATTTACATTGGTAGGTAAGCCCAGGAACCAAAAAAAGATCAGAAAGAATGAACACTGATGTGCCAGTCAGCAGGGCTGAAACATCTGGGTGACAACCAACCTCAGCATTTTCATTTTTCTGCTATTACTAAAATTGGCAACCAGGGACTCTATTCAGGCTTAATTGATTCTGCAGCTGCATCACCCAGAGTCATTTCATAAGATTTCTCTCACTCCACCGCCTAAGAGCCTGATTTTAATGCATACTGAATGTTCTGAGCCATGAAGTAGGCTTCTTCCATCACCAAAATGGGAAACACCTCTATTAAACCACTTAAGAGGACATAGGCTATGGTGACTGTCTTGAGCTTTTTCTTTCTCAGAGAGAAGATGAGAGACCCAAATTTCTCTGTATGCTGTTATATGCTAAGGGTGGAGCTACAAATCTGAAATTAAGAAAATAACACAAATAAGTGGAACAACCATACACACATCTTCACATTTTCACTTTTGTAGAAAATACATGAAAGAAATTCAGAAGATGTTTTACTTTTTAAAAATTAAGTCAATGTATAGATAAAAATCTGGTGCTTTAACAAGAATTTTAAAGACTTTACAATTATTATTCTTATAATTTCATAAATTATGGTACGTGCTAATCTAAAATCAGACTTCATGGCTAGTTCCGTGCACAGACATGGGAGATAAAATGCTGGGAATTAAAAGAGGGAAAAGGTAGAAAAATAGAAAGTAATTATGTTAAAGCATGGATATGCTATGCCTATTACAAATAAAACTAATTATTTTATTCAACAAATATTTATTGGATATATTACAGTTAGGTTCCAGGTACTGTGTCATGCCTTGAGGGCACAAATTTTAGTGAAATGGACTCTGTTGTAAAGCAGCTGACAATCTTGTGTTAATTACAGCGTTCATGATAAGTATTGTTAATAAGGATATCATCGGAACACTCAGAAGTGCCATCCAGCCTCTAAGCTGAGTCCCAATGAACCGATAGGAATTAGCCAAGAGAAGTAAAGGAAGGGCATTCTAAGCATAAGGAGTAGGATGAGCCAAGGCTAGAAGTGAGAGAGAATATTGTTCATTCAAAAAACTACAAGTATCTTCAAAGGCAATAAAGTAAATATGTGGCATGTGATAGAATTGGCAAGAAATATGGCTAGAGAGGTAAGATTGAAGCCATATTAATAAGTTAATACTTAGTCCTTGGTGCAGTGAAGAGGTTTGGGCAGGAGACGGACATAAGAGAAAACAGGCTTAGAATATTCTGTCCCCAGAATGGAGAATATGTTGTAAGGGAACATTAGAAGCAAAGGGACTAATTGTTATTGTTTTTAGGTGGCGTCAAGTTGAATCTGACCCATGGAGACTCTATATACAACAGAATGAAACATTGCTCGGTCCCCGCCATCCTCATAATTGTTATTATGCTTGAGCTCATTGTTGCAGCCACTGTGTCAATCCGTCTCATTGAGGGTCTTCCTCTTTTTCGGGTCTTCCTCTTTTGCGCTGACCCTCTACTTTACCAAGCATGATGTCATTCTCCAAGGACTGGTCCCTCCTGATAACATGTCCAAAGTATGTATGGCCAGACCTTGAAGCACACCTTTCTTGACTTTAAAGCACACAGTATCCCCTTGTTCTGTTCTAACGACTGCCTCTTGCTCTGTATACAAGTTCCTCACGAGCACAAGTAAGTGTTCTGGAATTCCCATTCTTCTCAATGTTATCCATAATTTGTTATGATCCACACAGTCAAATGCCTTTGCATAGTCAATAAAACATAGGTTAACATCTTTCTGGTATTCTCTGCTTTCAGCCTTGATCCATCTGACATCAGCAATGATATCCCTTGTTTCATGTCCTCTTCTAAATCCGGCTTGAATATCTGGCAGTTCTTCGTCAATATACTGCTGTAACTGCTTTTAATGATCTTCAGAAAAATTTTACTTGAGACTAATTAGATGACTGGTAATCGCAAACTGAACTGAGATAGTGACAGAGAGGATGGAGAGAAGTAATCCAATTATAAAGGCATTAACGTGGCAGGACAATAGGACATGGTGGGTGAATTGATATGGGGGTTGGATAACCAGAAAGTTTCTAGCTTGAGTGGTAGGGTAAATGGTGTAAAGGGTAAAGGGATTGTGTGTAGCATGACTAGAGAAGATAATCTAGGACAGGTCTCAGAAGGACACCAAGTTCCTGGGTGGCACAAACGGTTAAGCACTTGACTACTAGCCGAAAGTTTGGCAGTTCGAACCCACCCAGAGGTGTTTCAGAAGACAGGCCTATTGATCTGCTTCCAAAAGGCCTCAGCCTTGAAAACTCTATGGAGGAGTTCTACTCTGTACACATGGAGTCGCCAAGAACAACTAACAACAACAACAATGAAAAAAGAGGAAGAAATAGTCAAGGAGGCCAAATGAGAACCACTAAAACCTGGGCAAAGAGAATTTCAAGAAAGGAATGGACAACAGTAGCAAATGCTACAGAGGGATAAAGTAAGAAAAGCACTGAAAAGTAGCCATTGAATTTGATAACTCTGGTGAGAGCCATTTTAATCAAGTGGGGACAGAGTCCAGATGGCAGGGAGTTGAGGAATGTGAATCGGTGCCTCATAGGTGTTAGGCTATGAAGGGGAGAAAAGAGAGAAACTGGTATCTAGAAAAGAATGTGAAAGCAAATAAACTTTTTTTCTACTTGTTTAGGATTGTAGAGAGTGTTTCATGCTTTGTGGAAAATCTTGCAATGAGATTTCTATGTTTTTGGAACATTAGAAATTTGTGGGTCAGCTCTATTGAACAAAGACTAGCCTCCTTAATTCACCTTTATGTTAATGGATAACATAATTAACAAGTAAGATTTGGCATCATCCTAACCTACTTCATTAAATACCAGGGCCATTGTCTACAAATGCCTTTCATTCTGTGCAGAGCCATCCTCATTGTGGAGTGAATCCGTGCACTCATATCAGGACACATGGGAAAACCTGCTCTTTCTTTCTTAAGCCACCTTTTTCCTTTGCCTTTTTTGTTAGTGTCCGTTTGAAAAATAACAAAGTTGGGAGAAATTTCTTTGAGGAATCCCCACTTCTCTCTTATGGTCTGGTCCCTTCTGAGGGTGAGAAGCAGGGAGGCATCCCCTTGCCTGGCAGCTGCTTGGACAGTCCTGTGGCTCCTGCTTCTCCTCCCCTCCATTCTTTGCCATGGAGTCACAGGAATCACTATACCTCCATGACCAATAGTGTTTTCTGCTGGACAGGATTGGGTGACCAGTTGCCAAAAGTGACCAAAATGCTATGGAATCTTCCATAAATGTAATGAAGGAGTAGAAAATGTAACCTCAATAGAGCACTGTTGACATTAGCTAATAGAAAAAAGTAAATTAAATGTTTCACAGCATAGTGGTGAAATGCTGAAGTTCTGAAGCCATACTATCTGGTTGACTGATTTTGAATAGTACTTAGCTTTTTATTTTGGGGCACATTACTTAACTTCTTTGGCCTTTAGTGTCATCTAGGAAATAGGGATAATGGCTAAGATGATTAAATTAATTAGTATGTGTAATTTATTTTAAAAAGTTCCCAGTATTTGTAGACAACCAGTAAATGTGCGTGTGAGTGTGTGTATACTGCCACTGATTTGAAACTTCTCAATAAACAAGTTTTCCCTATAGGCAGTGTGTTTATTAACAAATTTTAGCATATGGCATATTGTTAAAAAATACGTAAGGAGCTTAAGACATGTTGTTGTTGTTGTTAGTTGATGTCAAGTTGGCTTTGACTCATGGCGATCTTATGTATAACAGAACTAAACACTGTGCTGTCTTGTACCATCTTCATGATCATTGTTATGTTTCAGTCCATTGTTGCACCTATTGTGTCAATTCATCTCACTGAGGGATTCCCTCATTTTTGCTGACTCCACTTTACAAAACATGATGTCCTTTTCTAGCGATTGGTCTTTCAGGATGATGTGTACAAAACAAGACAGCCGAAGTCTAGCCATCTTTACCTCTAAGGAGCATTCTGGTTGTTTTTCTTCTAATACTGATTTGTTCATTCTTCTGAAAGTTCGTGGGATATTCAATATTCTTCACACACACCAACACTACAATTTAAATGCAGCAATTCTTCTTTTCTCTTTCTTTTTCATTGTCTAGCTTTTACATGCGTATGAGGTACTTGACAAGAATTCACTGTTTACAGGGTGTTGCAAAAAAAGTATGGAAAACAATAGTGAATAATAAAAAAAATCTCCTCTCCTTCACTCAGCTTTAGCTTTATTGGACTTTTCTTGGTTCCTCCAATGCCATCATCTCCTTTTCTGTAAGACCTAACTGTTCCCTAAGACTTTTGCCAACACTTTGCAATTGGCCAACTTCCACCATCCATATCTCAACTTAATTGTCATTTTCTTGACCCTAGACTAAATGAGGTCCCCTATTATGTTTCCCATAGCACCCTGATTTTGCTAGATAAGACACATAAATAGAATATGGCAATGGAAAAAGGTAGTTTATAAGCTGGATGTGGAAGGGCTAGACCTAAAGGGAGTATTTAAAATTATATAGTTCTTTCCACTGCACTAGTACTTCTGAGACCTCTTACTCTGCTTGGTTTTTCTTTTTTGCTCCTCACTGCTTATCACCTTTAACATAATAGACAATTTACTTATTTACATTGATTGTTTCATTCCATTGTCCTTTAAGTCCATATGCACAGAGATTATAGTCTATTTTGTTCACGGTTGTATCCCAAGTTTTTAGGATGGTGCCAGGCACGGAGTAGACTCTCAGTATATAGTTGTTTAATGAATGAAAGAAAATGAAAAACCTGAGAGTGGAAGCCTATTGAGCATATTTGGGCGAGTATAAGAGAGGATAGAAAGAATTCCTGACATCATTTTATGCACTACATAACACCCAGTCAGAAGAAAAATGTGGAGTCTGCTCCCTAAACAAATATCACAAGATATATTAGTGAGAGGGGACTTCATTTATCCAGATATCACTGGGAGATTCATTCCCTTAAAAGTAACACAAAATGCATTCTTACCTTACCTTGCAGAAAAGTTCTCTCTCAAGAGAGTGAACAAACAACTTAAGGGGCAAACTTAATTTTGGATTATTAAATAGTAACGATAACCACAAACAAATAATAAATCTATAATAAACAAACCAATGAAATTTTAACTTTCTAATCACATAAAGAACATGGAGGAGATTTCATAAAGAAATAAATGAAATTTTATAGTAATTTCTCTGGTGAGCTCATATTTAAAAAGAACATGCAGAAAAGAACAAAAGAGAGATGACAAAGCCAATATGATCAAATAGAAATCAAAATTAGTGGTCTGAGTGTGTGGATGTACCACCCGATACTAAGCACCTAGTAGATGCTCTAAAGGATTTATTAAATTGCATTAATTAAGCTTATGCTTGGAAAAAAATAATAAAGCCAAGATGAGGAAGTTCTTTACGTATGTTTAGAATTAGAAAAATAAAGAAGCAACAAGTACCCAGCTTGGAGAAATTGTTCTAATATTAGCAGATGGCAAAATGCAGAGACTTTTGTTTTCACCTTCTTTGAAGTGAAGCATATTCAGACCAGGAAAGTCTACATGAAGGATTTGAAAACCTAGATGGATTAAAGACTATCTTGCTCTTTTAAATGAGTCCAAGTTTCCAGACTCAAGTCATATTACATGCCAGGTCATTAAAGTAATTACAACTGGAAATTCGAGAGGTGCCAAGTTTGTCAAATACATTGATTTTCTAAAAATACCAGAAAGGTACAGCTTTGAACCTGTAGAATAACAAATTTAATATCAATCTCCACTGAAATTCTAGAGGCACATGTGATGTATGAACATGTAGGAGAGAAAAGACATTTACTGACTAATAAAGTCATTGTTTTCAATAAGGTCACATACAAAATAATGTACTTTGTTTTTTGATAAAGTTAATACTTTAGTAGAGATTCTGTAAGTTGGGAATTTTTTCTGTGCTAACATTTTGGACAAGATAGAGAAATAAGTTCTGAATGATGATGTAGTTAGGTAGAATCTTCATTTGCTAAATAATAGTATTAAGTGTTGATGGGAGCCCTGGTGGCATAGTGGTTAAGAGCTC
>NW_004444007.1:3000233-3016958 GCF_000243295.1 Trichechus manatus latirostris
TCCATCTTCTTTTGATGCTTCCTGGGTCACTCAGTATTTTACCCATAGAATCCTTCAATATTGCAGCTCGAGGCTTGATTTTTTTCTTCAGTTCTTTCAGCTTGATAAATGCCAAGCGTGTTCTTCCCTTTTGGTTTTCTGACTCCAGGTTTTTCCACATTTCGTTGTAATACTTTACTTTGTCTTCCTAAACTGCCCTTTGAAATCTTCTATTCAGCTCTTTTACTTCATTATTTCTTCCTTTCACTTCATTATTTCTTCCTTTCACTTTAGTTACTCTACGTTGAAGAGCAAGTTTCAGAGTGTCTTCTGACATCGGGTTTGGTCTTTTCTTTCTTCCTGTCTTTTTAATGACCTTTTGCTTTCTTCACGTATGATATCCTTGATGTCATATCACAACTCATCTGGTATTCGGTCATTAGTGTTCCGTGCATCAAATTTATTCTTGAGATGGTCTCCAAATTCAGGTGAGATATACTTGTGTCATATTTTGGTTCTCATGGACTTGTCTTAATTTTCTTCAGTTTCTACTTAAACTTGCATAAGAGCAATTGATGGTCTGTTCCACAGTCAGCCCCTGGCATTTTTCTGACTGATGATATTGATCTTTTCCATCATGTCTTTCCACAGATGTAGTCGATTTGACACCTGTGTGTTCCATTCCGTGAGGTCCACGTGTGTAGTTGACATTTATATGGTTGAAAAAAGGTATTTGCAACAAATAAGTCAATGATTTTAAAAAATTCTATCATGCAATCTCCAGCCATACTTTCCAACTACCAGTCCTCTTTCTTTGTTTCTGTCTTTGGTATTCCAGTCACCAGTAATTATCAGTGCATCTTGACTGCATGTTTGATCAATTTCAGACATCAGTATGTTACTGATGCATAAGATTCAAAACAAATCTGTTGCCCTGGAGTCTATTCCGACTCATAGTGACCCCATGTATTACAGAGTAAAACTGAGCTCCATAGGGTTTTTTTCTTGGCTATAATCTTTATGGAAGCAAATCATCAGGCCTTTTCTGTAGTGCTGCTGTGTAAGTTCAAATCACCAACCTTTAAGTTAGCAGCCAACTACAAACTGCTTGTGCCACCCAGGGACCTCTTACTGATGCATAAGAGAAATCCCCAATATGTAGTTGCATCAAGCAATAACCATTTTTTCTTCTTCATACATTCTCAGGTTGGCTGGGTGGTCGGTCCTGCTTCATATTGGAGCCTGAGGCAAAAGGAAAAATCAGTATACTTATCCTGTCTTTGGAGCTCTGGTGGCTCAGTGGTTGAGAGATAGGCTGCTAACCAAAAGGTTGACAGTTCAAATCCACCAACTGCTCCTTGGAAACCCTATAGGGCAGTTCTACTCTGTCCTATAAGGTCACTCTAAGTTGGAACCCTCACATTGCTAGGATTGCTGGCCTCCTTGCCTCTGAGTAATAAAGGAATGTGATGAAGGCTGTGACCGGTTGGACTTGTGGTGGAGATTTTCAATCAGTGTCCTCTTCCTAGTTTCTTGTAGTTGTTGTTGTTGGGAGTGTCAAGTTTATTTTCTACTCATAACAATCTCATATGACAGAGTAAAACTGCCCCATTGAGTTTCCTAGGCTGTAATCTTTAGAGGAGCAGATCATCAGGTCTTTCTCTCACGGAGCCGGTGGGTAGATTCCAACCACCAACCTTCGGGTCGTAGCCAAGTGCTTAACCATTTTGCCACCAAGGCTCCTTGTAACAGTAACTGCAAAAACATACCCGCGACATAAGAGAGGCAATTGCTGTTCAGTTTAAGGAGAATGATTGATATAATGCTCACTTTCCATAAATGTTTAAAGAGTACATACAGTAAGAAGCACTGAACGCATGTAAAAACTCTCTGAACTCCTAGGATTCTGTAGGGATAAAGAGAAACTGGGACCTAAACCTATAAAATTCTTGATGAGAATTATCAAATAAGAGTCCTATTACCATTTGGAACATGGCCCGCAGCTGAGTGTTTCAGTAAGGAAGCAGACCATTATCTTGTGCGTGACTTTTCTAATGCTTTCTTTGAAAACCAAATATTTCCAGATGTACTTAATGACAGCTTTATGTCTGGAAAATTCATTCCAAATTTAAAGTAAACAAACAACCAAAAAAAAAAAACAAAACACTGCTAGATCTCTACCCCAAGTTCGGGCTGCTTATAGTAACTTCCTTCCAAAAAGTACAGTATAAAAAAGGGAGAAAAAGAGTAAATTTATGGTGGAGAAATCTGACAAATACTACCTCAGCCAGATGATAGAGGTCAACATTAAAAATGATATGCTATGTAGATAGTAGTTACCCTACATATGATGTGATAAAATGGCACTTTACCTCTGTGCTCATCCGCGCAAATACTCATAGTCCCTGTTTAACCATGAGAAAAACATCAGACAAACCAAAATTGAAGGACATTGCATAAAATACCCGATCCCTCAAAACTTTCAAGGTCATCATAAACAAGGAAAATCTGAGAAACTGTCACAGCCAAGGGAGACTGAGAAGACATGACAACTAAATGTAATGTGGTATTCTGGGTGGGATCCTGGAACAGAGAAAGGACATTAGGCAAAAACTAAGGAAATCTGAATAACACAGACTTCTGTTTGTAGTAATATATCAATATTGGTTCCCTAGTTGTGACAAATGTACCATATTAATGTAAGGTGTTCATAATAGGGGAAACTGAATGTGGCATATATGAGAACTCTCTACTGTCATCACAACTCTTCTGTAAATCTAACACTATTTTGAAATAAAAAGCTAATTTAGAAGAAATTGATTCTAATTTACAATTTGGTTAAGACCTCAGAGCTTTAAAAAAAAAAAAAGAAGAGATGTGTTTTATAAAAATGTGAGTAATTTTTTATTCAATAATCATGTTATTTTTCTATTCATCAAGGACTGATTTTATAAACTTTAGCCCAAACCCCAATTTACAGGGAGAAGTTAGAGATGACTGAAAGTATATGCTTTAACATTTAGCATCTCAAATCAAAGTACTTTATAACTGTATTATTATTCTGTGGTTCCTTAAGAAAACCTAAACCATTTTTATTGTTACCATTTGGAAGTCAAAAGAACTTAGCTTAGAGTATGCCATTCTAAAAAAAAAAACTTTAGATTTACTCACATAATACAGAGACTTATGGAGTAGAAGGAGGGATAAAACAAACAAAAATACTGATTTTTACTTTTTAAAAAATATTCTTTCACTCTGATAAACTCAAGTACAAGAGGATATCTAGAATTATTGCTCTTATTTTTCAGATGTGGACTGAGGATCACTATTAAATTGCATATTAAACAGTGTAAACAAACCTATAAATATTTTCTGGGATTTCCCTTCAGAAGTCTAGCAAAAACTAACAATACAAATTATATATTTTAAATTTCTAGTTTTTATACTAAGAAAACATTCATAATTATAAGAAGAAATCATTAATGCATGTTCATAAATAAAAAAAAATGTAAAACTTCTATTATCATTTCAAAGCGAAGCTATCACCAGTGAATGGCCCACATGCTGTTCTGTATATTTCCCACAAAAACAAAGTGGGTACCTGACAGATGTTTTTTAATAACTGTCTGATTGCCAAGCCCACATACTTGTGGCTTTTATCTACTATAGAAACAAATAAAACTCCAAAGTGCTAGAGTACATTTGCCTTTGTATGTATACGAGTAATATTCTAATTACTATGACAATCTGTGTTTACCTAAAGAGTGAAGTTTTCTGAGGACAAGAACCATCTCATGCACACAATCAATAGTTTCTTAGAAATGGCTCTAAATATAAGATAAAACTTTATCGAAAAAAGGACATTTGTGTGCAGTAGTTCTGTATGTTGTCATTGTTGCTGTGTGCCATTATGTCGAATCTGACTCATAGCGACGCTATCTTTAGTAATTCTATATAGTAGTTATAATAAAAATAACAATAGAAATAACTAGCATTTCTCGTGTGCTTAGTATATGCTTGTAATTTTATAAAAGACACATTAGATTGTAGGCTCCATGAACACAGGAATTTGTCTGTTTGGGTTACTGATGTGTCCCCCTACCTAAAACATTGGCACATAATAGGTGCTCATTAAATATTTGTCACATAAATGAACACCAGGCACTGGTTACAGAAAATGAATGAGGCAGGAGTTATAAGTTGGGCAGATAGCAAAGTGAGATGAGAGCCGTTAAGAAACTTTCTCAGTTAAGAAGTGTCAAAGCCGATTTCAAATCCAGGACTTGAAGCCTCCTACACCTGTTCTCTTTCCATACTCCTGCACTGCCATGTACATTTAATGTGATTGATTAGTAAAAGTAATATCTTGATGTTCTGCCTTTTTTTAATGAAATGAAACCAAAGAAAAGGAACAAAACTTCTTACACTAATGACTAATGATTGGTGAGAGCAACTAACAAGGCCTTTTGCCCACATCTATGCCAATAGAGGGCACCTCACACCTATTTAAACAGGTGAAATGATGCGTTTGGAGGGAAGTCAAGGTTAATTCTTACACCAAGGCTGAAATGGAAGTGAAATGAAACAAGAAATTGTGTTACCTGAAACTTTCTTATGTGTGAGAACCCTGCAGGTAATAAACTAGTGTTCTTTCATCCGCAAAGTTGATGTTTTTAAACTGAGAACAAAAAAACCAAACCCGTTGCCGTCGAGTCGATTCCAACTCATAGTGACCCTGTAGGACAGAGTAGAACTGCCCCATAGAGTTTTCAAGGAGCACCTGGTGGATTTGAACTGCTGACCTTTTGGTTAGCAGCCATAGGACTTAACCACTACACCACCAAGGTTTCCCTGAGAACAAAGGTAGCATAAATAATAGGTAAGTAGGGATTGAAATGTTCCCATTTGCTTTTTCCATCTCGTCATATTTATAGAAAATGCCCTGCACAGAACATTTAATCTTGAAACAGTGAACAATGAGAAACCTGCGTGCATTTGAGGCATATCTGTTCTTGCTCAGCAAACATCAAGATTGCAACATGGCAGCACTGCATGAAGAGAATAGACTAGAAGATATTTGCAGAACTAAATTGTCAGAGTATGTTGCAATTTTGCTGCAGACTCTTTTTCCACATTATTGTTTGTTTTATGGATCCACTTAGCAAAGAAAGTAAGTGTTCTAAACTAGAGCTGACGAAGCATGCTGCCTGCATTTCTCCTACTCTAACTACCTCCTCCCACCCTCACAAACCCCCCCACTGTTGATGCTATCTGACTGTTCGGTTTCCATATGGATTTGAGAGTCGTGACTTTTAAATCACGCAGAGATTGCCTTCTGGAAATCTGACGGTCTTAGTGATCTTTTAAATCAAACCCCACTGAGCAATGAGATTAGATTTTATTGTTATGAGATATGTTTTAGTGAATGATAAGATGGTATATATAGTTATTGAGCTTAATGCTTGTCTGCTCTCTTGTTATCTCTTGCCTTCCCAAGAAACCTCACTTTGGGGGAATAATTGAGGTGATTTCTACATTCTGGCCAATTTAGTGCTCATCTGTGGGGATTTGCTCTTCCGACTTCCACAAACAGTAAGAAGATTAGATCCAAAAGAAGCCAGTGGTGGACATCAGTATGCCTGGAAAAGACAGCAGTCAACTCTGCAGTAAAATAAATCTCTTTTGTCAGCAGCCAACTAGTGAGGTGACCAGACTTAGAGCAGACATGGAAAGAGAAGGATTACAGGACTGATATGTTGATGAAGACAAATATCAAGATGACAAAAAAAAAAAAAAAAAAAACCCACTGCCGTTGAGTCGATTCTGACAGAATAGAACTGCCCCATAGGGTTTCCAAGGCTGTAATCTTTACAGAAGTGTAATCTTTACAGAAGCAGACTGCCACATCTTTCTCCCACAGAGCAGTTGGTGAGTTCCAACTTCCAACCTTTCAGTTAGCAGCCAAGTACTTAACCACTGCACAACCAGGGCTCCTGACCAAGATGACAGTAGGGGAAAAACATACACCCATAAACTGAAATCTTCTAAGCTTAAGAATTTTTCCAAGTTGACTAAGACTCTTTCATTGAACCAGTGGCATCACAGTTGACCAAACATGCAGTCAGCTTTCTGAGTAGAATTTGCAAAAACCACAAGCAATTACTTGAAATGCAATAAAAGTATTGTATTTAATGCAATATGCACATTAAAATCACAAAGGGAAGGCATTTTGTGCTTCACCAAAAAAGAATCTCCTACTGCTGGGTGAGAAAGCAGTTTTGAGCACAAGAAGGAACAAACAGGCTTTAATTTTTGTTTCTTTTTCACAGAGAGCATGTTATGGTCTGTTGAGCCAAACCATTAGAAATGTTAAAGTTGGTGATGAGTAGGCATGAGTTGAATTAATTAATGAAAAGGAAAAAAAAAAAAAAGCCTTCCTTAATGAGGGATTGTGTTAAAATACATTAGCTCTTCGTGTATAAACTGTGTAGCTCATTTGTAGTTTATAAATGGTATAGTGACAGGCACTATAGAATGGGGGATGACAGATTAACTATTGCACATGCAGGCAATGGTGCAGCAGGGGAGAGCACATTAGACCAAATGAGCAGCCAGAAAGAGCAGTCAAATTATTACTAAAGGAGACAATGTAGTTAACCTGGGAATATGCATCTTTCTGGCACAGCCATTGTATCTAAGTGATAGACCACATTCAAATAAATTGTTCAAAAGATTCATTCTAGATTTAGGTGAGAAAAATGAAATTGATCAGGTCTAAGACTAACTAGGTCTCTTCCTGTTTCTCAGTGTTGCTGGCATAAACTTGATTTTCATTTCCTAGTGCAATTTAGATGTCCTTCTGCTGCGTAGCTAGAGTCATTGTTTGCTTTCCTTTCATATCATGTACTTTATCACATAAATTGTTATTCAAATCATATCGAACAAGACAACTGTTGCCCTGTATATTATACTAACATCGACGTCTTGAAAGAGAATGCAACATGGTTATGTAACAGTAATTCAATACAGGTTTTTTTTTTTGTTGGGGAGAAAATTGTCTCTTAACTGGTTCTTTCTTTGGTTCAAGTTATATAAGATCATTGTATATTTTTGAGTTATAAAATTTCTTCCCTTAAAAGTGGCATGTAAATATTTGTATTTAAAGAAAAATAAGCTAGAAAATTATTTCATAATAGTTTTATGGTTGTAAGCCTGTGCTTATACCCCAGTTCCATCAGTTAACTATAGGTGTTCCCTGAAGCAAAGTACTTAAGTATCTTAATCTGTAAAATGGGCATCATAGTGTCTATCTCATACCTTGTTGTGGGGATTAAATGAGGTAATTGGTGTAAAATGTTTAGCACAATGTTTGGCATATAGTGAATGCTAAATAACTGTTGAAACAAAAACAAAGATATGTATTTTCAAAATAATTACCTTGGGATTTTTAAGATGCTACTATTTTATTAATAATAAGATCAAATATTTTTAAATATAATTTTCTATACAATATTTTAGGAATACAACAAAATATAATTTGAGCTTAAAACAAGGAAAACTGTTCTAGCAATTAAACCGTTAAAACTGGAAATGGGTTTCTTTGCAAGGAATGTGTTCCTTGTCACTGGAATGTTGAAGCAAAGGCAGAAGGACTGTCTTTGGGGCTCCAGAGTAGGTGGAAGGCACATCTAAATGACCTCCACTTCACCTTCATGACTTTAGCCTGTATTTCCATGGAAACTGAGCCTGCCATCTTGTTTCTTATCATCTTTGTTGACCACATGTGTGCCAGAGTAGAACTGTTCTCCGTGGAGATTTTAATGATTGATTTTTCAGAAGTAGATCACCAAGCCTTTCTTCTGATGTGCCTCTGGATGAACTCTAATTTCCAACCTTTTGATTATCAGTCAAGCATGTAAACCATGTGTAACACCCAGTATGACCTCATGTCAACTGGTAATGTCTTTAAAGACTCTATTTACAAATAAGATCACGTTCACTGGGACTATGGGTTAGGGCTTCAGTATATCTTTTGGGGGGATTTAATTTAATCCATAATATATAGTGAGGACTGATTTTTAAAATTATGTTTTATTTGGTGGTGTTTGTCTTGGTTAGGAGCCCTGGTGGCACAGTGGTTAAGAGCTCAGGCTGCTAACCAAAAGGTCAGCAGTTCGAATCCACCAGTTGCTCCTTGGAAACCCTATGGGGCAGTTCTCTTCTGTCTTATAGGGTCGCTATGAGTTGGAATGGACTCAATGGCAACTGTTTTTTTTGTTTTTTTGTTTTTGTCCTCATAACATCCTAAATATTGGACTATTGTAATACTACTTCACTTTCTGTTTTGTTGAAACAAAACAGGGTTAAAACTCACTCACCTGAAAATCCTAGACATTCTGTTTGGATAATCCCGTTGCTAATACCCCAAACTCTAAAAGGCGTATCAAGTTGATAACCACTTGAAAATAATGTTCAGACCTGGATAAGTGCCAAACTAACTCAGAAGCGTAGCTCTCTACATATCTGGAGAGTGAACCAAAAACCATTACAGCACTCATCACTCCTGAATAACAAACAGAATAACGAAATCTGCACACTTGAGATTTGTAGAGAAGTTGCTCTATCTTCTCCTCCCCCACCCCCCACTTAGGATCAGAATCATACAGAAGGGAGAAACCTCAGTTCTCATAGTACAGATGGAAGCTTAACAATCGTAGGGGACGCAAGTGAATTACGAAAGATCAGATAATTTAACAGCAGGGTCCTTGCAAAAACCCAGTTCTACTGAAATCTGTACTCTTTCCATGGTCCCTTTGCTGCCCAATACAGATAGAGCATTGCTCTTCACCTTCTTCTGAAGGTCTCATGGCTATTTTTCTTTCCTACGATGGTATAGCTAGCAAATCCCTTCCCTCCCATCAGTTATAAGCTTAATTTCACAAGAAACCGTATACACTAACGAGATGATTAATATGGTATCTTCTTTAGCTTGTGTTCTTTTGCTCAAACCACGAAATGGCTTTGAGGCCACCAGACATCCTTTTAACTCAGTACTGAAGTCACTCCTGAGGTTCACCCTGCAGTCAAACATTAGACAGGCCTATAAAAAAACAATAACACACGCGGTTCAACCATATATGTATGAGACACCAGCCCAGGGGCAAGGATGAAAAGGCAGGAGGGGACAAATGGAAATGGGGAACCCAAGGTCTAGAAGGGGAGAATGTTGACATATCATGGGGTTGGTGACCGGTGTCACAAAACAGTATGTATATTAATTGTTTAATGAGAAACTAATTTGCTCTGTAAACTTCCACCTAAAGTACAATTAAAAAAAAATGACTTTGATTATCTAACCTGTTCAAGATGTATCTCGGTGTTTACCTTGTTTTGGATTGAGTAGTATGGCTATCTTGGTCTGTTCCAGCCATCCTCTCATCCTTCAGTCTTATAGCCAATCCTCTGGGGTTTTATTGACTGAGAGGATTTCTGCGTTGAAATTAGCTGTATTTCTGTGACTCTGGGTCCTGTTACCTACTATTGTACCAGGCTTTATTCTTCTAGTAAGAAGTCAGCTTCACTTATGTGATTATGCAGAACCTAACAGACACTGAATGGGTGTCCTTAATCAGAAGAAGCCACTGTTTGGGCAATGCACATCCTTTTCTCATTTGAGTTGTGGTCTGTGAGTCTAAGATGACTCACTGACTTAGACATAAATTACACATCATAAAGACAATGTTGGTTGAATTCACCCCTGGAAAACTTAGAAGGGAACACTATTGAGAAGTCATCCCTCTACGTTTTGAACATTTCACGGTTATGTGGGAAATTTGAAAGTGTTTCAATTTTCCACTTAAATAAAGTAGGAATCATTTTTTCCATTTTACTTAATTTATTAATCTTTGTGTTTGAAGATCCTGATACTATAAACATAACTGCAAACACAGACTTTGAGGCCAATTTTTTTTCTCCATTTTGTGCACATGAAAACTATCTTTAGGTTTGTTATACAGACATCAATGTTTGTTAATGCTTAAACAAAAAATCAGTTGCTGTTGAGTCAATTCTGACTCATGGTGACCTCATGTAAGTCAGAGTAGAACTCTGGGTTTTCAATGGCTGATTTTTTGGAAGGAGACACCAGGCATTTCTTCCCAGTTGCCTCTGAGTGGACTCGAACCTCCAGCCTTTTTATTAGCAGCCAAGTGCATTAATTATTTGCAATACGTAGGGACTCCTTCTTAATAATTACAATTTACTTATTGTCTGGTAAGCGCTGGGCAATAGGATAGATGTTTGACTTACTGAATCCTCACAGTAATTCTTCAAGAAAAATGCTAACATTTCAATCTTACAGATTTTTTTTAAAGTGAGACTCAAAGTTGCTAAGTAGTTTCCCAAAATAGGCTAGTAATTTAAATAGCTGCAATTAAAAACAAGTCTGAGATTAAAACTCTTTTTACTAAGTCATGGAAAAACACACTGTCTTTTCCTCTTTGCTTTGCAGAGTGTCCCAATGCCTTCTTGCTTAAAATATTTCTTGCTGTTTCTGATAGCTGTATGCCAGCTTGACCCATCTGGTTCTATTCTTCCAGAATTTCACAGTACTGACTTTCTATTCAATGATACGCTTTCACATTTCCTTAAAACACTTCTTGTGCTCACCTTGCAGTGGTCACTCTACCATGGTCGCCTTGCTGCACACTGAATTCTGATGAGCTGAGCATGTGGGCCTGAGGATGTCAGCAGGATTCTGAGCAATTGTGTGGATAACAGATACTGGCATCCACCCTCTATACATGCTCAGCTCGGCAGAGTTCTGATGCAGCAAGTGCCGGTTTGCTGCTAGCACAATGACTACCTTCCAGGACTCTAGTGGTAGGCTGAATGGCGGTGCAGGTATTTTGTGAAACTCTTACACCTCAACTAGCTGAGAACATATATGATCAAAAGTCCTTGAGAGGACTATGTGGAAGCTTTTGTGTGTTGATAATTTCACTTTGATGTATAAAAACTCATGGATTGTCTCATAAAATCAGCTTTGCCCTTGGGCAAGAAAGTTGAAGGCAGGCACTATACAGCCGGGAAACCTAATGCCCAGCTATTGACGTTTACTTTCTGTACTAAAAGCTATTCCTCTTCTTCTTAGAGAGCAGATTTCTGATATTCTGATTTATGAAGACATGGAAAGTTGAGATAGGACATCGTTTTTGGAATTTGAAAAATCAGTTATGGCATGAAAATGCCCACAATGCCAAGGCAAGGCTAACAGTATAATAAGTAGTGGCAATACCCAACAAAAGATTATAAAAGTATCTTAAGACATTTTCCCAATATATCCACCCATGTTATCTGCAAGCACCCTTGTCATTAACTGGAAAGGCAGTCTTGCTAGCTAGTTAGTCAAATGTGGTCGTTCAGTCCACCAGAATAGAAGTGACATTCGTTCCCACACAGCTGCTTTGATCAAGGCATCCATCCATCATGAACTAGGTTGACAAGGAAAATCTTACGTGGCTAAATTTCTGCACATTAAAAAAAAACCAACAAACATAAATTATGCTTTAAGTAGCCAAAGATTTTGAAGTCCAGTATCCTGCCTCTCATATTAGCACTCAGTGCCATTTTTAGAAAATGTGGTCATTACCTTCCCTGATCACATCTCTCTAGAGTCAGGATTTTATACTGAACCATTACATGATAGAACAGGAAAGGATTGTGGAAGTGGGCAAGCCCATCCCCTCTTTTTAGATGGATGGAAAGGCTAATATCCAGATAGCAGTAAAGCCTGCAACTCTCATTTGGCATTCCTTTCATAAAGGAAGGTAGGAGGACATTTTCACTGCAAATCAACAAATTGGCACAGTCTAAATATTCAAGTGGAATTTCTTAAGGAGCCTCTAGATCCCCAGAAATTGACTGAAGCCATGGACTTTTCAATCGCCTCACAGGCATACAAAAGCTGGATAATGAAAAAGGAAGACAGAAGAATTGATGCATTAGAATTGTGGTGTTCGAGAAAAATATTGCATAGACCATGAACTGCCAAAAGAATGAACAACCAGAAGAAATATAACTAGAATGCTCCTTAGAAGCGAGGATGGCAAAATTTCATCTTGCTTACTTTGGACATGTCATCAGGAAAGACCAATCGCTACAGAAGGATATCATATTTGCTAAAGTTGACATATTTGGTAAAGTGGGGAGTCAGCCAAAACGAGGAAAACCTCTATGAGATGGATTGACAGAGTAGCTGAAACACTGAACTCAAGCATACTAATGATTATGATGATAGAGGACCAGGCACCATTCTGCTCTGTCATATATAAGGTTGTCAGGAGTCAGATCCAACAGCAACTACTAACAACAACCACAGATACCCAGGCTATACTGACTTATGAAGAAATGGATGCAAAATTTGGTTCATCATGGCCCCTTCCCCTTGAGAAGCTTATGTGCTACATAAATTGATACAGTAAAATAGAAGGCCAAAAACAGCAAGAACTGCTGGCCACCAGAAGCTTTTTGTCATCTGATTAGTAAAGCTGGCAGTCACACTGAATTCCATATCTATGCAAATTTCCAACCCACAAGTATGGTAAATGACAATTATGTGGGCAATTATGTGGTGGGCAGTGGAGAATCCAACAGAGGTCTAAGGAGGCTGTAGGATGAGGCAGCTTGCAATGGAGAAATAGGGGTCAAGCAGAGGAAAAGGGATATTATTTCTACCTGTGGTGAGAGAAAATGGAGGTGGTTAGCACAGTCTGTCTGCTCTGTCTTATTCTAAACTTACTGTTTATTGCTCTATCCAGCTTTGCTCAGACAAACAAAAATTCATGAATAATTAATCAGTAAGCAGGTTTTAAAGCGTAACTATGTGCCATTAAACCACTAACGAGCTAAGTAACTGTTCAATGTATCATTCACATAAGGAGCAAGGTCTGAGAGTCAAGTGACGGGATTTTTAGTCTGCCACTTCCACTAACAATCTGTGTGACCCCAGGCAAATCATTCTCAGGGCCTCAGTTTCTTCATCTCTAAAATGGAAGGATTGAACTAGGTGATTACTGAAGCCTCTTTTATCATCTTGTCCCTATCTTTCTGCCTTGAGAAAGAAAAGAAGGTAATATTAGATGCTGAAAGTATGTGGAGGAGAAATAGATTCTCTTGCTAAAGTCTTTTTTCCCAGTTTTTGATAACTTATTTAGGATTACATGAAAAAAATATATCAGTAAATATGAAAATATAAATAAATGTATTGAGTAGAAGATATCCAGAGATCAAGCCAGTTTTTTTTCATGATTAACAGCAGCGTACTGAACATGCTACAGTCAGTACAAATAGTTAATCAAGTTTGATTAGGTGGACACACATGTTCAATAAAATGGTGACAATGACATTGCTCTTGTCAGACGAAGAAAATTGGCATCTACCAAGCCCAGAACTCTCACTCCTAGACTCACCCTACTATCATGAGTATATTCCTGTTAGTTTATTCAGTACCCAGGGGAATTTTCCACATGTGAAGGGCCCTGGAGTTAAGCTACCAACTTTGAGAGGACTGACATTCATGTCACTGGTCAGTAAAATCATATTCGCTTTGGTCACTCAACAATAAAAATGTCTTCTCTTCTTGGAATCTCTTTAACGTTCTTCATTTCATCATTTCCTTGCTTTTCTTGTGATCACATTGGTTTCACTGCCAAACTATTATTTTGAAATAGTTTATTCTGAGGAAAATCTAAAACAAATAAGTGGTTCTTTGAAAAGTCAGTTTGCTTTAGGTGAAGAAGCAAACCAAAGACTTCAGCTAGATTAGAGAAATATGTCTGATTTCATTTATGCTCTTTACTAGAGAGAAAATAATTACAGCCCCTGTAGTGCTATTTAAAATATTGTCATCCCCTGCCTTATCCTCCACCTCTCAGCTTTATCCACCTGGGTCCCTAAAGAATGGGAAGCAGTTTACCCTCTTTGAGTACTATATTGAAGTGTCTGGTGAGCAAATTTGAAAATTGTGTAGGTAAGCCAACAAGTGCCTGTTTATGTAAGTTCAGTCAGCAGCAATAATTTTACTGTCATTGCTGTTTCATTCTTTTAATTCCAATTCATTTTCTGATGCCAAGCTGATGAAATAATTAGAAAAATTACAAAGCAAGTGGAGATAGAATTCAAATACGTAATTGGGGTCCTACTACCCACTCCCTTGCCATCTGTCTTCTCTTATCATTCATTCCCCTAGGTTGTTCCCTCAAAAGTTAGCAATAACTCCATTGTCAATCACCTTTGTTCAGATTTCCTTCTGGCAGCCTTCTTTTGATAGCATATGCCATGATTTACTCCTCCTCAGACTCACTTATTGCAGCCCCTGTGGCATCCCACGACCTAAATTAATCTCCGTTGTCTCTGATTTTCTTTGTGTTCCTTCCTGCACCTCTCTTTTTGCCTAAAAGTAAGCAGCATTGTCCAAGGTTTTGTCTTTGGGCATATTTCTTTTTCATTTCTCTATCATAGAGAAGCTCATCCTTTATTGTCCAACTCCCATCTTTGTGTAGATGATTACAAATATTTGTCTCTCCCAAACTCTCCACTATCAGACTTTCTCTTCCAATTGCCAGCTTAACAATTTATCAGTCTGCACCAATGCCATTTTAAAAATTAATTCATTTCCACCAAACCAACTCCTCACTCTTTTCCTGTCTTTTAAGGATTCTGCCATTTTCCCAGTCACCCAAAATTGAATGGATACCGTTGAATTGTTTTTGATGATTTCTTCTCTCCACACTAGCTTCAATCCATTAGAATTATGCTGTAAACAGTATCCTGCAAATGGAATTTTTTAAATTTGAATATATGTTCAATATTTCTCATGCCAGTACAGTAAAAGCTGCCAAAGCCAGAACCTGTGTAAGGTGGAAACCTGTCAGAGAAGGAAAACTCAGATATTTTCCACTAAAACAAGTGATAGAAAAGTGGTAAGACTGCACCCTGTCAAAGGAAGAAAACTTGCAAGACCCAAAAAAACAAGGCAGTCCAGTCAAGTTCCAGCTCTCACAGATTTCACTGTATTTTTATTTTAATGATGTATATTATTTCAGGGTATTGGTATATGGTAATTTCTTTAATTTCCTGGTTATATATGTTTAGATTGTTTCCAATCTTTTATATTATAAGCAATGCTATAATTAAGTGATTATTTATATTACCGTGTGGAGTTGTTACTGCTAAACGTAGGGAAAACTAAATTACGAAAATCCTGTCAAATTAACCTTCAGAATGTACAAACTTAACTCCTTCCAACAGTGCATTTGTTGACCATATTTTCTCTACTAAACTGGAATGGCATTTCATGTTCCAGTGCATATATGGATCTTTTCTTGGGCTTGCAATCTAATCCCATTGATCTTTGTTGAAGCATCTACAAGTGCCACACAATCCTATTCACTATAGTTTTACAGTATTTTGATATCTACTTAGGCATGTCCCCTCATATTAGTCTTTTATTTCAAAAATTCCGTGACTGTTCTTACACCTTTATTCTCCCAGTCAAAACTTAACATTGCGAAGAATTTATAAGGCCTCTTGCACTTAAAACTGTTAATTGATATTCTGATTGACATAAAATTTACACATTTATTTTGGATAACTTCTTTACAATATTGAAGTTTCATTCAGATGCAGGTTATCTCTCTCCAGTTTATTTTTCTTAACATCCTTTAGTAAAGTTTTATAATTTTCTTCTTTTAGGCCTTGGGCACTTGTTATTAAACTCATGTCTAGCTACATTGTTGTTTATGCAAATGCAATTTTATTATATTTTTGAACAAGTTATTATTGGCCTATAGGGTAAATTTTTATGTTTTTAGTTTAATCTTGGATCTTCCACCCAGCTGAATCACCTTTTTTATGCATTGATTCTCATGGAATTTCATATTCTCCATCATAAGGGTTCTGTATTACTTTCATTTATTTTGCTGTAAGAAATAATACGTTCTAACCAGAAAACAACAACCACCATGAACATTTTCATTCTGGAAGAACACACATTTCCAGCCCAGCTATTTATTTGAGGCCTGTTCTCTTACCCTGTGCTGAACTGACTCTCCTACGTTCAAGCTTTCTCTTCACTTGTATTGCTCTGGTCCTCACTTCTGCATTTCAGTCTGCCAACAATCTGTCCATCCTTCAAATTCTACCTCTTCCATAAATCTTTTCCTTATACTCTTAACATCATGCAATTTTTTTCTCCTCTGAAACTTCATGCTACATCAATAGCTCTCATATTTCTTATTTTATGTACAAGTCATTTGACATCAACTATTAGACTGTATATGAGTTGGGGACTGGGGCTATTATTTTGGCATCTTTGTATCTTCTGCAGCATCTAGAGCTGCCGTGCCTTATATATTGCTAGAGAGCCTACTATACATATTTTTAGTGGAACTGAATACATCAAGTGTCTATAGTCTAGAATTTTAGCTGGGAGGTTCCATTTTCTATTTATCCCATTGCTATAACATTAATCATGGAGGACTAAGGTTTGGTTGGCCATCCATCACTGATAGGATAATTAGATGATGACGTCAACAAACATGGGGAAAGTGACTAGTTTTGTGCTGATAAAAAAATGCTATTTGATTCTTTCCTAATTAATAGTACTTCCACTTTACCTTAAAAATGCACCATCACACATCCCCATAGAAACAAAATTCTGAAAAATCTCAACTGATGTATAGAACT
>NW_004444007.1:3017502-3033952 GCF_000243295.1 Trichechus manatus latirostris
AACTAGGTCTGGATTCAAGCAAATGTGACAGTGTTATACGTTCTGGGTGATGTTAAAATATATTTCTTCTTAATTAAAGTGTACAATAACACTAAAACAAAGTTTATTTGAGATCTAAGGAGAATTTGATGCTGATTTTTATTTATGTCAACCTATTCTTTATTTAGGATAGCCTCTTTGCTAAGACGCTACAAGTGCTAGGCGCTGTTCTCTATAAAGCCACACACAGTGCCTCTAAAGCAACAGCCTTTATGGTGCATGAACCTCAGGTCTCAGCAAGTGGGTCTTATAATACCATTGCATTGTGGATCTTCTCTGCAAAATCATCAGCTCCCTGATGTTAGTCACATTGGTTGGACACCCAGTGAGATAGACCTAGATGATTGGGCACCCATTGAGTTTACTGATGATCTACCAATGTTGTCGTATAAATTCCATTAATTTCTAGGGTTTTTTAATTCTTTTTTTAGGTAAGGAAACTGAGACACAGAAAGTCCGTGAAAGTTACAAAGGATACCCAGCAATTTAGAGCCAGGATTCATACCCAAGTTTCTGGCTCCCCAATTCACATTCACAATCGCTTCACAGTGCTGTCTCTAGAAAAATCATAAACATGCAGCAATGTCAGTGTGGTGCTAGAAAACTGGAGACGTACAGACCAGCAGAGAGGACGGAGTGATAGATTTAATCAAACTGCGGAGACGGTGTGTAAAATGGGTGTTCAGAGAAAATAAACGGGTGAAAAGTCCAGAGAAAAGAGCATTAAATTCAGTAAACCCACAAGGTCTCTACAATTATCCTAATTTTGTTGTATTACTAAAAAAGATATTGCTGTTCCAAAAGTGCCTAAGGTCACATAGCTCATTTAAACTAGAACCAGGCTTCGGATCACAGGCTGTCTGCACTCCACTCTTATGTGCCACCTCTTTTGGTTTAAGTCTTAATTCTTACTCATGAGGAAAGGACCAGGCTGAAGGAGCAGGTTTGGAAGGTAACTGGGGAAATAAAAGGAAGAAGGGTGTTGGGAGAAGTCAAGTAAAATGAAACTGCAGTGTGGAAACAAAGGACTTTTAGGATGATTCGGAATGAGGTTCAAGAACATGAAACTTAGAACTGTTTTTCAACAACCAATTGCAGACACATTGCATTAGAGAAGACAAGAGATGGGATAAAGCTGGCTACAGCCTCCATAGAAGGAAGGGCAACGCTGTTAAGCAAGGGAAAGCATGAGTCTTTGAGGAGAAAAAAAAGGTTCACACAATCTTTGTAACGTATATTTCTTGTCAAGGTAAGATACACAAAGAAGAAGAAATCACCACACAAGAGGCTAGGTTGGGGGAGAGCTGGGAGACAGCAATAATTTATTGGGGATTATGTCAAAAGATATATTTACTGCAATTCAAATTGCAGGCAAGACATAATTTTATTTAACTTTTTGGCATAGGTGTTACATGACAAATGTTTAAGTAGACAGGGAAGCCACACAATGCTGGAAGGCATTTGCCAAATAACTGCTCAACAGGCACCAAATGAAAATGGTATGTTCAGTTTAGGCACAGAGTGGAAGTAACATTATGATGTGACTGCTCAAATGGCACTCTGACCTTACAGATTCTCTAAGATGTTTTGGATAGATATGAGTCTACGTAGAAAAATACAGGTGTGAAATGGAATTGTACAGAAAAGTTACTTTTTCCTTTTCCTTTATTGACCAAAAAATGGCCTCACAGGTAGACTGCAGAATCTACCAGTGGACAGAAATGAGCTTTCACGCTCCCTGCCAGCTGTTCTACAGTAGATACAGATAATGAAGTGTTAACCACCTTACAAGATGTTCCCTTGGCTGCAGGGAGAGAACCATAGAAGTAACAGTGCGATGTTGCCCCTTTGAAGTAATACAACCAAGGTAGTATAAATCAAAGAGGTTTATTACGGTTTTTTAAAAGGCAGTTTGAACTGGCAACAACATGGCTCATAGAAACGAAACCACAGCGTGTTCCGGTTTGTTTTTGGGGGGAGAGAGAGTCTTGGGCACAAGTTTATATAGGGCCAAGGCAGTTCTGATTGGTTCTCAATTACGTACGTCATTTAGCAAGAGTGTATAATGGTTTCTGGGAATAAAATGCAGGCGGAGAGTGCAACAAGTGGCAGGCTAGAATAAAATACAGTCAAAGAATGCTGGAAACAAAATGCTGGCACAGAATGCTGTAAGTGGCAGCTTATTGGCTATATGCAAATTAACACTAAAAAGTTACATTTTTCTTAAATATGGGTTCTCTTAAAGGCACACACTTCTCAGTACATTTTTCACAGAAAAGTTGCGTTACAACTCCTGGATGGGTACATTTTTTCACATCCTTAACCACAAAAGAAAAATATTTCCTCAGATACACTAGGTTGCCATCCAGTTATACATGCTGAAGGTTACCAAATTGGGAGCTTGGTTTTAACTCCAACAGTTTTACTTTTGGTCAAAGGCCTTACAAAAAACTGTATCTCGCACAGATGGGATCTGTGCCCCCAGAGAACAAAAGTACAGGGACACTGGTCAAGAAGAAGATCAGAACAATTTAAATGTGAAATGGAAAGCTTTAGAGTTGTAAGGAATTACAGAGAAAAAAAAAATCAGTAAGGATTCTTTCCTCACATGTCGTGTAAATGCGGGAGAATTTTTTTATGTAGGAGGCAGAGAGAGGGAGATCCAAACAGATAAAAATCTTACTTATGAGAGAGCAAGAGAAAAGTTGACTGCAAAATAATGAAGGAGTATTTTGAAAATGATATGATGCTAAAATTTTATTGAGAACAGGAACATCCAAATGTGATAGTAGTAATTTAGAATAGATGAAAAACCATGCTCCTTTCCCAGACGTTTGTAAGTGTTGAAGGTTTCTGGAAACAGACAAAGAAAACTGTTGTGAGATAATGTCTGAGATTTGATCTCATCAGAAGGAGAGCAGTCTCTACCACAGACCTCTCTGTATGCTAAGGAATGGCTTGAAGTTTCTTGTATTTGATAAAGATGCATGCACTGTGTCCTCTGGAAATCAGATCAAAATACAGAGAACAGGATCATACCAGGGTCCTATCTGCGTCTCTGTATTTACCTTGAAAGTTTGTATTACCACATTTGCTAATATAAGTGAAATTGGAAGGAAATCATGTCTCTGGCTAATGAAAATGCCTAGACAGGTAATGATAAATTAATTTAAAAGTTGGCATAATGAGAAGAATATTGATAAAAATGAAGTTTCAGATATTTGATTAATATAGGTAGCTAAAAGTGTTTCAATAAATGTTACATGAACTAAAAATATTCTAGTCAATAAAGAAAGCAATTTTAATATAACACACTGTCTTGAATTCCAGATACTCTAACATTTTCAAATGCTATATCCCTAAAAGTTTTCGTCTTAAAACATTTCATTGTGGCAAATAGTCATTTTAGTAGTGAACAGTCCCCTTACTAAATTTGGAGTCAAAATTTATTGGGCTAAGGATACAAGTGTAGGTAGAGTCTAGAGAATTATATTCTTGAATGAAAGACACCACTATTTTTTAAGTGCAGATGGACTAGAAACAGATTTACCTTAGCAGGAGGCAAAAGAGGGGAGACAGTAGTGTTGTTACCACTCTTCTACACCATGTAGGGTATCATTTCAGATTTCCTCCCAACGTGCTAATTTTCCAACAAAGTTCATGTAATCAGAGATCTGCAAAGATCTTCAGTTCTCTGCCAACTAAGCTCTTGTGTGAGGAGTGTGTATTAAGGGTCTGTTATATGTACAGAACAGTTTTAGCTGCTAAAGTAGCTTCAAGTATAAGATGCCTTCCTTGCTCTTGCATTACACTGGGTCTGGAGAGGAAGAGATACAGGTGAGTTTAAGTAAAACTGCATCTGAATATATTGTTAGATTAGAGAGGCAGAGTAGTGAGTCCAGTTCTTTCAATCAGACAACTTGGAGTTTTAAAACATTGTACTAGCATTGTGACCTTGGGTAAATGATTTAATCTTTCTAAGCCTCCATTTCTTCCTACAAGATCCTACCGTACTACCTAACTCTAGGTTGAATCTTTGAATTTCTGCTGCATGTCAGGCCCTGTTATCCCACAGGACTGTAGTGAGGATTAGAGGAGCTGGTACACGTCAGAAATTCAATAAATAGCCACTGTTGTCATCTTTGTTGTTATAGTGAACTTACTGAGAATGAAGTTTAGGGTTATGGAGATAATTTTAGGGTTTAGGAATAGTTGAGGAAAGAAAGTTTGGCAATTGTACGGTAAAATATTATTCCAATTACCTATGACAGTCAGGAATGAGAAAATCTAAGTAAATTAGCTGTGGAAAAGTTTCAGAAATGAGCAGTCCCCAATCCTTATAATCTTTTTGTATCTGTGTCCTATTACCACCACTATCCCTGAGCGGGGAAAACATCAGCAGGAACCAAACAGCAAACCCGGAAATAAACACTCTTAGCCTCATTTTAGATTATACCTTCATTCTGAAAAAGTCATTTTAGCCTCTGTACTTTGGCATTTTGTGTGTGTGTTGTTGAGAATATACACAGCAGAACATACACCAATTCAACATTTTCTACATGTACAATTCAGTGACATTGATTACATTCTTCGAGTTATACAACCATTCTCACCCTCCTTTTCTGAGTTGTTCCTCCCCCATTAACATAAACTCCCTGCCCCCTAAGTTTGCTATCTAATCCTTTGAGTTACTCTTGTCAGTTTGATCCCGTATATGAAAAAAAACAAACCTATTGCTGTCAAGTTGATGCCAACTCATAGCCACCTTATAGGACAGAGTAGAACTGCCCTATAGCATTTCCAAGGAGTAACTGGCTGGTGGATTCGAACTGCTGACCTTTTGGTCAGCAGATGAACTCTTAACCACTGTACCATCAGACCTCCTGATCCTGTATAGATAGGCCTTAAAAGAGCATAATGCTTAAGGCAGACATTCTTTACTAGTTAAGCTAAACTACTGTTTGATTTTAAGAAGACTTCAGGGCTATTTTTGGTTTAAGTTTAAAGATTATCTCGGGGTAATAGTTCTAGGGGTTCATCTAGCCTCCATGGCTCCAGAAATTCTGGATTCCATAAGAATTCAAAATTGTAGCTCTGCATTTTCCCCCTTTTGATCAGGATTCTTCCATGGAATCTTTAGTCAAAATCTTCAGTAACTCAGTAATCACACACAATCCAGTTCTTCAGATCTCATGGCAAAGGAGGCGGTTGTTCATGGAGGCAATTAGCCACATATTCCATTTCTTTCTCCTATTCCTAACTCGCCTTTTTTTTCTGTTGCTCCAGGCGAATGTAGCTTGACATTTTAATTATTTAGAAAATGGAAACAGCAAAGATAGACATTGTCTCACTCACTGTATTTAATTTACACCTAAAATGTTCACATAGCCTTCCAGTCTCCACAATCCCCACTTGGGAAATCTCTGATGACCACATCATATTCCTCAAATAGATAATGTTTGCTTTGAGAAAAATAAATAGCTGGTAAGGAAAAATCTGTAAAATCTGGTTAACCTTTCCTTAGGTTCAACTGAGAGTGAAATATGAGAAGGAAATACGATTTTCTTATGTTTTTGTCTGACCACTTAAAAAGATTTTCACGTAGTAGGATTCTGCACATGCAGCCCCTAGTAACTGGTTCACGGTTTGTCACTAGTCCGTCACAGATTGCAGGTGTGTAGTGAATCTTCACAGGTGTGCTGCCAGACAATAAATGACCAGATGGAACACTGAGGTGAACTATTAAACAACGTGTTGTTTTTGGTGTTGTTCGTTGCCATGGTGTAGATTGTGCTATAAATCAGGAAAAGTAAAAGGCAAGAAAAATAATGTAACTTAAAGGTGTAACCCAAGAATAATCGAGCTTTCTCCGTACACAGAAGAGCACTGTCTGGGCAAGAGACGATGCTGAGAGTGAAATCCAGGTGTCTTTATAGACTCTGTTGGACACAGAGATATTGTGTCTTTTCATTTTCAAGTTGGTATCAAATATTCTATCAACCAAAATGTATCAAAAACAGGAAAAAAGATTGAGAATCACTGATCCATTTGGTAGAAATTCGATGCACCAACATTAAAAAAAAATAAAACAAAAACAACCAGTTGCCATCGAGTTGATTCAAACCCGTGGTGAACCGATGTGTGTCAGAGCAGAATTGTGGCCCACAGGGTTTCAGTGGCAGATTTTGGGAAGAAGATCACCAGGCCTTTCTTCCAAGTCAACTCTGGGTGGACTCAAGCCATCAACCTGTCAGCAGTTGAGCACGCTAACCATTTGCAGTACTGAGGAGCGCCACACCAATGTTAGACATATGATAAAACTTAGAAATCAGCCCAAAACCACCATGTTTATTACAGGCAGTAAAACCAACTTAGCTAGTATCTTTTCATCTAAAATTATGCTTGACTTTTATTTAAAGTATTTATAGAAATACTTAGTCTTCCAAAAAAGTTTAGAGTAGGTTTCACTATGATCTCTGTTTTGCAGAATAGGAAACTTCAGCTTATATTAAGAAACTGGCCCAAAGTCACCCAGTTAATAAGTGACAAAGTTGAAATTTAAACATTACTAAGTCCAGAGCTTGCTCACTTAGCCACTGAAATCTACTTAGTCACTAAACTCTGTTGTCTGAAATATTTTTTTCATGGGAATGGGTTATAAGTAAATAGACTATTTCATGATGTAGAAATTCCAGGAAATGGTAAATTCTCCTGTAGTGATGGAAAATAGTCATTGTGCATTGCATTCCTACCCTCTTGAGGTCACTTGCTCTTTTTATATTACGTGGAAATCCCCTGGGTCACATGTGATCTAGCTCAGTTTTTGGTGGTTGATATTATGAAATCAGTTGGAAATGAGTTGGAAAAGACAGTATTATTATATTAAGTCCATTTTAAAGATAGCAAAACTGTGCAATGGAAAAACTAACTGACATCCCTAATTCTACGTAGCTATTCAGTTTAAACTCACTGTTCTGTTAAAGAGCTATGTTACCAGTATTAGAAATGATTTAACAATGAAGGGTTTTAACAACATAGCTCTTTACTTTTCCTATTAAATGTCATTAAAAATATTGCTTCATTGATTCAACCTGGTTATTATTTAAACAAGTGAAAGAACACATTCAATGAATCTAAATAGTAAATATTAAAATAAGATTATTAAATGATATTAAAATTATTTCTCTGCTTCCTTTTCATGTAATAATTCTGGTTTATGTCAAAGACCTCACTGAATGGCAAGAGTGTAACTGAATCAAGTTATTGGTTTGCTGTTCTATTTCTCTGTGATGAGGACAGAATTAACTGTTAGTGCCTTTCTTTCTTCTTGACTTTAAACATTTCCCTCTTAAAAGCCCAAATATATTTCTAAACAACTTACTCAAACAGTACAACATTTCTCACAAAGAAGGAGCAGAGGAGTGATTTAGAATATGTGTAATACCTCCTACATTTTCACTAGCTTATTCTTTATAGAGTGTGTAAGTTTATCTCATTTCATCCTCTGCTTCTGAGTTAAAAGTGAGATTGCCAGCAATGGACTGATAATAGCAAAATTCCACTACGACACATAATTTTGTGGTCTCGGATAGCTTGTTGTGCAGTAATGGATTGTCATTAATGCTATGTGACCCTGAATCTGATATACTTTAAACTTTAGCTCTTGTGTTATGCCTTACCAGGATTCTAGTCTGACCCTGTGCTGTTGACTTGTCATTATGAGGGCTTCATCTTGATAACGTAGATACCTAAAAATGGAAACATTCCGGTGCAATGCACTTTTTGTTAGCCTAGACGCCTCAAAGAATGAACATGGCTCCCTAATGGTTTAACCTGCTTTATTCTTAACACATTTTCAGGGGTGCCAATGGAAAAGTCTTCTGGAGTACTTATAAGGAAGTGCTGACCTCACACACACGCACTTCTGAAATGATGAAAGTGTCTGTCTAAGATTGTTTCCTATGAAATATTATATAAATAGTTATGGAGATAAACTTAGATTGTCATTACACATGTTTAGCTAACTGTATTTCCCCTTTTATTCCGTTTGGTAAGTGAGTAATATAAAATATTTATTTGGGTAACTGGCTCCGTCAGATCTCAGTTTGAAGATATGTTCTTTATGAAAGTTTGCCTCACTTCTAGATTCTACACCCATCATAAAAGCATGCAGCTCTTTATATTTCCTCTGATATTGCTGTCATGACAGTTTATTAGAGAAACAGTAGAATGCAGTGGTTAGAGAATGAGATCTAGAGGCAAACTGGTTTGGTTCAAAACTTTGCTCTGCCCCTTAGTAGTTATTTGCTCAGGGACAGTTATCCTTTCTGTGCCTCAGTTTCTTCAACTGTAAAATGGCAGTGCTAATAATAGAATCTGCTTCATAAGATTATTGTGAGAATTAAAGAAGCTAATACATGGAAAGTGGTTTTGCTCGTGGTTGGTGGTAACAATTTATATTAATTGTAGTTGTTATTTGTTTTACTGTCTGGCTTCTTTGATAGGCTGTAAGCTCCATGAAGCTCCATTTCTGTTTCTGCCTTGTATCCTTAGTAGTGAGCACAGACTTATCATAGCATCTGGCAAATGATCAATCACTATTTATTAAATGAATAAATGATGAGTAAATGACTGTATAAGCCTTGTTACAATGAGAATGGAACCAGTGACTGATTATAACCACCAAAGATGCTTGATAACTTCTATTCCTTTACACTGCCAATTTCCTTATGTAGATATGCTATTCTTTCTTTTCATAACATCTTCTCTCAAAGAACTTTTCTCATGATGTATTCTCCCCAACCAAAGGGAAGAATCTGGTTAGACATTAATTCATCCAGTAAATAATTTTCAGCACCTGGTATGTATATAAACTTGCAGAGAAGGGCATTTAAAGAAACATCTCAGGTTCTTAGTTTTCCTAGGTCCTAAAGTATCTGTGGTCATGAACAGTGAATTAGAGATGTTGCTCTTTGTTGTCTCTTTTCAGTATTCTAAATACAGCTTAGCTGTCTCTGGATCTATACTTCAATGCCACGGGGAAAATCAATAGTAATAACATAAGATGCCAAGAGTGGGGGTTAGATTTGTCCATTTTCTAAACTAATCTTCTAAGTCTGAGACTTTGCTGTGAACTGGGAAAATACTGAACTATCCAGGACTTGGATTATTGCTGGCAAAGAATATACAAGAATAATATACAAAAAGATGGCTGAAGAGATTTTGGATCGGTCATTTTAATGGAATATTTAATTTTGTGGGTATATGTAGATTTGGCATCTTCACGTTTTCTTTAATATTTTAGACACAATAAAGTGTTGATTTGGCAATTTTTGGCTTTAGGTGCTAATGTGATAACTGAATTGGAAAATTCAGGTAAGAAAGAATCCAGGTTTGCTCCCTTCACAGGCGAAAAAAAATCATCTTTTCATTTTCGGTTATAAATTTCATTTGATTCTCACTAAGATGCCATAGGATTCATATGAATATCATAAAATTTTATCTCTGAGTCTATTCAATTTTATGGCTTTTACTTTTGAAATGCTTATTCTTTAGAGTAATGTTAATGAGATCATTTTTTTTCTTTTTTTAGTAGTCTAGTAATACTTTTTTATTTTTATTGTGCTTTAGAGGAAGGTTTACAGAACAAATTTGATTCTCTTTAAACAACTAATACACATATTGTTTTGTAACATTGAGATAAATTATTTATAAGCTTAGTCAAAACAGGTATTTTTCAAAGGTGGCAATTTTTTTTAAAGATTTTATAGTATCACTTTTTTGTATGCAGGGTGAATCTTGCATATTGGAATATTCAAGGTACGATTATTTTAAGGTCTTGAAATATTCAATTTATTTCTACTATAACAATAAAATTAATCATATTATGAATCAGAAAGTAAAATTACTTTAGTGTTGTGAAAATCATTAGGATTGTGTTAAGTTAATGAAGATCAATGCATGTAGTTGAGAGTGGAGACAAGTCCTGAATTCCAAGAAATGCTGTTTCAGTCAGTACGGTCTAGGTTAGGCTGTAGTAAGCGACAACACCAAACTCTGGATGGCTTAACACCACACTCATTTACACTGCATGTTGAGTGCAGTTTAGTCTGGGAGTGTCTGTTCATCATAGTCACTAAGTGGCCCTGGCTGACAGAGACTTATCACCATGCATATTTCCACGCTTCCTGAAAGAGGAAGGGAATGTGGTGAATCACACACTGGCTGGTAACCTTTCCTGACAAAGCAAGCCACACAGACACGCCTAGCTCAAAGAGGACAGAGAAGCACAGCTCTACCCTATGTTGTGCCCAAAAGGAGGAACATCAACTCTGACTCATGGCGACCTTACGTACAACAGAATGAAACGTTGCCCGGTCCTATGTCGTTCTCACAGTTACCAGCGTGTTCAAGTCCATTCTTGAGGCTGTTGTGTCAGTCCATCTCACTCAGGGATTCCTGCGCCTTCACTGGCCCTCTGCCTCACCAAACATGATGACCTTCTCTAGCAGTTGATCCCTCCTTGATGATGTGTCCAAAGCAGGGCTTCGAACTGGTTTGTTCTGATTTGAACCCCTGCTGAGAATTTACATTTTCACTGCAGATGTACTGAATCAGAATCTACATTTTGTCAAGATCCTCAGATGATTCTTACATGTAATAAATTTCGAGAAACACTGATCTACTAGTGATTCTCAGAATTGGTCCCTAACCAGCAGCATTAGCATCCTCTGGAACTTGTTAGAAATGCAATTTCTCAGCAGGGGTTTGAACCAGAAGGAACCTGTTCAAAGCCCTGGTCCAAAGGAAGCAAGTTGGACAATGTTCAGAATATATACTAATGCAAATTTAGCCTTAAAATTTTTCTTGTCGTTGTGGTCATTAAGTGCTACTGTTTATGTCCTTTTATGTTATCTCATACTCAGTTGTTACTTATAAAATTATGATATTTTTGTAATATGGTCCATTCTTATTCATTACTGATTATTAAGAAAATTTGAGGATCAGGATAGCAGATTTTAAGAATTCATTATTTCCAGACTCCTGAAGTAGCTGTATTCCTCTAATTTCTTTCTTTCATATGTTTTCTGACCTTATATCAACAAAATCCCATGAATTACCATACTGAGTCAGACCCTCCAATACTCAGGCCAAAAAATCTTATCTTTGCCTCAAAATGAGTCACTTCTATACTTTCTCCATTGTCTGTAAAGAAAAGTGACAAAACTATTATAAGAATTGCTATTTTAAAGATAGATGTCTATTTAATGTGCATAAAAATGAATATGTACTCACTAATAATCAAACAAAGAGCCCTAGTGGTGCAGTGGTTAAAGTCATCAGCTGCTAACCAAACGGTTAGAGGTTTGAAACCACCAGCAGCTCCATGGGAGAAAGATACAGCAGTCTGCTTCTGTAGAGATTTACAGCCTTGGAAACCCTATGAGGTCACTATGAGTCAGAGTTGACTCTATGGCAGTGGGTTTTGTTTTTTTTTTAACAATCAAATATTTTTCTTGAATTACAACAAATCCCAATGAAAAATAAATATTTTAAAAATTCTACTTAAAAGACACATTTAGAAAGTATACTTGAAAGTTATATTAGAAAAAAGTTTAGTAGTGCTTTTGAACAAAAGAAAAGCTATGAAATTTTGGTGATTCCATTTTACCCAACTGTAATTCCTAATCAAATAACAATGGACTTTATTTTTAGAATCACAGCATTTTAAAGCAAGAAAGTTCCTCAAAGATCATAAAACTCAACCCAATCATTTTATAAATGAGATAATTAAGGCCCCAAAAGGTAATGTGACTTGATCAATTTTATGTGGTTTATTTATGACTAAGCAAGAACTGGATTGTAGCCCTGTTAAACCTCAGTGTTAGGATGCTAATCAATTCAGAATAATAAAAATCCATTCACTGATTTTATTTTTATTCACTCTCATAGTCTTTATAAAGCTTTTAGAGAAAAAAAAAAAAAAAAAACATATGCACAGAACCTAAGTGTACTCTAGGTCTTACCAGTTTGGGATCATAAGGTAGTAAAGTATTCTTAAGTGTTTGTTCCCAGATTTCCTTGATCAGTATTTCCTACCTGCAAGCCTTCTGGTCATTCTTCAGTTTTATTTTGGAAAGAAGAGCTGTCACAACATCAGAGCCACAGTAAGGGATTTGATGTCCTTTGTTTCAGCTGCTGCTCTTTTTGCCTGCCTCTGGGAGTAGGGAGTGCAGGGTCAGGACAGATGTGCTCACCCAAACATTCAGACACCAATCTTGACCTCCACTGGAGTAAATGGAGGTGCTATAATCTGTACTGCTTCCATTGCACTTGCCTGAAGCTTCTCACTTTTTTATTTGCTCAGCTTTGTGGCTTGCCTTTTTCTGGAGTTAGGGTGGTGAAATAAATTCTTATTTCTCAGTTACCAGTTCTCTAGGTATTAGATGGTGGTGTGGTTGGTGTTTGGATATCTCGCACTGTGAGGGTACTTTTCTTAGTAAGACATTTCTGCACTCAGTGTTCAGTAAATCCTCAAATGTGAAATATTTTTTCATTTATAGTAATTGTTTCTCTTAGAGTTTATCTTAGCTCTCCCAGCAGTTTGACCTCTATAGGTCTCTCATCTATGTATTAGGTCAGATACTTCAATTTTAGTCTGAATCCCAGTTGTGAATCTAGTTCTGATATTTCTCCAGTGTTAATAAGGAAGTGGCTATGGATCTGACATAGCCTATTATAGTTGCCTACAGTGAGCAAAATGAGGACATACATACATATGTGCACCATGCCATTCATTAATGTTATCTGTTAAGATGTTGAGATTTGCTGACAGATGAATCTTTCACTCCTCTGCCTAAAAACCTTCATGTCCTTCTACCTACAGAATAAAATTCACTTTCTTCCATTCATATCTTTCCAGCTTCTTCTGTTCCTAATTTAATCCCAAAATTATTTCTCATCTTCCCACTCTTTTACAATCTAGTCAATCTGAACTACTCAATGTCCACTCCTAAATGTCATGCTTGACAATCTTTGAGCATTATGACTGCAAATAATAAACAGTTCTTAGAATCACTGGAAGGTAGTAGCATGCAGTAGTTAAGAGTTAGGCAGAAGTGAATACAAACATCAACTCATCCATGTGCTACTAAGAAATGGCTTAATACCTCTGTACCTTAGTTTTCTGGTTGGCAAAAATGAGAGTAATAGCACCTACTTCATACGATTTTTTGTTTGTTTTACTCTGTTGTTTTCAAGCATGTACAAAAAAAGTTTAAAAAGTACAAAAAAATCTTGTTTTGTGCCAGGCACTATGTTAGATCAAAGGACAAGACAGACCCAATTCCTACCCTCATAATATTAAATTCTATGGAAGGAGACATTAAACCACAATTAAACAATTCACTATGTAATTATAATAATATGTATGACATGCCTGGAATATATTAATTAGTCAATAAATAATAGATGCGATTATTGATATACCTTAGAGGTAGTCATCTATTCCAACTTTCTCCCAAAATTTTAATTCCCAAGTAACACTGACATATATTCATTTAGCTCCTATTCAGATACCTCCAGATTTACAGGAAAGTTAGAAAGCTTTCTTGGTTATATTTTTGAACTCTTCTGGGAAAACTTAGATATTAGTGGCCATGGTTTATCACAGTTTATTCTATGTCTTCCCAATTAAAAAAAAAAGAGTGTAATGGCTTGACTGTAATAAAAATATTGTTCCATTTAGTTAATTTTCTTATTTAATGACACGGAATTCTGTTTAAAATATTTTTCCCATTGAAAGACACATCTGGATGAAACACATTTTTGGAAAACAAGGAAATGTATGTCACACCTAATATCACTAAATTTCAAAATTTGGGTTACTCTTACATTTGTTTTTATCAGCATGGTAACGCATTGTTCAAGCTTTGCTTTCAAGCTTCAGCTTTCCTACTTAAATGTAAAATCGGTAGATGTCATTTGGCAAAGAGGCTGGCTCATAATTACATTTGGAATAACCCATTTTTTTTTGCATCTTAATGTCTTTTTTAATGAGTTATCGAAGAGTATAGGACATGCAAAAGAAGTAGTAATGCAAATGTTAGGCAAAATCAGTTTTATAACATTGATACCCAACATATCTGTGAAATATAAGACAAGGAGGGATAAATTTAGGTAAGATAAAAGCCAGTGCCAAAACCTGTTCTTTGAAAAAGAATGGTAGTATTGTTATAGCTCACTGCAGCAAATGCTTTTTAAAGGAAAAGCTGACTGCCTCTGGTAGTGTTTGAAATTGTAGAGCTTTGGTTTTGGCCCATGTAAGATTAATTTGTATAAATGATTTCAAAGGAAAGCAATAAAACTATGGATATAATCCAGAAACAGAAAGAACAGTAAACAACCCTTTATTGTTCTGTGGAAGAAAAATATCTAGCTGTATTTGATAAGCTCCAAATGACTTGCACTATTAAATGTCTCTTTTTCATGTCTATTATCAGCATTGTAAGGAGCTGCTGGTGGGTTTGAACTACAGACCTTTTGATTAGCAGCTGAGTGCTTAACTATTGCACCACCAGGGATCCTTATAATATATAGATATATATACTATAATAAATATATACAAATATAAAATAAATATATGACATGTAGTAAATATATATAGCAAATACAGTCACTGTTCATAGATTCTGTATTTGTGAATTTACCTACTTGCCAAAATTTATTTGTAGCTCCAAATCAATGCAGTCATTCATGGACATGCACAGAGCAGGGGAAAATTTGAATCTTCCCCCATCCCCACATGCACATTCCCAGCTGAGACTGAATTGGCAACTCTCTGCCTTCTTGTTTCAGTTCTCATACTGTAAACAAAGTGTCCTTTTTGTGGTCTATGTAATGCCATGGTTTTTGCATTGTCATGCTTTTTGCTATTAAAATTGGCCTCCAAGCATAGTGCTGAAGTGGTGTCTAATGCTCCTAACAGCAAGAGGGTAGTTATGTGCCTTATGGAGAAAAAAACTATGTGTTAGCTTTGTTCGGGCATGAGTTTCAGTGCTGTTGGCCATGAGTTCAATGTTAATGAGTCAACAAGATATGTTAAATAATCATCTTTAAACAGAAACACATGCAAAACAAGGTTATGGATTGATTAATTTATAAATACGTTGTGACTAAAGACTTACTGGAACCTAACCCTTTATTTCCTCTAGGAGCAACCTTTCAGTTTTCCTAATTCAGTATTTCCTAATTCATTGTTTTCGGTGACTTTTTAGAACATAACCGCCACAAAGGAGAATTGATAGAATATATTTGTTATGTAAATATCTACATAAATATATGTATTGTGATTGAGACTGCCAAATTGTCCTTCAGAAGTGGTGGACCAGTTTATACCTTTACAGTCAATGAGGAAGAATATCTGATTTCCTTGCTATGAATTCTCAAACTTTTAGAATTTTGCCATTTTCATAGGGGTAAAATGATATGTCACTTCTTATTATGAATAAGATGAAACATCATTTCATATGTTTTCATATCCTTTGTATGACATTTTCTGTGAACACTCTGATTATCTTCTTTGTCCATTTTGTTATTGTCTTTGGACTATTAGTCTTTTGCTTCTCAATTTTGAGATTTGTGGGAGATTAGCACTTTGTCTATAAGTTACAAAAAACAACTTTTCCAGTTCCTCATTTGTCTTTCAACTTTACTTACATTACTTTTTTTTTTTTGCTACGCAATGTTAGAAATATTATTGAAGAGATTATAAAAGAATTCCGCGATGTTTCTTTTATAACTTTTATTTTTTTTGATTTTTTAACGTTTAAATAATTTATCCATTTGAAATTTATCCTGTTATAATGAGTGAGGTTTGGATCCATTTATTTTTCCAAATGGTATCTGATTGTCCCAGCAATTGCCTAGTTCATTTTCCCTGCTGATTTGCTGTGCCACTATTTTCCCATAGTAAAATTTCATACGTATTTTGGTCAACTTCTGTGCTTCTGTTCCTTTGCTCTTTCTATTCATAAATGAGTCTTTCTAGTGTGTTTTAATCTGGTGAGGCTGGTTCTGCTATCATAGTCCTTTTTCAGAGTTATCCTGGATATTCTGATTTATTTCTTTCACACTTTAGAAAAATCTTGTGTAGTTCTGAAAAATAAAACATTAATAGGGTTGCTTTTATTTATAAATAAACATAGACGTCCTTATGCTTCTGAGACTTCCTATTCAAGAGCACAGTATGCCATTCCGTTCCTCCTCAAGACTTCTAGCTGGTTCTTAAGAATACTTTTACATTTTTTGTTTGTTTGTTTTGTTTTGCTCGTTCTTGTTAAGTTTATTCCTCAGCATTCGATTGTTTTTCGCTATTTTAAATGAAGTCTTTCTTCCACTGTATCTTCTAACA
>NW_004444007.1:3035169-3036799 GCF_000243295.1 Trichechus manatus latirostris
TGAGTTGGCTTTTCCCAACTTCCTCTGGCTGGGAAGAGGCCACAGCTGTTTTACAGGCTAGCCAACTTTCAACTGCCACAAAATATGACTGCTTCCTGAAAACATGGCTGACTTGTACATTTCTTTGTGTAAACCTGCCTCTTCTGCTTTTCTGAGCTGAACTGGGAATACTGTGGGGGGAAGAAAGGGGGTGGTTCTACTAACACCCAGTTCCTCAGTATTTCTGAACCTACTACTACAGGCAAGGCTTTTGTCCCTCCGAGTGGGTGGGCCCCTCACCTTTCTGGATCTGCTTTTGTTTCTCCCTGAGATCTGCAATAGCTGGGCATTCCCCACAGGTTCCCTTCTACACTTCCCTCATCTTTCTTCTCATGGTTCCTACAAGAACTCAATAACTTTTGGCTACTTTTTATATTTTTTGGTGTATTTCTCCTAGCTTCATTAACAATAACCAGTTACCATAAAATTAATTCTGACTCTTGGCAACCCCGTGTATTTTAGAATAGAACTGTGCTCCATAGGATTTTCAATGGCTGTGATCTTTCGGAAGTAGATCTCCAGGCCTTTCTTCCAAGGTGCCTCTGGATGAATTTGAACCACCAAACTTTCAGTTAGTAGCCAAGTGTTTAATTAACCATTTGCTTAACTACCCAGGAACTCCTTATTAAAAATAGAGCTTATTTTTATTTTTCCTTCTTGTGCTTGTAGATGATTTCCAGGAGGAGATAGGAAAAAAATTTTACATAGCCATGAACAGAAGATTTAAGAATATCTGTTTAAAGATAAGGATTTAACAACCCATGAAAATTGGCAGTGATGTTCTATGACTCATATTGGTCAGTCTTCTTTCAGAAATAAAAATTATTTGGCTGTTTAGTTACCGGAAATTCTAAGTTCTAATGAAGTCTAATAGAGAGCTGCTTTTCCATTTATTATGTTAGCACAACTAAAGAATACTTCATCCAAATAGGTACACGTTTACTTTGTGACAAACAAATCTGATTTATTTAAACACTAGATTCTCTGAAACACAAATTGTGAGTAATCAATAACTTTGTAAAGCAATTCTTCATTCCACAAAAGTACTTACTACAGTATTCATAAAATACAGAGCTCCTATTGTACATTTGGATTATGATATATTTTACTATATCTGATTTACTTCTAATGTTTCAAGGATGCATCATTGCTAAGTAATATTAGGAGAAGTTGTATGGTACATTATTCAATTGACAAATATATCCAGCGAATACGACCATAAGGTATGCTTTAAAAATACTGTCCAATCAATGCAGCAAATTAATCCAATTTTATATACTTAATAATTTTATTCTAAGACAATACGTGCATATGCATAGAATTTCACCAAGATTACATAGAAGCTTTCCCAAGCTTAATCTCATAATTAATGGAAAAATGTAATTGGATAATTCTTTGATAGCAATTTTCAGAGAATTTATTATTTTATTCCAAGACACACTGTAAATATTCTGTATAAGGAATATTTGGTTAGGCTCCAAGTTTTAGGATGTATTTTTCTTCTTATTCCTAACTGATAATGGAAATATCACTGATCTATATTTTAAAAATTTATGCACATCATGTGCAAAGTGAAGTTATAGATAATCCA
>NW_004444007.1:3038441-3039407 GCF_000243295.1 Trichechus manatus latirostris
TGAACATAAAAATGAAATTCTGGGGGAGGAATAAATGCAATGTTCATTCATTCTGTTCTGATTTTTAAAAACAGAAAGAAAACTGTCCTACAAATTTATTTTAAACATTTATCTTCATAAGAGTAGAATGGAACAAAATCCTTTGAGTATCTTAACGGTTCTGGGATCATATGTTCACGACTGTTACCTGAATTGGCAACTGCTAGGGAAAGATGAAAATACATACCAATCATTGATCCTATGAACAGTGGAGTATCCTATTTACCTATATACACTACCCAATATTTTCTTCAGTTTTCAAAAATTATCATTGCTTAATATTTATTAAATTACCATAGCAGGAGTTCATAATAGTGGAGAAAGGTTGTTAAATTTTAACTGGTGATCTATAAATGAGTGCTACTTGCTAATGCTACTTTTTTCATCACTGCAGCCTTAGTCGACTTTCTACTTCAGATACATTTCTGAAAGTGTTGCATGTAAGAATATTGACACATTAGGTCATGTGTTACCATTAATGGCAATTATCATTGGTAGATATCTTCCAATACGAAATATAAACAATAGTTTTTAAAATTAAAAAAAAAACTGTGTTCAACATGTAATAGAAGATTTCAGATTCCTGACATTTGTTATAATTAACACTGTACCTCTAGCAAATTGAGTCTTTGTATATGTTATGCATTTATATCTTCAGATTTCAAAGGACTTGAGAAAACCTGCTAAGAGTCAAGAAAACATTTTAGCATAAAAGAGTATATCTAGAAACATAATTCACTTATTCCTCCATTCACTCACTCACTCAGCAAATATTTATTTAATGTCTACCAATCCTTGAGATGGGAGCTTAGCCATATGAAAGTGAATAAGGCATGATCCTTCCTTCCAAGAAACTCTTTGGCTTACAGACCCATAAATAAATAATTAAAATGCTCCAATAAAATTTATGTATAAAGGCTAATAAGA
>NW_004444007.1:3041541-3042317 GCF_000243295.1 Trichechus manatus latirostris
AGGATTTACAACATATAGGAAAATCACCCAGTACCAGGAATCATGGCCCAGCCAAACTGATACACACATTTTTTGGGGGACATAATTCAAACCATGACAGGTGTTTTGAGGACAAGAAATAATTCAAGTAAAAGTACTTGGCATTTGGTAAACATTCAATAAATGGTAATTACTGTTATTGTTAAGGTGTCATGCTGTCCCCTCTGTACTGGGATTGCCCATCAGTGTCACCACCTGATAAAATTCTTCCTGCTTTGAAGCTGTCTATACTGTATGCTAAATTTACTTCTCATTTACTCATTCTTCTAATGTGATGACTCCTCTACTACACAGTGTTTTAGAGAAAACACTCTCCAACTCTGTTAAAGGAAAATCAGAGAGATTTATTGATGCCAATGTATCATTTGAATGAGGGAATCATGAAAACCTCAGAGTCAGAGGTTCATGAATTCCAAAGGGAGGGGTACAACTCAACCATAGTTATACTGCTGTATAAGGAACTACAGACCTAATATTCTGAATGGCTTAAAGTGATTGAGATCAGTCAAAGGCGGGACAAGGCAAAGTGTGACCTAACATGATTGGTTATGCTAACACAACTGACATACACTGATTGGCTAAAAGACATAATCACAAGATGTGTGTTCGAGGAGGGGGGCTCTTATGGCCAGTCACAAACAATGGCATGACGATAACATGTTGACTGCTGTCGAGAACAGATTGTTAAACATTACCTCACCCAGCGCATGAGATGTCCTAGGGAGATCTAGCACAAA
>NW_004444007.1:3043699-3045106 GCF_000243295.1 Trichechus manatus latirostris
TTGAGTTAAGCCCCTGAAATGTTTGTAGTTACTACAAAACCTAGCTTGTTCTTACTCTTTCAAGGTTTAATTATCATTACAAATAGTAGCTAAATTTTAGAGTAAGCAAATTACATGGCATCTTCTGACTCATCGTTTGCACTTTGTGAGTTTTCATGACAAATGTTTTCTATAAATGTCAAGCATGAAAACATTTCCTAGGTGTTAAAACATCTTTTAAAGCCCTAATTAGCACTGAAATAGCCTACATTTTCACTTCCAGTGATGATTTCTGAGGTATGAATTTGTTGATAAGTATATATATGATAGGACCATTACTGTTTGATTTTTTTGTTGTTGCTGTTTTTGAAGTTCCCATCAATGTTTTATTCACTCTTCTTCTGTATTTGTAAACTACTAGACATGGAATACCCACAAAAAACTATTTTTAAAGTATTTTATTACAAATTTTGGTTAAGTTTTCAACTACAAACATTCCTTTCCCACTTATATACTAGCTGTTGACTATAGATGTGGTGGATAATATGTTTGTGTATGTTTATCATAGCCTCCAAGAATTGTATTTTGACAAGTCTGTAGAGACCTCTTCCAAGGACTGTGTAAGTCTTTGAATCATTCCAGCTTGGATCATTCTTGAAATTTGCATTATAATGATCAAGCCCTTGATTATTCAAACTCATGGAAGGAAACAGCACTACATATAAGTTTAAAAGTAAAACTGATTCAAAAGACATTAATATTTGGCTCTGGAGATCATTATTGTTTTATTGAAGCAGCATGTCTACCTCCCCAGTTTTGTAACTTCTTGCCTTCCCTGGGAATATATCAAGTGATTATGGAGGAGGCACCCAGCATGTCCTAGACAAGGGAAAGGCCACTTGCCTGTGATATTTTTCACCTCTTTTTATCTCCGTGATTGATGTGTCTTTTAACTGGGTATCTGACTCTTCCTTCTTTCCTCTGTATACGTCTATCTGGAAGCTGCATCTTCTGGAAAGGCCAGCCTTAGCAGTTCTCAGAAACATCATATCTGCCAGGAAGAAGTCATTCTAAATTCAGATTTTGTTATCAAGAGTTTATTGTGATTCAATCAAATTTATCCTGAGCCAGATAACTTCTTAAATTTTCAACTCTTTTTTGAAACTATGGTGCTTTACACCAGTGTCACACAACAGACATTTTTTAAACAGATAGAGGAATGGATTCTGCATTTAATAAACGTTGTAGTAGACTGTTGCATGAACTCTCTAAAGCAGTGATTCTCAACCCTGGCTACACATTTGAATCACGTGGAAGCTTTAAAAGTATGAATTCCTCAGCCCCATCCCCAAAGGTTCTAATTAAATTTTGTCTAAGGTAGTCCTGGGAAATCAGCATTTTTTAAAACTGCCTGGATGATTCTCATGT
>NW_004444007.1:3045769-3064886 GCF_000243295.1 Trichechus manatus latirostris
ACATTATCAGATTTATGGAAGAGAAATGACTTTCCATCTTCAACAGGGTGATTAATGCTTAGCCGGCTATAGCAACACATCAATATATGATAGATTCTAGTAAAATTAAAAATGTATGAATCATACAAGATCTGTTAAGTAGAATTTTTGCTTTGACTTATTTTTATACCAACCAAAATACTTTCCTTATTTGTTTGCTCAAAAACATAAACCCAGCAAGGTAAGTCACCTTATCTTGTTGTTTTTCTAACTTAAAAGGGCAGGTTCAAATCAGTTTTGGGAGTTGTAAGAGTTGGGAGTTACAATCCTCATGAAGGTCCCAGAAAACTGTTAAGGGAGTTGTACCTCATTGGGGAGTGGTTTTCCTCCAAATTTACCAGAAAACACAAATTTAGAAGAAAAAATTTCTAAGAAAAAATTATTTTTAAGTTTGTGAGATGATTTCATTTTTCTTTTTTATGGATTCAGGAGGAGCAATTCCATCTATATTCACACACACAAAATGACTGTGTTGAATTTAGCAGTCAGTTTAAATAATTGGTTAGTAACCATTTCTTGTGAGGCATTAGTGGTTCAGAGGTAGAATTCTCACCTTCCATGAGGAAGACCCAGGTATCCCAGGTTAAATTCCCAACCAGTGCACCTTATGAGCAATCACCATTCATTTATCAGCAGAGGCTTGTGTGTTGCTATGATGTTGAACAGATTTCAGACGAGCTTCCAGACTAAGACAAACTAGGAAGAAAGGCCTGGCAATCCACTTCCAAAAATCAGCCAGTGAAATCCCTATGGATCACAGTGGTCCAATCCTCAACTGATTATGGAGATGGCACAGGACTAGGCAGTGTTTTGCTCTGTTGTACACGGGGTTGCCAGGAGTCAGGGGCCAGCTCAAGCACAGCTAACAATAGCCATTTCTTACTGTCTAACAATTTGTATCTACAAAATGATAAACATATTGTTCATGTATAATGATAGAACAACAACAAAAAAAAAATTTAAAGTACAATGCAATTGCTTCTTTTAGGGTTCTTAGCAGCATGACATTGGAATGAAAAGTCCTGGGGTTAGAATTCTGAATGGAACACCACTTGCCCCCTGTGTGATCTAGAGTGTGAACATTACCTGTTGTTTTACATTTGTATTTTCTATATTTAGAAAAAGTTCACTTTGAAATATCTTTCTTACTTGGAAAAATTTGCAAAAATGGTCCAAAGAAGCTCCCACATACCCCTTATCCAGCATTCAAAAATGTTAACATCTTACATAGAGACATTACAATGATCAAAACCAGGAAAGCAATATTGATATAATACTATTAACTAATCTGAAGAATTTATTCAAAGTTTGTCAATTCCTATAACTATACTTCTTCTGGGCCAGGATTCCACCCAGAATCACACATTGTATTTAGTTCTCATTTCTCCTGAGTCTCCTCTAATCTTGAATAGTTTTTATTTTTCCATAATGACCTTGACACTTTTGGAAAGGACTCATTTTGTATAAAGTCTCTTAGTTTGGGTCTGTCTGATTTTTCCCCATGGTTTAATTCATGTAGTGTATGTTTGGTAAGAATATGAAAGAAGTGATGGTGTACCCTTCTTCATGCACCACATCAGGAAACGTGATGTTGTTATACCTCATTATTGTTTGATATTAACTCTGATCAGTTGAACAAGGTGATGTCTGCCAGGTTTTCCCACTGTAAAATTGCTTTTTTTTTTTTTAAGCCATCCACTTGTGGTATTTCTGTTAAAGTAGCACTAGATAACTAGTAAAATTTTTTTTTTTTTTTTTGCAACAAAGAAATATTTTTAAAGGCTTGCACGTACTCTTTCTCCTCCCTTTTTTTCTTTTCTTCTAATGTGATATATAGCGATTAAAGTGGAAAAGTGCCACTAATTCAACTGGAAGATTCTCAGTATTATCTCCCTACCTATTCTATATTTTTCAGAATAATGATTTATTCTGAATAAAAAGAATCAGTTTTATAGGAAAGATCTATATAAATATGATCTTCCACAAGTTGTCCTGGGCCATTTGGCCAGAGGACAAATAAGTACCTTCTTAAAATTTTGGTCCTAAATATACTGTATCCCCACACCTAAACCCACTGCCATTGAGTCTATTCTGACTCATAGTAACCCTATAGGACAGAGTAGAACTGTCACGTAGGGTTTCCAAGGCTGTTATCTTCATGTAAGCAGACTACTACATCTTTCTCCCGCATAGTGGCTGGTGGGTTGGAACCACCAACCTTTCAATTAGCAGCTGAACACTTAACCACTGGTGCCACCAAGTCACCCCCATCCCTAGCAGCAGCTATATGATAAAGAGTAAAACTAAAAAATAATTGTATTCTGCTCCACTCTGAAACTTAAAGTTTTCAGAATAAAACTAGAATTATATCTCTTTCCAACTCTTTCATTACCAAAAATAATAATAATTAAAATAAAGAAAATTGCATGCTGTGCAGCGTAGAAATTCATTATTAATTCCCAGTATTCACTTAGAAATCCCTTTCCCCTGATTTTCTTCTTCTACTGGAGCTGCACATGCTTGGTCTAAGCCCATTCTACAAATCTTGAATAATTTAAAGAAAGTACCTTAAAAGCGGAATTGCTCAGAATCCAATATACATTTGGCAGTGCAAGATGAAGAATTCAGACTTCATACTCAGATAACTTGAATGTGACTGAACTCAGTCCAAGGTTCACTGAGGCCAAGAGCAGTGATCTAACATCTCCTTGAAAATGGGCAATTAATGACACTTAAACTAACTGCAACCAGAATACAGTCTGACAAGAGGAACAGCCCCATGCTTTGCAGCTATGAAGCATGATGTTGAAGAATGCCTACAGGGACCAAAACAGGCAGGAACACTCTCTTGTAGTCAGCATCATGGGCAAAAACTGAGAGATGTATATAGGACTTAAAAACCATATTAGACAATCATCACATGAGATGCTGAGTGTAGAGCTCACTGTGCCGAATTAGTAAGCGAAAACATCAGTGAATAGATTTTGAGCAGAATGACTAAAAGTTGTCTATCTTTTTCTTATAATCCTATTTAAGTAGTTTATATTTTAGTACAGTACTTAATATATTAACAAAAAGTATTAAAGTAATAATTTTTAAATAATAAGAAATTATATTTCATGTTTTATGTTTTACACAGTAGTTTTATACTTAATATCTTGCTTAATCTTCCCAGCAACCTTGTGAATTAAATTTATCCCTCCATTTTCGAAATGTAGAAGCTGAGTCTTTAAGATATAACTAGCTTGCATCAGATTACATAACCAAAAAACATGGTATCAGAAAAAAACTAAAATTATCATGAATATCACTCTTATATTTTAGCAGTGAAGGCATTTTTTTTAGCTCGATAGAGGTTGAAAATACTAAGTTATGTAGACTAGTAAAATTTGATATTATAAATTTTAGGTTAGTTTAAAAGCTTAAATACTGACCCAAGATCCCTCAACCCATAAAAAGATAAGAAATTTAACAATTTTATTCATAATACTTCTACGAGAAACCATGAGTCTATGGATACCAAAATTGGCTAACTTCATTGTCTAGAAATTGAATTGTCTGTACAAATCAAAAGCCAAATTCTTATGAAATCACCAATAATCAGCATTTTCAATAAAATTATCATTGTCAGAAAGTATTTGAAATGCAAAAGAACAGTTTGCATATATTTTTGTTATTGTTAAGTGCTGTTGAGATTTCAGCACTTAACAAGTCCAGAACACTTAATTGTGCTCAGGAGGAACCTGTACATAGATCAAGAGGCCATCGTTCAAACAGAGCAAGGGTATACTGCGTGGTATAAAGTCAAGAAAGGTGTGCATCAGGGTTGTATCCTTTCACAATACTTATTCAATCTGTATGCTGAACAAGTAAGCCAAGAAGCTGGACTATATATATGAAGAACAACATGGCATCAGGATTGGAGGAAGACTCATTAACAACCTTGCAGATGACACAACCTTGCTTGCTGAAAGTGAAGAGGACTTGAAGTGCTTACTGATAAAGAGCAAAGACCACAGCCTTCAGTGTGGATTATTCCTCAATACAAAGAAAACAAACATCCTCACAACTGGGCCAATAAGCAACATCATGATAAACAGAGAAAAGATTGAAGTTGTCAACGATTTCATTTTACTTGGATCCACAATCAATGCCCATGGAAGCAGCAGTCAAGAAATCAAATGATACATTGCATTGGGCAAATTTGCTGGAAAAGACCTCTTTAAAGTGTGCAAAAGCAAAGATGTCACTTTAAGGACTAAGGTGTGCCTGATCCGAGCCATGGTGTTTTCAGTCATCTCATATGTGTGTGAAAGCTGGACAATGAGTAAAGAAGACTGAAGAAGAATTTATGCCTTTGAACTATGGTGCTGGCAAAGAATATTGAGTATACCATGCACTACCAGAAGAATGAACACATCTGTCTTGGAAGAGGTACGGCCAGAATGCTCATTAAAGGCAAGGATGGCGAGACTTTGTCTCACATGCTTTGGACATGTTATCAGGAGGGACCAGTCCAAGGAGAATGACATCATGCTTGGTGAAGTAGAGGGTCGGCGAAACAGAGGAAGACCCTCAATGAGATGGATTGACACAGTGGCTACAACAATGAACCCAAGCATAACAATAATTGTGAGGATGGTGCAGGACTGGGCAGTGTTTTGTTCTGTTGTACATGTGTTTGCTATGAGTTGGAACCACTTGAAGGCACCCGATGACAGCAGACACTTGTTATTTTTCGTGATGGGAAAGGGAATATTCAATATGAGTGATGTCCTCACAACTTGTCCAAGATAAACGAAGATACTAAGAAGTACGCAAGAGTAAGGGACAATTTTGGTAAATGCTAACAATATACAATTTTGCAACAATTATCATAGCAACTGAAAAATATGTGTTGTTACATGTATTCATATATGTGTATAGGAAGGTATATGTAAGTATATGGGTGTGCATGTAGGCATATGCATATACATGTTTATGTGTGCTGCATATATATTCATATATATAAATAAAATAAAGCACATAGCACAGTTATGGATACTTCCTAGACATAACTAAACACCTCCTGGGGTTGGTTTATTGGCTTTTAAGGTTTGGGACCATAATCTCTTGGGACAACTCAGTCAATTGGCATAACATAGTTCATAAAGATAATGTTCTGCATCCTAGTTTGGTGAGTTGCACCTGGGGTCTTAAAAGCTTGCAGGTGGCCATATAAGATACAACTATTGATCTCTACTCATCTGGAACAAAAGTAGATGAAGGAAACCAAAGACTCAAAGAAGAAACTAGTCCACAGGACTAATAGTCCACACGAACCACTACCTCATCTAGCCTGAGACCAAAACAACTAGATGGTGCCTGGCCACCACTATCGATTTTTCTGACAGGGGATGCAGTAGAAGATTCCAGATAGAAAGGGGAAAAAAGGTAGAACAAAACTCAAATTCCTAAAAAGGCCAGAATTAATGGACCAATAGAGACTCGAGGAACTCTTGAGACTATCACCCAAAGATAACCTTTGAACTTGGAACTGAAACAACTCTCAGTGGTCACCTTTCATCCAAACAATAGATTGGCTTATAAAATAAACAATATCACCTGTGAATATTTTGCTCCCTTAAATAACCAACTATATGAGACCAAATGATCGACATTTACCCTATAACGAAGATGAAAAGCTAAGGAGGGGCAGGGAAGCTAGATTAATGGAAACAGAACAGAAAGAATGGAAATAATGAGAATGCTGACACATTGTGAAAAATGTAACCAATGTCATGGAATAAGTTTTATAAAAATTGTCAAATGGGTACCTAATTTACCATGTGAGCTTTCACCTAAAACACAAGAAAATTAAAAAAAAAAAAAGATACGGAAACTTACAAAAATTTACATAAAACAGGAGACAATAAAATGGTACCCAATTCCCCAGATCCTAATAAAAACAAAAAACTGCTGATAATCCCATCTATACAGACTGAGGATTGCACCAGTTACAGAAAGCTTATCTTTCCCGTATTTATCATGGGATTTTTTTTTTTAAATAATATTGTGTTTTTAGTGAAAGTTTACACAGCAAATTAAGTTCTTATTCAACAATTTGTACACAAATTGTTCTGTGATGTTGGTTGCATTCTTCACAATGTGTCAACGTTCTCATTATTTCCATTCTGGTTGTTCCATTTCCAGTAATCTCATTTCCCTCCCCTCTTACCTTTACATTTTTGCTTTAAAGTTATTGCTAACAATTTGGTCTCATAAAGATGACTTTTTTTAAAGGAGTGCAGTACCCTCAGGTGATGTTCTTTATTTTGTGAGCCGATCTGTTACTCAGCTGAAAAGTGACATCAGGGGATAGTTTTAGTGCAAGGTTTAAAGAGTACCTCAGGGCAATAGTATCAGGGAGTCCTCTAGTCTCAACTGGTCTAGTAAGTATGGACTTTTTGAGATTTTGAGATCTATTCCAAATTTTTCTCCCATTCTATCATGGTCCACCTATTGTGGCCCTCGTCAGAGCTATCGGTAGTAGCCAGGCACTATCTAGTTCTTCTGGTCTCAGGATAAAAGAGGCCATGATTTCTGTAGAGAGTTAGCCCTATAGACTAATTTCTTCTCAGAGTCTTGGTTTTCATTCTTTATCTTTTCCCCAGACAAGTAGAGACCAATAGTTGTATCTTAGATAGCCACTCACAAGCTTTTAAGACCCTAGACACTACTCACCAACCTGGGATGCAGAACATTAACTTTACGAACTTTATTATGCCAGTTGACTGAGTTGTCCCATGAGATTATGGTCCTAAACCTTCAAACCCAGAAAACCAATCCTGTGAGATTTTTGGTTATATCTCAGAAATATGTATAACTGCGCCGCTTATGTGCTTAATTATATATATGAACGTATGTCCATGTACCCACATAATGGAGCCCTGGTGGCATAGTGGTTAAGAGTTTGGCTGCTAAGCAAAAGGTCGGCAGTTGGAATCTACCAGCCGCTCCTCAGAAACCCTATGGGGAAGTTCTACTCTGTCCTGTAAGGGTCGCTATGAGACAGAATCAACTTGATGGCAATGGGTTTTTTACCCACATACTGCATATACATATACATGTATATATACCCATGCATACACACATTTACATACTTATACACATACATGCATACACATATACCCACACATATATTTTTTAGTTGTCATTGTATCATGGAATTTTGGTTACTTCTTGCCCAGCCCTCCCTCTAACAGCAATTGACTATCAGGAAAACTGGCTACATCCCTGTCTAACCACTATGTATGAGTAACTAAAACAAAACAACTCAAGCACATTCCCAGGTTTTTATTGCAAGATTGGGTGAATCAAAGGTCAATTTCCTAGGCACAATATCCCTTGGCAAAGTCAGGTTTTAGGCCTGCCTGAAGCCCATCTCCCATATGTAGCCAAATTCTCACAGTATGTAACCTCAAAAACAAAAGAAAGGTTAAGAGTATGAGTGGTTGGTAGGGCACTAGGTTAATCCAGAATAGCTGTCAAATCTAATCTCTACACGTATTAGAAGTAGAGCGAATCATAAAATCTAAGTTTGAGGTTTATGGGTATGCAGCCCATCCAGATGGCTTCACCAGAACATAGTCTGTTTGGGAAGAACTTCAACCCTAGGCTCACACCTGGAGGCCCTCCTGCAGCTGTATAGCAAAGGCGTGGCCTTTTGAAGCTGGCAAATGCAAATGATCAGATTGGCACTAAATTGCTGAATGATTGAGCAGACACAGAAAGACAAGGAGATTTGGCATTAAGGTTACTGAGAAAGGCAAGCGGAAGTGATTGGCCTGGATTGTTTGATGATTGCAACTTAAACTGTCATAACCAAAAACAGTTCCCTTCGTGTCTGTTCTGACTCATGATGACCTATGTGTGTCAGAGTAGAACTTTGCTCCATAGTGTTTTCAATAGTTGTGCTCTTTCCAAAATAGATTTCCAGGTGCTATCTTTCGAGGTGCCTCAGTGTGCACTCAAACCTCCAACCTTTCGGTTAGCAGCCAAGTAACTATTTATACCACCCAGAGACTCCTAAACTATTATAAGATTAATGAAATGGATAGATACTAAAAGGAAATTGAGTGATTAAGCCTCTAAATGAGGTTAAATTCAGGCAAGACAGAAAAAAAAGAGTTAAGAGAATATGGTTCAAAAATGGGACCTCAGAGTTTAAAGTGGGATTTTGAGATGAAGATAGGCAGAGATGGGCAGAAGGCACATGGTCAACTAACTTATTATCAGAATTTTAGTATAATATGATTATTGATTAAATGAGCCTTCCCCATGCTGCCATCTCCAAACTATCACCATTTGCAGAGTGATTGCTTTAAATGACAAAATTGGCATAGCATCCAAAGCAGGAACCACTAACTACCACTTTACAAGAATTCTGTGTACATGAGTTTCTGATTACAAGATCCTTGAGAAAACTTCCAGAAGCAGATCTATATATTCTTCAGCCCCAGACTATAATAATTAATAACTGCATTAATGGAAAAGCAAAATGTTTGATTACAGCTTTAGAGGTTATCGGCATATAATCTAAAATCATTCTAGGCACTGCTTGAATTAACAAAAGAAATTTAATTTTTTTCTTGTTCTCTCATAAAAAAAAGAAAACCACAAAATAGAACAAGAAACAAAAGTAGTACTCCTTGACTCTAACTGTGAGTAAGCATGAATGACGTTATGACTATATATTTTTCTCACAGAAAGAATTTCTGTTTTGATGTTCTTAAATGCTTCCAAATATATTGTGTTCTGTGGGTACTCTGCAAAATCTAATAAATGTGTAGCTTTTTTCCCATGAGTTCCAAAACACTTCCCTTTATTTTCACCATTGCTTATATTGAAACTGACTATTATTGTATTCCTTACAGAACAAGCATTGCCGTTTGTAAACTTTACATAAAAAGAATTGTCATATGCAAACTGCTTTGACATGTAAAAAAATTGGATAAACATTTCCATACAAATCATTTCACTCTTAGGAGAATCAAAGGATCTCTAGAAACAATATAAACCAAAACCCGTTGCCATTGCGGTTGAGTAGATTCCAACTCATAGAGACAGTATAGGACAGAAGAGAACTGTCCCATAGGGTTTCCAAGGCTGTAATCTTTATAGGAGCAGGCTGCCACATCTTTCTCCTGCGAAGCAGCTGGCGGGTTCGAACTCCTAACCTTTTAGTTAGCAGCCAAGGGCTTTAAGCACTGTGCCCCAGGGCTCCTAGAAACAGTATACATAGTGGTTAAGCGAAGAACATCTAGATCCAAATATCCTGTATTTGAGTCCCAGCCGCACTTTACAAAGGGTTGTTACACCTCCCTGCTTTACAAAATAGAATGAAAAAATGCAATGTATTTTGAAAACTTTTAAGAACATCAAAATACAAATTATTTATGCAAGAAAATTTATGTGAATTAATTTATCTTTGCTTCTAATTTCTCATCTATATAATTGGGATGATATGAGTATTTAACTGTTAATGTTCTTATGAGGATAATGAGTCAATTCATGGTAAGTACTTTGAACAGTAAGTATTCAATACAATTAACTAAAAATACTTTCTCTAATACAGTGAAACTCGTGAGAGCCGGAACTCAACGGGACTGCCTTGTTTTTTGGAGTCTCACAAGTTTTCTGCCTTTGACAGGGTTCAGTCTTACTACTTTTCAGTCATTTGTTTTAGTGGAAAATATCCGAGTTTTTCTTCTCTGACAGCTTTCCACCTTACACGTGTTCCAACTTTCACAAGTTTCACTAGAATAGCTTCCATATATTGAACACTTCTTCAGTACCAGGTACCATGCTAGGAGCTTACGTATACTGGACTGTTAATCTTTATTACAATCATTAGGTAAACAATATCATCCCCATTTTGTAGAAAACGGTCTTAGGATGGTTATGTAACTCAAGAAAGCCACACAACTAGTGAGGGGCCGTACTGGGATATGAATCCTGATCCTTCCGACACAAACCCATACTCTTAACACCTTTTGTATCTTGCATTCCCTAGACTGTATACCTGTGAGAACTCTTTTCATTTACCTCTTGAAAGAAAAAAAAATCTAGTGGGGTTGATTAGAACGGCCTTTGCCACTGTGGTGGCTTACAATTTAAAATATGAATGAGTTGAAGACACATACTGCTAGCAGGCATGTCCATGCACAGTGTCCCAAATGAGCTCTTTATTTCCTTTTTAACTTTGTACATTTGTATATCTAACTGTATAAAAATTAAAGAGAGAGAAAGATATTGAAGCTGAGAATGTCTTCTGCTATATCCTGCAAGAGTATCATATTGTCGATTCTCTGTCTTTAAAAATCAGCCCTGGCTATGACAAATCCAATCAGGGTCTAATCTGTAAAATCTACAAGATACTGCAAAACTTCAACCACAAAAAGACAAATAACCCAATTAAAAAATGGGCAGAGGATATGAACAGGCACTTCACCAAAGAAGAGATTTAGGTGGCTAACAGATACATGAGGAAATGCTCGTGATCATTAGCCGTTAGAGAGATACAAATGAAAACTACAGTGAGATACCATGTCACCCCAACAAGGCTAGCATTAATCCAAAAACACAAAACAATAAATGCTGGAAAGGTTGTGGAGAGACTGGAATACTTACACACTGTTGGTGGGAATGTAAAATGGTACCATCACTTTGGAAATCGATTTGGCACTTCCTTAAAAAACTAGAAATAGAAGTACCATACAATCCGGCAATCCTCCTCCTTAGAATATATCCTATACAAATAAGAGCCATTACAAGAATAGATATATGCACACCCATGTACATCGCAGCACTGTTCACAGTAACAAAAAGATGGAAACAACCTAGGTGCCCATTAACGGATGAATGGATAAACAAATTATGGTATATTCACACAATGGAATACTACGCAACAATAAAAAGCAACGATGAATCCGTGAAACATCTCATAACATGGAGGAATCTGGAAGGCATTATGCAGAGTGAAATTAGTCAGTTGCAAAAGCTTATATAAGACCACTATTATAAGAAATCAAGAAACGGTTTAAACATAGAAGAAAACATTCTTTGATGGTTACGAGGGTGGGGAGGGAGAGAGAGGAGTATTAACTAACTAGATAGTAGACAAGAATTATCTTATGTAAAGGGAAGGACAACGCACACTCTAGGGGAAGTCAGCACTACTGGACTAAACCAGAAGCTAAGAAGTATCCTAAATACAACCAAACACATTGAGGGACAGAGTAGCAGGGGTGGGGGACTGGGGACCATGGTTTCAGGGGACATCTAGGTCAATTGGCATAACAAAGTTTATTAAGAAAATGTTCTGCATCCCTCTTTGGTGAGTGGCATGTGGGGTCTTCAAATCTAGCGAGCGGCCATCTAAGATGCATCAATTGGTCCCAAAGTACCTGGAGCAAAGGAGAATGAAGAACACCAAAGAAACAAGGAAAATATTAGCCCAAGAGACAGAAAGGGTCACATAAACCAGAGACTCCATCAGCCTGAGACCAGAAGAACTAGATGGTGCCTGGCTGCCACCAATGACTGCCCTGACCGGGAACATAACATAGTCCCTGATGGAGCAGGAGAAAAGTGGGGTGCAGAACTCAAATTCTAGTAAAAAGGCCAGCACTTAATGGTCTGACTGAGACTTGGAGGGATGAAGACATGGCCCCCAGACTCTGTGTTAGCCCGAAACTAAAACCATTCCCAAAGCCAACTCTTCAGACAAAGATTAGACCAGACTATAAGACATATAATGACACTCGTGAAGAGTGTGCTTCTTAGCTCAGGTAGATACATGAGACTAAATGGGCAGCTCCTGTCCAGAGGTGAGATGAGAAGGCATAAAGAGAACAATTATATATACAAGCTTCAGCCATGCTGGAGTTCCTGGGTAGTGCAAGTGTTTAAGCATTCGCCTACCAGCTGAAAGGTTGATGGTTTGAACCCACCCAGAGGTGCATAGGAAGACAGGCCTGCTGATCTGCTTCTGAAACATCACCCTTGAAAACACTATGGAGTGCAATGCTACTACTCTGCACACGTGTGGTCGCCATGAGCCAGAATCAGGGCTTAGAACTGGGTTGAACTATTTCCGTCATGGCCAATGAAGGGGAACTAGAATGATAACTGGAACAGGAAAAATTATGGGTCAAAACCCTGGAATGGGAGACTTGGAAGAGGTACAGTGAGCCCTCTCAGGAGCCTTAGAGTGAGATTTGGATTAATGGCAGGACTGCAGAAAGCAACACACGTTCAGGGTGGAGCGGTAGGCTGCCATCTTTGAGCGGGTCACCGTTGTTTCCATCTCTGCTTAAAATCCAACGAGCAAGAGATTTGGTCGTGATGCAATGCGTACGTTGCCCTTATTTTCTAAGAGGGAGATTAGGTTTCTAGCAGGGCTTCAACCCATAATTTTTCCTGTTCCAGTTCACCCAAATTTTAAAAATTCAAGTCTGTTCCAGTTTTGCTTCCTTGGCCAAGACTGAACCGGGAAGAACCAGTTCGAAGCCCTGATCAGAATCAATTCAACGGCAGCTAACAAGTACTACGCTATAGGGCCCTGAAAACCCACTGCCGTAGTGTCAATTCTGACTCATAGCAACTATACAGAACAGAGTAGAACTTTCCCCATAAGCTTTTTCCAAACATTCTACATATACTTAACACCGACCAGTTCCATGTGTACCTGAAAAGAAAAACCCACAGTGTAGAACTTTTCACGACTATGTATTTATGTGTGTATATGTGCTTATGCGTGTGTGTCTGTCTAGTTGCGTCCATCTCTTTCTCTTTCACATACCTAGTCTTTAAAGTACATACAGAGAATGTTGCCATAAAATACCACAACCTATTAAGTGTGTAAAATTCTTTCTGAAATCTGAGAGCAAATGAACGAGGCTCTTTTTTGCTGCTTCTTGGTTCATGTAGGTGCTAGGATATAAGCAATGCTTTCAACCTAAGTTGTTGAAACCCTGCAATTTACAGATGAAACAATGGAGGCCCAGGGATGGTAAGAAGCTTGGTACAAATTATATGGCAAGTAGATGGTCCAGCTAGGAATTGCACTCAGGTCTTTTGATTCTAATCACATGATTTCTTATTAAACCATGTTAACATTTTAGTTCACTGGGAAAAACAACAATGACTAAAACAACCACAGAGCAACAGGACAGTGTTTGAAATCATTTATTGATGACAATATGGAATGGGCTATCTCAAATCCATCCAACTATAACTGAAAAAGAAGGGCTACAAAATAATGTCGATATTGTTAGTAAACCCTTCCTCTCAACCAAAGTTACAAAACGACAGTATAGAAACTCTGAGCACAAGCATTTCTTTGGATACTACCAAGAATATCTCAGATGCCATGATTTTAAATGCCAAATTTTAACCATTATCTTATCAGTCTTTTAAGTAGAACTTACGTTTAAAGATACAAGTATGACGGGCACAGCAATGCATAGCAAGTCTATTAGAATAAAACATAGCAGAATTATTCAGGGTTTGTTTTTCTCTTTACAAATCTCTTGAGTATGACTCATTCTCTACATCACTCCTCACCACCTGGCTTCTGGTGAAACATTTACGTTGCAAATAAATGAAGAGTGAGATGGTACAATTCCCAAAGTCCATGACGTATGCAAGATGACCTGCTAGACATTAAAATGACATAGAAATAAATGACTTTTACTTAAGATTCAAGCATGTGCTTTTACTTTATGACAGAATATAACCTTATGATTTTTCCCAAATTCTTAGAGATCTAAAAATGAAATCTGAGAAAACAACAACAGCATCACTTTGACAGTGGTGACCAATCATACCAATTTGCCTGGGACTGAGGGTTTTGAGAATTCAGGACTTGCAGTGCTAAAAACCAGGACAGTCTCAGAGAAACCAAGATAATTAGTCACTCTGCATAGCAACTCCAAAGATATATGGCGATTGTGGCTCCATAATCCCCTGAGGAAATGTTATTTATCCCCTAGACAGCCTAATCTAGACAGTCTCAGAGGTGCCATCAGTTTTCATGGAGTCTGTCATTTTCTGTCTTTCTAGATCACAGTTTTTTAAATTCATTTTATTTTGTTGATGTTGAAAATATACACAGCAGATCACAAACCAATTCAACATTTTCTACATGTACAATTCACAATTTTTGTGGAATCTGTTGACTATGAGTCTAGTTGTTGATTCTGCAAAGGATCTGCCTAAATAAGTAGCTAAAACTATGCATGTGTATGCATGTTCTGAGTTTGAAAGCATATGACAGTAACTCTGAAGCAGGATAGACAGGAGCCCTAAAGCACTTAGAAAAGATTTATACAGTTTTCTAATACTTTTGGATTCAGCTTTCACTACAGTAATAATCATGGTTTCTTTCAGGCAAATTATTCTCCCTTGAATTACTAGTCTAGTAAACCCCTTAAAAAGCCTACAGTATTCCAATTCTACAATTCTCTATCACAGAAAGCAATAGGAATAGAGAAGTGCAGCTGAGGGAGTAAATGTGGTAAATTGGGGAATGGGGGTATAGAGACTTTCAGGGCCTGAGGTTTTGAAAATGCATTGCCAAAGCTGATCCAGCATATTTCCTTTCCAGCATTAATAATTACTTGGCACTAAAGAAATGCTTGCTGATAGAGCATTTTATAGTGTGGTGTTTTATCATCTCTGTTTTGGAAAATGGTAGCCACTGATAATCTAATAGAGAGGAGAAACTCACTTCTTTAATTTATTATAGCCCAGAGTCCTAGGCAGGGTGTTTACTTACAGGGAATATTCTTTATTTCTGCCAAATTACAAAGCTGGCACAACACCGTAGATGATGTAAAGCTTTTGGTTAAATGCCTTCCAGATTCTGTTGCCTAAAAGATCTACCAAGAACTTGCAGTTTAAGCTTTTCCTACCATTTTTGTATTCGCTGGGTTTCTCCCAATGTATTTTTATTTTACCTTTAGTAGCGAGTTCACACTGGCTGTATTAGGCAGTTTTGTCTTTACCAACATGGTATCATGGAGTCAGAGACCTGGGCTTTGACCTGGCAGTTCCACTAGTCATGGTGTGTGTGACGTTGGACACAGCACTTAATCACACTCGGCCCTTACTTTCTTTATTTGTGAGATGAGGAGGTTAGACTAAGAGCCTCTCCATCTTTAATATTGTAAAGTTCATGTTTGTACTGAAAGTTGAGATTAAATAAGATTCTACATACGTATAAAAGAAAATGTCTTTTGGGGTTTTTAAAAAGAGGAATATGTTTAAGTTTTGTAAAATTCCAATTAAAGAATGAGTAGCTTTTGTTTACCGTCTAGCATATGAAGAGCCCAGGGGCTATTGTGATGTATGCCGCAGAAATGCTGATTGCAGTTCATGTAGTATTCCTGACAGAAAGGAAACATCTGGAGGATTTCTGTATAAGCTAGGATTCACTCCTAAAAGATCCTTTTGCTTTTAGATGGATTTGTACATTATCCTGCCTGCTCTATTTTGTGAGTGTTTAACCATCTGTCTAATACTACCAATGGTTTCTTTTCCTAATTAATTGACAGAATCTATAATATTTATTTATTTTAAATGTTTCATGACAATTACAAAATCAAAAGGCTGTTAACTGTGTACTGTTGTACATGGTACATGACAACGGCATCAGAGACACAGACTGATTAGAGCTGATGGGGGCTTTAGAGATCAATCAGTCCAATTCTCTCATTTTGTAGATGAGAAAAAACGCAGAGCTTGTTGTTGGCAAAGCAGAGAACCTGTGTCTCCTGATGTCTATGCTTTTTTTTTTTTGCTTTCTTTTCATTATAATATCAGCAAGTCATATAGTTCTCATTCACAGGAATAATTTCTTCCATTTCTTTGCAATCAAATTTCTTTGATTTTATAATGAGAGTGAAACCAGAAGAAACAAAGTTTATAACATTATTTTATTTTATGAAAGTTTCATATGGACCCAGTTAAAAAGCCAAATCATTCTACAAGGCTTATAACAAAAAAGTAGATTTCATCTACTTTCATCTACTCCTTCTGCTTGCAATTGTGATGGCCTAGAGATGCCCATATTCATTTCTATGAGCTGTTCTCGATATTTGCTTTCACACTTCTAAATAAATACTTTTTATTCTTAGCTCTTGATTATTAGTTTTAGATGTCATTAATTGACTCGTTACTGAAGAATATGAGAATTTAACTCTTTCCATGCACATCTTCATCCAAACATACTTTCTCCCACCCCAAGCCCCTTTTCATTACAGTTACAACATTCTTGTCAGTTAGATCAATATTCTGTATTTACCTTTTCTAATTATTTGAATCATATTCATAGCTGAGACATGCAGAGGATGATTGTTGCATTTTCTGTCTTGTTCAAGTTTTTGTTTTCCATGGAGTTAGTAGGATCTGGTTTTTATTGTTGTTTGCTTGCATAAACCTATATCTCTATCAGTATTTCCTGCCCAAACCCTCTGACTCAAGTGTAAATCCCAACTCAATACCTTTAAATTTATCAGATGATCTATTAATGTCATCTTTCACTGGAGCTTCCATGTTCTAATCTACACTCGTAGCTTTCTGAGCCTGCTAGCATCTCCCTGCTTCATTCTCCTCAGTTCACTCACTGTCTCTCTCATGTCTTAATTCTCTGTTTCCTGGATCCCATATCTTGCTGTTCCCTGGTTTACTTCCTCATTTTAGAAGAGCACATTCTTCAGTTACATCTTGAGAAAGGATACACAGAACATAAAATATTTTGGGAATTGTAGGGCTAAAAAATTTTATATTCTGAGCTCATCCTTGCTTAATAATTTGACTGAATATAAAAATCTAATTTGCAAATCATTTTCTCCCAGAAATTTTAAAACATTGCCCCATTGTCTTCTCGCTTCCAGTGATGTTCCAAATTTCATCAGCGTAAGTTATGGTTTGAATCTTGTTTTCATCACTTTTGCTGGACACTCAATGGAGCATGCTCCGTATCAAAATTCACATCCTTCAATTTGGGGATATTTTGATAAATTGTTTTTGTTAATTTTATTCTCTCATCCCAGATCTTTTATGATTTGGATAATGGGTGTTTTAGACTAATTCTCTTTCATCTTTTTTTTTTTTTTTTTCTGGGAGATTTTCTAAAATTTTAGTTTTCAGTATTTTGTTGAATTTTTCCTTACTGCACTCAAAAGTAAACAGTCCTCTTTACTTTTCTTAATGATCCATTTTAATAGCTTATGTTCTAATTTCATAAATACCATATTCTTTCTTAAGTATTTGAACATCAGTTATAATTGTTTTGTTGAACATGTCTTTGGTTCTCTGCATTGTCCTGTTTCCTCTGAGTTCAGTTCACTTGGTGTGGGCTGAGGTGATATGGACAACTAGTTGTGTATCTCTCATCCTCAAGCTTCCTAACCAGAGTTTGATTTCATGGCTGTGGCAGAAGTACAAGCACTTTTTCAGGGCCCTGTATATGTCAATCCAATAATATACTGTATTAGTTTCTTGTGGCTGCTGTAACAAATTACCACAGACTTGGTGGCTTAAAACAACACAAGTTTATTCTTTTACAGTTCTGGGGGTCGAAGTTTGAAATCAGTTTCACTCAGGCAAGGCCAAGGTGTCAGGAGGGCTGGTTTCTTCTGGAGTGTCTACAAGAGAATTCATTTCCTCGCGTTTTCCAGCTTTTAGAGGCTGCCCTCTTCCTTGCACTCCTTTGCTCATGCTCTCTTTTTCCATCTTTAAAGCCAGCAATGTAGTATCTTCATATCTCTTTCTACTTCCATCCTCATCTTGCCATCTCTCTTGCAAGAACCTTTGTGATTACCTTGGGCCTACCTGGATAATCCAGGATAATCTCCTCATCTCAAAATTCTTAATTTAATCCTATCTACAAAGTCTCTTTTGCCATATAAGCTAACATATTTACAAATCCTAGAGATTAGGACTTATAGATCTTTTCTGGAGGTAGGGGGCATTAATCAACCTACCACACACACCTTTGGCCACAGTAAATCACATCCCTGAACTCAGTATCAACTGACAGTGAAATAGACTCCACTTCTTTAGAGAGAGAAATAGCAGAGTAAAATGACAAAGGGCATGTATACAGCATGGGATAAAGAATAGAGACCACAAGCAGGATGAGTCAATAACATCTGTGAGCCATGTCTGCATTTATTTAGATTTTTTAGAATATCTTTCAATAATGATCTATGATGTTCATCATAAAGTTCTTACACATGTTTTGTTAGATTTATTTCTAAATACTCAATATTTTGGATGCTATTTAAATGATATATTTAACTTTTTCTATGTTCTAATTCTTTATTGATAGTATCTAGAAATGCAATTGATTTTTATAGTAATTTTGTATTTGTAACCTTTCTAAATGTTCTTACTAATTTTGATGATGTATTTCTTTTCCTTGCTTTGTTTTATTGACTAAGGCTACTAGAATAGTCCTGAATAGAAGCAAGGATAGAAAGAAGCCTTGTTTTGTGCCATTGTGTTTCAACATTAAGTATGATGTTTGCTATAGGGTTTGTGTTGCTGTTGATATCTTTTATCAGTTTATAATCTTCTACTACTAATTTGCTAACCAAAAGTATTTTTTTAAGACAAGGTTCATTCACGATATAAAAGGAAATGTTTATGGTTTTCTAAGTAAATTTATCTAATTGCAAAGTGCTCATTCTACAACATGCATAGGCTCTTAGTATCTTGAAACGTATACCTCTTGAAGTTTATATAATTTTGTTTTAAATCACAGTCTTGCACGAATTTATGGGAATCACTCACTAAATGCTTTCCCAAAGTAAACTGAGGCTTAAAATGGATTGGTTAACTATATCTACCGTTGGCAAATAGAATATGACTACTTCTAATAATATGCTTACCCCATTTACCAACTGGAAATAATTACGTCATGAATCTTGGAATTCACTGGTTCCCATTTAGTATATTCACAGCAGTGGCTGGCCAAAACCACAGTTTCCTAAGCTAATGAAGCTAATGCAAAAAAAAAAAAAAAAAA
>NW_004444007.1:3064986-3227415 GCF_000243295.1 Trichechus manatus latirostris
AAAAAAAAAAAAAAAAAAGTGAATACATCTTATTCTAGATTCAGAAAAGAAGAAAACTCTTAACTAATTCAAGGGAGCTCTCCTCTTTTCAGAGATGTTAGATGTCCATCAAGCATGGATGCTTCAACAAATAATTTTTAAATTCCCTGGATATGTATCTACTCTTTCAAAATGCCTCTTCTCTACTAGAGTTTAGATTTGTTTATTTATTTATCATACAGCCATTTAAGAAACTTTTTTTCAAGAATCTATTATGTATCAGAGACTGTCCTAGGCAGCGGGATGCAACAGTGAGCATGACACCTGGGAAATCTAAAGGGTAAGTCAGCCAGACAAAGGGAACGGGGGAAGCTATCAATGTAAGGGGAGTAACACATGCAAAGATCCAGAAGTGAAAGAGGTAATATTTTCAGAGAAATTACTCATACAATCCATAGCTTAAACAAGTAGAAATTGAGATGAGGCTAAAGAGGCAAAATAACGAAAGGCCTTATAAATTGGGTGACCAGTTTTGATCTCAAATTGTCCAAACCTGGACACTTTGAAAGTGAAAGTGATGCTATTAATAATTATGCCAGGATCAATGCAATAAATTGGTACTATCCCAGGCAAACAAGACATATAGTCACCCTACTTATAAGGCATGTAAATATCCTCTTCTCTTCTTCATCTGAAATTATTGAAGAAGCACTGAAGGGCCATAAGCGGGTAGAAGAGTAACATGGTTAGATGTTCATTTTAGAAAGACTGCTCTTGCTGTACTATGGATTACTTGTGGATAAGGGAAGGAGAAATATGCAAAAATGGGAAAAGGAAGCAGATACAGGCTGTTGCAATAATTCAGGCAGGCAATGAGATTGCCCTCGACTAAAAATGTAGTTAATGGGGATGGTAAAATGTGGAAGAATTCTATAGACACTTAGGAAGTAAAATTAATTGGATCTGCTGATTGTTGGAGTGTTTTAGGGACTTGATGATAAGAAAGGTGGTTGGAAGCACCAAGCACAGTGTCCAGGTTTCTGCCTTAGGAAATTGATTGGATTAGGATAGAGCACACATTCCCTGGAATCAGAAACACAAAGGGATAGCCACTGAAGATGTTGCTTATGAGTGACCTACCCTGTGTTTCATGTATGGGTTTTTCAAGGGCCAGAGCAGTTGTTTGGTTATTTTTCCAAAATGTTAGACTAATCCCTAAATGATCCTTGGGCTGTCCTGGTGAGTGGCTGAGGTCATGGCTGGCACAGAAAAGACTAAGACAAAAACTAATGTGTGGGCTACAAAGCCCATAAAGAACACCAAGACATGCAGCAGGAACAGAGGGAGTATATGTGGTCACAGGCTGGTTTCTAGAAAATTAAAGGTGCAACACTGAAGTCCAAGTGAATAAAGGAAGCGTATACGTTCCCCTGGTGGTGCAGTGGTTAAGAGCTCAGCTGCTAACCAAAAGGTCGGCAGTTCAAATTCACCAGCCGCTCCTTGGAAACCCTATGGGGCAGTTCTCCTCTGTCCTATAGGGTAACTATGAGTCGGAATCGACTCGAAGGCAACAGTATATATTCCCCAGGCATGGACAAAGGAAAGTTCAGATAATCTGAATGAGAGTTTGGACAAGGTGTACTGTAATTTCTTAAGGAAACCCAAGGTTTTTCCTTTTATCACTTCTTCCTCTCTTTAAAGACACTAGATAATAGAGAGGTGCAAGATGAGACAACAGGCTTCAAGAAACCATAACAAGAGAGAATTAAAGGTCAGAGTGAGGATATCAGTCAGCCACAGATGATCATTCTGAGCCTCCAATGAGGTTGGAGCAGACTATAGAATTAACCATCTGGAACAGAAGAAATGTGGACAGAATGGCTTAAAAGCCAAGGAGGAACCTCAGGACCTGGGAGGGTCCAGCAGGAAGGAAAATTGATTAGCATTAATCATGAACTCAGGAGCGCTGGTAAAGTGGTAAAGTGCTCAACTGCTAACTGAAAGGTCATCAGTTTGAACCCACCAGCCGCTCTGCTGGAGAAAGATGTGACAGTCTGCTTCTGTAAAGGTACAGCCTGGGAAACCCTATGGGGCAGTTCTACTCTGTCCTATAGGGTTGCTATGAGTTGGAATTGACTCGACGGTAGTGGATTTCTTTTCTTTTTGAATCATGAACTCAGACTAGATGACAGGGTGCCAAAGTCTGAGTCATTCAAGCACAAAGCCCTGAAAACAGAATTTGAAAATTCAGGGATGTTGTTTGGATAATCAGTGTAGGGCACCAAAAACAAGACAGGAGCTCCTTGCATTATTCCTTTACGTTTGTTCGTCAACCCATCCTTACCCTTGAGAGCAGGAAAGCTGTGTTTGGGCTACCCCTTTCTCAATCCCTCCATCTATTTTGGCTTCACATTATATAAATGTGGTGTGGGCAGTGCTACCAACATCCAGCCTTTTCAGAATTCTCTCTCATTTCATTTCCTGGAGCCCTTCTGCTCCTTATATATGTACAATGCTAACCTGCTTCTTTGCTCATTTACATGTTTTCAGCCCTTTACATTCTTCAAGCCTATGATCTTACTTGATAGTGATTAAGAGTGCTGATTCTACAATCGGAAAGACTTACTTTTTAAATTCCTCTCCAATACTGACATTTGATCTTGGGCTTTACTTAAAAGTCTCTATAACTCAGTTTCTTCATCTGTGAAAAATGGAGACAACAATACTACTGGTTACCATAGAGTAGACTCTGACTCATGTTAACCACTTGTGTATCAGAGTAAAACCGTGCTCCATAGGGATTTCAATGGCTGGTTTTTCGGAAGTAGATTACCAGGTCTTTCTTCCCAGATACTTCTGGGTGAACTCAAACCTCTAACCTTTCAGTTATCAAGTGAGTGCACTTACTGTTTGCACCACCCAGGCACTGCTGGAGATAAAACTACTGAAGAAATTGAGTAGTTTTGAAGAAGAAGTGTCATAATGTATGAAAAGCACATAGCACAGTGCCTACCACATAGTATTCACTCCACAAATATTAGCAATTATTATTATTATTGTTAAGCCCCACAACCCTATGTGGTAGAAAGTAGTATTACTACAAATTAATATATGTTAATACAAACAGACTCTTTTAGGTTAAATGACTTGTTCAAGGTTATACATCTCTGATTTTCACAGTTACAAACCATAGCTTTTGAGCCCAAGTTCAGTGCCTCACTGGGCAAACCTGGACACAGCACTCAAAACAGTTTCAGGGAAAATGTCCAGACCTTCTGTCAGGGCTCAGCTTGTAACCCTACTGAAATGGGCAACGCTGGTGCATTTAGTAGCTAAGGTGGGCAGCACAGTGGTCCCTTTCCCAAGTCACACAAGTTAGTTTCAAGTTGTTTTATTTTCCATTTAATTCTTTAAATTGGAGGAACACATTGAATGACTGAGGCAAATGTGTATTCATAGTCCTGGCTATATATTGCTATGTAACAAAACCCCCCCAAACTTAGTGGATTAAAGCCACAGCGATGATTTATTTTGCTCAGAAGTCTGCAATTTGTCGGGGCTCAGTAGAGGAGGCACATCTTTGCTCCAAATGATGTCAGCTGGGACAGCTTGAAGGCAGGTTGGAGGATACACTTCCAAAGATGGGCAACTCACATGTCTGGGAATTTGGTGCTTTCAGCTGAGAGCTCAGCCCAGGCTGTGAGCTGGGGACCTCTGTTCCTCTCCATGTGGGAGAGGCTGTCTGTGTTTCCTGGGCTTCCTCACAGCATGGTGGCTGGGCTCTAAGAGTGAACATCCCAACAAAAAGACGGGCAAAATCTTTATCACTTATTTGACTTAGCCTCAGAAGTCACATAGAGGCCCTTCTGCCCTTCTCTTTAGCCAAAGCAATCACAAAGATCTACCCATTTTCAAGGAAAGAGAACCTAAACACTTGCTGTTGGTAGGGGAATCGCAAGGTTCTGGAATAACATGTGGGGTGGAAAATATATGACTTGAGAAATATGTAGGAGTTGGAATGGACTCGACAACAATGGGTTTTTTGGTTATATACGTATAAAATGAAAAACCAAACCTGTTACTGTCGAGCTGATTCTGACCCATTGTGACCTCATGTGTTACAGAGTAGAACTGCTCCATAGGGTTTTCTTGAATGTCATTTTTATGGAAGTAGATCACCAGTCCTTTCTTCAGAGGAACCCCTGCTGGGTGGATTCAAACTGCCAATCTTTAGGTTAGCAGCCTATTGCAAACTACTTGCACCATCCATATATATTAATATATATGTGTTATATATTTCATATTCAAATATATGCGTACATATCACATATTCATATATATGAACTATTTGAGCTATGTAAATTAGCAACCCCATTCTGATCCTTCCCACTCTCTTTATTGTTTTTCATAGCAATTATAATCACCTGGCATATTATATATTTATTTATTACTGTCTACCTTCACAAGAATGATGCTCCACCGAGCAGGGACTTTATCATATTTTATTTACTGCATTACACGTATTACCCTGAACATTGCCTGGTACATAATAAGTGCTCAATTTATTTGTTGAATGAATTAAAGATTGCGTAAATGTATGCCACCTCCAATATATAGGATCATTAATTCACTAGCATAGATGCTGTTCTCAGGCTGAACATCAGTTAAAGGAAAGGTTGGTGGCACTCTCTTCTGTAAATAACAAACTTGGCACATGACAGAGAAAGAATGTTATCAAAGTTCCTGAGACCCGCATTTCTAATGCCGTGGAAAATTCAACTACTATAACAACTTTTCCTCTGCAGTTTATTTCTCTTTCATGGACCAGCCATTGCTCGAAGCACCAACAGAGGGCATTTCTGGATGGCAGCTGAGAAGTATTAAGAAAAAATAGTGCCAGCCGTGAGGATTTTATTTGCCTTCCACAAGATGCAATCCGTGAAGGCTCATAAAGTCATAGTTAATAAGTTGCCTGTTTTGCCTTCAGGCATTTTCAGTAGCTCATAATAGTATCTATTTCAGAAAGTGTGAGAGTTGGTACTCACACAGATACATTTTGGCATATTAAGGGTCAATCAAAAATTATGTGAAAAGACCGTGTTTGTCTTTAGAAAAATTAAAGCCCTCAAAACAAAGAATGGAATAAAAGATTATGTGCCTTTCATCAGATATACAATACATTATAATGGATCTCTTATGACAAGTACCTCCACAGTTTTAATTATAAGCACCTTATATCAATTGCTAATTGTGATATCCAGTCAGTTCTTTGACACTATGATGTGGTCTCCTTCATAGATGCTTTGGTTCTGTTGAAACACTATCTAATAGCAATAATGAGGACAAATGATTAGTAAATTCATGAAGTACATAATATTTCTGTGGTGCAGAATTTTTCATGTCTTAAATTTTGATTAAAGATGCCAAAATTTAAAGATTAAACTTTGATTAAAGATACCACTAAATGCTAAAATAAGATATTCAACACTTTTTGGGGAAAATCAAACATCTCTTTTTTCAAGGTCTCTAAAGATGCCATCGAAAGCATTTTTATTAAAACCCAAAAAAGAAGCTTTCATTAAAGAATGGCAAACATAGTGACAATTAATGAATTCTGTTAATCTTTTCCTCTAATATCCACATCAATCTATAATAATATATCCATACGATATATGATCAGGAAATATTTATAAAATAAATGAATGTACAAAGAAGATGCCACTTGTTAACCATCAATACGGCATGATCTTTCAGACAACTTTCAAAAGTGTTATGGATTTAAATCATTACTTCCAAAAATGGTAAGAACCAGCAGAAAAATAAGAAAGATGTGAACCTCTATACTTGGTTCTAGTGGGCATGGTGTGGGAGAACAATGGAACGAAAGGTCAGAATGGATGGAAAGGTCTGGTTGACACAGTGTTAGATTTTTCCACTCATGGAGAATAGAGACCTTTGGTTGAAACAACAATAAAGGTGTTCACCACCACCATCATTATTATCATTATCATCATCGTGATAGATAACGATTATTAAGCACTTTATAATGTGCCAGAAACATGCTAAATGCTTTTTGTATATTAACTCATTTACTCACCATAACATTCCTCTGAGATAGGTAATATCAGTAGCACATTTTACAGATGAGAAAATTGAAGGACAGAAAGTTAAATGTTTGGCCAATGTCACAGAGCTAATAGCTGGCACAGTCAGAATGTGAACGTGGCTATTAGGTCCAGAGTTGATGCTCTTAACCACTCTACTCTATTACTTAAAGAAGACATTAAATTGACTATTCAGAAAATGTTAAAGTTTAAATCCAGGAAGTGATATTATAGTGGAAAACTGGAATGCCGTCAGGTATTGGGGTACATGAACTAAAATGCCATTTCAGAGCTTGGCATATACTGTTACACTACCCCACACATCAGGTGGCTTTTGTCTATTGCATAATAGTAGCAGCACTAAATATATGCCAGGAATTAGCTTGTCTAACCCTTGAAGCAACTAAAAGAAGTATGAACTTGATTTACAGATGAAAACTAGTTCAAGAAACACTAAATAACTTGTTTGTCATCAATAATTGGAAGTCGCTTTGTAGTTAGGTCATCTGACTCCAAATCTGTGCTTATAGTTGCTATCCTAGTGGTTCTCCATCCTGGATACACATTAGAAACCCATGTGGAACCATTAATAAATACCAGTGGTTGAGTCCTATTCCAGAGATTCTAATTTAATTGGTCTTGGGTGGGGCCTGGAAATAGGTAGTTTATAAAAGTTCCCAGGTGAATCTAATGTGCACCAAGAGCAAAGAACCACTACACTCTCTTAATAGTGATCCTCCTCTTAAAGTTATCTTTGGTCCCAGCCCACTAAAACACAGCAAACTGTATTATTCTTTCCAGGACAGAGTAAGGTATGAACAGGAAGCTTAACTGCTTGGGAACCTTCAGTGTTTTCTTACATGGGTTTTAACATACAAGACATGAACATTAGATATAAAATGAATTTCTTTACCAGTCACAAATTAATAGGTGGCTCTGGGTAAGATGTCAAAATTTTAAATTAATTTTTTTCCTGATCTTTCTGACAGATAATCTTTCCATATATATGACCATTTAATTTGCCCTTTTACTGTATTTTTATCTTTAGTATACCTGGCCCACACTATTTTTAACTAGTGTAGTCTCCACCACTTGTCTGTCAGCTTGTTGTTCTGTGGTGGCTTATGTGTTGCTGTGATACTGGAAGCTATGCCACTGGTATTTTGAGTACCAGCAGAGTCACCCATGGTGGACATGTTTCAGTGGAGTTTCCAGACTAAGACAGACTAGAAAGAAGGAACTTGTGGTCTATTTCCAAAAAACACTGGCCAATGAAAACTTTACGAATAGCAGCAGAACTGACATAATACTGGAAGATATGCCCCTCAGGTTGGAAGACACTCAAAATATGACTGGGGAAGAGCTGCCTCCTCAAAGTAGAGTCAACTATAATGATGTGGATGGAGTAAAGCTTTCGGGACCATCATTAGCTGATGTGGCATGAGAAATGTACAAAGTATGAATCAAGAAAAATTAGAGGTCAAAAATGAAATGGAATGCATAAAGATTAATATCCTAGGGTTTAGTGAGCTGAAATGGGCTGGTATTGGCCATTTTGAATTGGACAGTCATATAGTCTACCTTATTTTTACTCAAAACACACGTTATACATTTTTTGCCAACAAGGCACTCCCCTCTCACATTATGTTCCTAGACACACTGTGCAGTTTATATGTGTGGGTGCATTATTTATGTGGACACAATATTTGCAAGGACAAAGCAGAGAGGAATGGCGTCACCTTCAGGGTACTAGCTGAGGAAAATTAAAACAAGTCCTCGTGAGCCCAAGTATGACCTTAAGTATATCACACCTAAATTTTGAGACCATCTCAAAAATAAATTTGATACACCGAACACTAACAACTGAAGACCAGATGAGTTGTGGAATGACATCATACATGAAGAAAGTAAAAATTCATTTAAAAGACAGAAAAGAAAGAAAAGACCAAAATAGATGTCAGAAGAGACTCTGAAACTTGCTCTTGAATGTAGAGTAGTTAAAGTGAATGGAAGAAATGATGACGTAAAAGAGCTGAATAGAAGATTTCGAAGGGAAGTTCGAGAAGACAAAGTAAAGTACTATAATGAAATGTGCAAAGACCTGGAGTTAGAAAAGCAAAAGGGAAGAACACGCTCAACATTTCTCAAGCTAACAGAACTGAAGAAGAAATTCAAGCCTCAAGTTACAGTACTGAAGGATTCTATGGGCAAACAATTGAATGACACAGGAAGCATCAAAAGAAGGTAGGAAGAACACACAGAGCCACTGTACCAAAAATAATCAGTTGACATTCAACCATTTCAGGAGGTTCAACAAATGGAAGCAACACTAGAATCACTTACTTGTCTATACCAAGAAATTTGGAAGGTAGTGCCTTAGGCTGAGTTCTCTAGAAAAGCAAAACCAGTAAGATGTATAAATATATACAGAGAGAGATTTATATCAAGGAAATGGATCATGTGATTTTAGAGCCTGGAACATCCCAAGTCTGTGATTCACATAGCCAAAAGAGCTGATGAATCCGAGATTGGCAGGTCAGACAGCAGGGCTCTTGCTCACAGGCTGTGAAGATTGATGAATCCCAGGATCAGCAGGCAAGACCTCAGGTAAGCTGCTAGCTCAAGTCCCAAGAACCAGAGGTCACATGAACAGGAGCCAGCTGCAGGATCCAGAGCAAGCAAAAGCTCTCAAGCCTTGCCAGAAAGTTCACTTATATTCGATGGAGGCCACACCCCCTAGGAAATTCCCTTTCAACTAATTGGCTACTCACAGAAGATCCCATCTTGGAGATGATCACATTATATCAGGTCTCATCATGGAAGTGATCACATCCTCATCTGAATGCCAAACTACATCATAACTGCCAAACCACTAAGAATCATGGCCCAGCTAAGTTGACACACACCTGAATCATCATAGGCAGCTACCTGGCCAACTAACTGGAAGATATCCATATTTATGCCCATTCCAAAGAAAGGTGATCAAACGGAATGCATAAATTATCAAACAGTATCATTAATACTACACACAAGTAAAATTTTGCTGAAGGTAACTCAAAAATGGTTGCAGCAGTACCTACTGCCAGAAATTCAGGAAATTCAAGCCAAATTCAGAAGAGGATGTAGAACATGGATATCATTCCTGATGTCAGATGGATCCTGGCTATGCAGAGAATACCAGAAAGATGTTTACCTATGTTTTATTCACTATGAAAAGGCATTCGACTGTTTGAATCATAACAAATTATGGCTAACATTGTAAAGGATGGGTATTCCAGAATTCTTAATTGTGCTCACGTGGAACCTGTATATAGACCAAGAGGCAATCGTTTGAACAGAACGAGGGGATACTACATGTTATCAGGATAGACCAGTCACTGGTGAAGCCCTCATGCTTGGTGAAGTAGAGGGTCAGCAAAAAAGAGGAAGACCCTCAACAAGATGGATTGACACAATCGTTGCAACAATGGCCTCAAACATGGTAATGATTGTGATGATGGTGCAAGAAGGGCAGTGTTTGTTTCTCTTGTACGTAGGGTCGCTGTAAGTTGGAACTGATTCAACAGCACCTAATAACAACAACAGTGTAGCTCTGATTCACAAAAAGTAAACATAGGGTCACCTGAATCGTGCTATATTTTATTTGTCTAAATAAAGTATCTCATCAAGCTACAGTTGTAGATAAATATTTGTTAACTCTATATAAATGCCTATCTTTCCGTGGTTTGTATTTATTCAGTTTTAAAAAGTAAAGGAGAAAAATGGAAACATTGAACTAATGAGCAAGTCTGAAAAAGAATGAGTAAGTTATTTTAAAGGTGAAAAACATAATCCCTAAGATTTAAAGTTTCTGGATCACCATATGTTAGGCTTCGAATAAAGTGGAAATGCATGTCTAGACAGCTGTTCTTTGACCAGATAGGAATAATTAGAAGAAACAACCACAGGATCTGACACTTCTGTTTTAGCAAATGACCCATCAGTAGGCTTTGTGCTGGAAGAGCTGATAATGATTACAGAGTCTGTCAAGCTGCAGTGGGTATTGTGTTCTAAAGACAAATCAGAGTTAAAAGACTCAGTGCTTTGTCTACCTTTGAAATGTTGGCTAAAGATTCAGGAAATATGAAAGAAAGGATATATATAAAATTTACTGTGTTCATGGGGGCCAGGGAAACAAGGTAATCTGAAACCGTAATTTAAAATTGATTTTAACCTTCTTGTCACAAAACTTAAGACAAATGTACCTATAATGTGTGGAATTTTACTTCTCTTTTTATTTTTATTTCTCTTTTTATTACATCTATCAAAAAATAGGTTAAGTCTCCTCAGTATAAAAATGTTCCTCCTCTGAAAGGGTGATACTTTTTGGAAAATTTAATTGCTGGTAAATAAGTAAACAATAAAATACAGACTTTTCTAATATCATCAGGAATATGCAGCATCATCTTTTAAAGTCTCTTAAGTCATCGTGGCCACCTTTTATCCTGAACTGCATCCCATGATTTTCATTGATTATTAGATTTTGTTGACTCCGTACTTTTCTTTTATATGTATTCTTTAGAATATCACAGTATTAGTCAAAAATAGAGGCTGTGGAAGTTCCAATTCATTTTTACTACCAACATAAAATTTTAAACTCTCATTCTCATTTATAGAATAGGACTTTGAGCTGTAGTCAAACATGATTTTTTTCATGGAGTAAAAACTTTGATTTCCAACTATTATCTTTTACTACATGTATTTTAGTTTCATCTGTACACACTATAGATGGTTTTGACAGGGCAAGAAAGCACCAATTTGTAGTGTAAAGAGCACTGGATATGAACCTAGAAGCCCTGGTTTATCCTGATTTTGAATCTCTGCTTATTTGCTGGGGAACCTCCATGTGCAAGCCAACATCTCTTCATCTTAATATCTTCATCTGTAGGACTTCCCCTACCTGCCTTGTAGGATTGACACAGGATAGTGGTATTTGTGAAGCTGTTTTGAAAACCATTAATTGCTTTACAAATGTAGACAACTGTAATTAAGATTGTCAAAGTAATCAATGAACAAAGAAATTAAAGCATAGAGAGTTTATTTGAGCAGTTAATCTGTACACATATAGGGAGATCTATCTGTTCTGAAAACAAAACAAAACCAAAACCAGGGTTTTGTTTTAGACCAGTTACAATGAGGTTTTTAAGGAGGAAAGTAGGAAATAGAGGAGAAAATTAATCATTGGCTAATCTTAACAGGAGTCACTGGGTGGGGCAAATGGTTAAGGGCTAAACTACTAACTAAAAGGTTGACTGTTCAAACCTACACAAGAGTGCCTGAAGAGACAGGCCTGGCTGTCTGCTTCTGAAAGGTCCTGGCCTTCAAAACCCTGTGCATCAATTCTACACTGCACACATGGGGTCGCCATGAGTCAGAATCCAGAGGACTGCAGCTAACAACAACAATCTTAGCATGATTGAATCATGCCTCCCATTCTGAGATCTGGATACTAGGCAGTCTCTGTGGCCTGCCTAGCCCCGGGTCATTTGCACAACAAAGATAGCTCAATTACTTCAGAAGACTTGAAGGATTTAAAATTATCTTCTCAGGAAACAAGGGCAGGCAAAAACTAGATTACTTTGGGTAAAGTTAAATTCTTTTCACCAGGTAAACTTTAAAGGAGTTCATGGTTAACAAATGTCTTGACACAATGGGGGGTTTGTGGGATTTTTTGATCACTGTTGTCTCCACCAGGTCTCCCTTGTTTCTGTTTCTCTATTACTGGGTACATTCCTTATTAGTCAGTAGCCTTTGTGAAATTTCCTATGCACTCAGAAGAATCCGGCAATTTGGGCCTCAGTTTCCTTTTTTTTGACAAGATCTTCTTAAATCATGGAGTCTCCGTCTCTCATTTTTTGGCAGCAAGACAGAGAAGAGTCTTTCTAGACATGTCACACATATCTGAGAAAGGTGTTGTGGATAAAACTCTGGAATAAAGAAACTCACCTTACCTAGTGGCCATGAACAAGTCATTATAAGTTTCTCTACTTCTGCTTTTCCATTTGTGATATGAACATAGTAACAGGTAATTGTATATATTGTTTGAGGTAGATTTAGAAGGAATAGCCAGGCACACTTCCGTTCTGTGCTACCAAGGAGACGCAGCCCATTAAGTTATCAAACTGTATTACTGTGAAAGCCCTATGTTCTTACTTGTAACATTTTCGTCTTACAACACCTTTTTTTTTTTGAAAGATTGTGCCTAAAGCAACATTTTCTGATCATAACATATCTCCATTCATCCCTTTTTTTCATTCCTCAGAACACAAGAAGAAACATTTATAAGATACTTTTGCTGTATTTGTATCCAAACCAAAAGTAAAAATGCAGCTGTCTCTTGCTTCTCAGAAAACACCTAGCTCTTTTGAAAGTAGGGGCAGCGGAGGAAAATGAATGGGAAGATCTGGAGTCATTGCTCAGTCTCACCTGTTTCCCTGCCCCTATGATCTCCTGCATGGAAGGCAAGAATTCTACCACTGAGCCACCAATGCCTCACTGCCTGCATTTAGAACCAGAAATATTTCCCTCAAAAGCTATGTAAAAGTAAAGCTGAAGATAAAAATGCATTAGGAAAATTTATCTGAACTCAGCATGATATTTCCAGATTAAAATGAATTTTAGACAAAGCCAGATTTCCATTAGACTGGACCTGGTTTCTTTTAGGCCATGGATGTGAAGATTAAGGATTATTTTCATAATTAACTGAAATCTGCCTAATAAACTGCTCAAATTTTTTTAAAAGCTAAGCTACCACTTCTCAACAAGAAAGCTTGGCAATTTTTGAGGGAAGAATGAAGTGGAATAAGGATCATTGTGCACTAATTATAGAATATAAACAGGAGCACCCTGAGTTTCTTGGTTCAGAGCTCCACAACATAAATTTTTGTTTTCATTATTACAAGCTAAAACCTTTCTGATATCTGGCTGAAGAAAATGATATTTTTCTTCCAAAGGGAGTTTATTGGTTTTATTGATTCTGTTCTATTTCGATTATACATGTGAGTATGGGGGAAGTATATTGCTTTAATAACAGTATTGTTTCTTCTACCAGAAAAAAAATTTCCATTTCATTTTACCTTAAATGCCCTTAAATTTACTTCCAACAAGTTTCTTCTATTATCAGCTTATCACGTTTATTCTATTATAGTTTTAGGTTGTTTTCAGTGCATGAAAAGGCATTTCTTGTCTAGGAATACTGTTGCTTGAATAGATCTGTATTTAGGCATGATACAATAATGTGCATCCTGCTAGAGCACTCATCAAAGCTAAGTGGAATGCTAAAGGTCTTCTGATAAATGATTTGAGTGGAATCTGGTGAACTGAGATGGGTGGAAATGGTGGCTTTTGATAGGGAAATTATTCATTAAAGATACCCGTGTGTGTGCGTGTTTGTGTGTGTGTGTGTGTGTCCCAGGTTTCTCTGATTATGAGATACTGCTCTGCTACTCACTGGTACTGGTATTGTTACTATTTAAATTCTAGAATTAAGGTGTAAAATTGTAAAAGAGAAAGAATTAGGAAACTATGGTGTGTTGCATTGCATCAAAATAATATTGGCACCACATACATAAAACCAGTTATTATTATTTATTTTAATTTTGGTGAAAATGTATGCAGCAGAACATGCACCCATTCAACAATTTCTATGTGAAGCAAGTCGGTGATATTGGCTACATTCTTCACATTGTCACCATTCTCACTATCTCTACCCATATTGTTTCACCACCATTGACTTAGACTCCCTAACCGCTAAATTTCTCACCTATGCTTTGAAGTTACTGTTGTTAATTTTATCTCATATAGATAATTTTTTAAGAGCACAGTGCTCGTGGCAAACATTCTTTACTGATTTAGCTAAACTGCTATTTAGTTTATGGATAATTTTGGGGGATAATTTTGGTTCATGGTTTTTGATGGTTTTCTCAGATTTGGGGGTTCTTCCAGTCTCAGTAGGTCCAAACCAAAAACCAAACCAAACCCCTTGCTGTCGAGTCAATTCTGACTCATAGCAACCCTCTAGGACAGAGTAGAACTGCCCCATAGGGTTTCCAAGGAGTGGCTGGTGGAATCAAACTGCTGACCTTTTGGTTAGCAGCCAGTCGCTTAACCACTGCACCATCAGGGCTCCACAGTAGGTCCAGTACTGAGTAGGGCCAGTATGTCTGAATTCTGTAAGAATTTAGAAATTCTGTTCCAGATTATTTCCCCTTTTGATCAGCATTCATCTATTGATTCCTTGATCAAAATGTTCAGGAATGGTGTTGTTGTTGTTAGGCGCTGTCGAGTCAGTTCCAACTCATAGTGACCCAACATACAACAGAACAAAACACTGCCCGGTCCTGCGCCATCCTCACAATCATTGTTACACTTGTGTCAGTCCATCTTGTTGAGGGTCTTCCTCCTTTTCGCTGACCCCCTACTTTACCAATCATGATGTCCTTCTCCAGGGACTGATCCCTCCTGATAACATGTCCAAAGTATATGAAATGTAGTCTTGCCATCCTTGCTTCTAAAGAGCATTCTGGTTGTACTTCTTCCGAGACAGATTTGTTTGTTCTTTTCGCAGTCCATGGTATATTCAGTAATGGTAGCTGGGCACAATCCAGTTCTTCTGGTCTCATGACTAAGGCAGTTAGACCTGCAGTCCAGTTCCTTCACTGATTCCTGAATCTCCTTCCTCTGCTGCTTCAGGTGAATAGAAACCAATTGTTGTGATGGCCACTCACAAGCTTTTAAGACCCCAGGTACTACTCACCGAACTAGAGAGTGGAACAGTAACTCTAAAAACAGTATTAGGCCAATTGTTTAGACAGTCCAATAAAGCCATGACCCTGTACTTTTGATCCAACAGAACTAATCTCATAAGTTATTTAGATGTACCTTAGTAGTGTCAGCAACTTTAGCCTCTTTTGTTGTTGTTGTTGCTGTTGTAAAATTATATATAACACAGTATTTGTTGCCCTTTTTCTGGTGTACAACTTAGTGATATAAGTTACACTTATCAAGTTGTGCAACAGTTATCCTTAATTAATGCCAAATTCCCCATCACAATAAACATAAATCCCCTACTTCCCAGAGAATGATTTCATCTCTGCCTCCTGCCCCAGGTAACCACTAATAGTCATTGGTCTGTATATATTTACTTATTCTTGTCTTTTCATATAAGTGAGGTCATACAGTGTTTGTCCTTTTGTGATTGACTTATTTCCTTCAGCATAATGCCTTTGAGATCCATCTGTGTCGTAGCATGTATTAGGACTTCGTTTCTCTTTATGGCTTAGTAGTATTCCATCATAGGTATGTACACATTTTGTTTATCTGTTCATCTCTTGATGGACGCTTAGGTTGTTTCCATTTTTTTGCTGTTGTGCATTATGCTGCAGTGAACATAGGTGTGCATATGTCTGTTCAAGTCGCTGCTGTTAGGTCACTAGGATATAGTCCTAGGCGTGGAATTGCTGAGTCATATGGTAATTCTATTTTTAATTTTTTAAGGAGTTGCCATACTGTTTTCCACAATAGTTGTACCACTTTACATTCCTACCAACAATGGCTAAGTGTTCTGTTATGGATTGAATTGTGTCCCCCCAAAATGTGATTCCCAGTATTGTGTGGTTGTCCACCATTTTGTGATCTGATGTGACTATTCTATGTGTTGTAAATCCTAACCTTTATGATGATAATGAGGCAGGATTAGGCGGTTATGTTAATGAGGCAGGACTCAATCTTGAGTCAATCTCTTTTGAAATATAAAAGAGAGAAACAAGCAGAGAGGAAAGGGACCTCATACCACAAAGAAAGAGGCTCAGGGGCAGAGTGCGTCCTTTGGACCCGGGGTCCCTGCACTGAGAATCTCCTGGACCAGGGGAAAATTGATGACAAGGACCTTCCCCCAGAACTGACAGAGAAAGAACGACTTCTCCAGGAGCTGGTGCCCTGAATTTGGACTTCTAGGCTCCGAGACCATCGGAGAATAAATCTGTTTGTTAAAGCCATCCACTTGTGGAATTTCTGTTATAGCAGGACTAGATAACTAAGACATGTTCCAATGTCCCTGCATCCTTGCTAATATTTGTTATTTTCTGTTTGTTTTTTTATTTTTATTTTTATCACTGCCATTCTCGTAGGGGTGAGGTGCTACCTCATTGTAGTTTTTGGCTTGCATCTCTCTAATGGCCGATGACAAGGAGCATCTTTTCATGTGTTTGTTGGCTGCTTTGGTGAAGTGTCTGTTCATGTCCTTTGCCCAGTTTTTGATTGAGTTATTTATCTTTTTGTTGTTAAGTTATGGAAGTTTTATGTATATTTTGGATATTAGACCCTTATTGGATATATGGTGCTTGAAGATTTTTTCCTAGTTTGTAGGTTGTCTTTTCATTCCTTTGATAAAATCCTTTGATGAACATAACTATTTAATTTTCATGAGGTCCAAGTTGTCTATTTTGTTTTTTGCTGCTTGTGCATTTGTTGTTGTATTTCATAGTCTATTTAAAAAAAAAAGGTCCCATAGCTTCACCCCTATATTTTCCTCCAAGAACTTTATGGTTTTAGGTTTAACATTTAGGTTTTTAATCCTTTTTTAATGAATTTTTTTGTATGATGTGAGGTATGGATCTTATGTCATTTTTCTGCTTGTGGAAATCCAGTTTTCCCAGCATCATTTGTTGAAGAGAGTGTTTTTTCCCCATTGAATGGACTTAGCACCCTTGTTGAAAATCAGTTGACCATAGATGTATGGGATTTATTTCTGGGCTCTCAATTTTATTCTGTTAGTCTATGTGTCATTAAACCAGGCTGTGTTTATTACTATAGTTGTATAGTGTGTTTTGAAATTGGGAAGTATGAGGCCTCCTACTTTGTTCTTCTTCTTCAAAATTACTTTGGCTATTTAGGGCCTCTTGCCTTTCCGTATAAAGTTGAGGATTAGTTTTTCCTTTTCTGTAAAGAATGTTGTTGGAATTTTGATCGGGATTGCACTGAATCTGTAGATCACTTTGGGTAGTATTGACGTCTTGACTATAGTAAGTCTTCCAATCCATGAACACAGAATGTCTTTCCATTTATTTGGGTCTGTTTTAATCTCTTGCAGCAGTGTTTTGTAGTTTTCACTGTATAAGCCCTCTACATCCCTAGGTAAGTTTATTCCTGGGTATTTTATTCTTCTAGGTGCTATTGTAAAGGGAATTGTTGTCTTTATTTTCTTTTGAAATTTCTTCTTGTTGGTTATAGAAACCCAACTGATTTTTTTGTGTTGATCTTATACCCTGCAACTTTACAGAATTTTTCTATTAGTTCTAGAAGCTTTCTTGTGGACTTTTTGGGATTTTCTGTATATAAGATGATGTCATCTGCAAATAGAGATAGTTTAACTTCTTTTCCAATTAGGATACCTTTTATTTATTTTTCTTGCCTTATTACTGTGGCTGGGACTTCCAGTAAAATATTGAATAGAAGTGATGAGAGTAGGCATCTTTGTCTCTTCCCTGTTATCAAGGAGAAGGCTCTCAGTATTTCTCCATTGAATACAATGTTGGTTATTAGTTTCATAGATGTCTTTAATCATGTTGAGGAAATTCCCTTCTCTTCTTATTCTGTTGAGAGTTTTTATCAGGAAAGGTATTGGATTTGATCAAATGCCTTTTCTGAGGCTACAAAGATGATCATTTTTTTTGCTTTTTTTTTAAATTTCTCTTTGTTCTATTAATGTAGTGTATTAAATTGATAGATTTTCTACTGTTGAACCAGCCTTGTATTCCTGAAATAAATCCCACTGTTATTGGATTCTGTTCATTATTATTTTGTTGAGAATTTTTGCATCTGTATTCATGAGGGATATAGGTCGTAGTTTCCTTTTCTTGTGGTATCTTTGGCTTTGGTATCATGTACTGTTGGCTTTATAAAATGACTTAGGGAGTAGTTCTTTCTTTTCTATATTTTGGAAGATTTTGAGCAAGTTTGGTGTAAATTCTTCTCCAAATGTTTGGTAAAATTCCCCAGTGAATCTGTCTGGTCCAGGGCCTTTTTTCATTGGGATGTTTTTGATTACTGATTCAATCTCTTGTTATGGATCTGTTGAGATTTTTCTATCTCTTTTTTGTTAGTTTAGGTAGGTTATGTGTTTCTAGGAATTTATCCATTTTGTCTGTTTTTGAGTTTTTGAGTACAACTTTTCATAGTATTCTGTTGTGATCCTTTTTATTTCTGTTGGATCTGTTGTAAAGTCCCCAATTTCATTTTTTATTTTGGTTGTTTGTATCCTCTCACTTTTTTTTTTTGTCAGTCTAACTAATGGTTTGTCTATTTTATTGATCTTTTCAAAGACTCAACTTTTAGTTTTATTGATTTTCTGTTGTTGTTCTATTCTCTATTTCATTTTATGCTTTGATCTTTGTTATTTTCTTTCTTCTTGTATATATGGGCTTACTTTGTTCTTTTTCTATTTCTTCAAGTTGGAGAGTTAGAATATTGATTTGAGATCTTTCTTCTTGATATAGAAGTTTATTGCTATGAATTTCCGTCTGACGACTGCTTTTACCATATCCCACAGGTTTTGGTATATTGTGTTTTCATTTTCATTTAACTCTAAGTATTTTTTATGTAACTTTCGATTGCTTCCTTGACCCATAGTTTGTTTAATAGTGTTGTTTAGTGTCTATGTACATATTCTTGTGTTTTCTATTTTTCCTTGTATTATTAATTTCTAATATTTTTCCTTTATGGTCAGAAAGATACTTTGTATCATTTCACTCTTTTTAAACTTGTCAAGACTTGTTTCATGACCTAACATATGATCTATCCTGGAGAATGTTCAGTGTGCACTAGAGAAAAATGTATATTGCTCTGATGCTAGTTGGAGAGTTCTGTATGTGTCTATTAGAACTAATTTTGTTTATGGTATTGTTCAAGTCCTCTATTTCCTTACTGATATTCTTTCTGGAATTTATTTGTATTGTTGATAATGGCATGTTAAAGACTCTTACTATTATCATAGAGTTGTCTATTGCTCCTTTTGTTTCTGTAGCATTTGCTTTATGTAGTTTGGTGCATTGATTTTTGGTGCATATATGTTTATGATTGTTATGTTTTCTTGATGGAGTGTCCCTTTTATCAATATGTAATGTCCTTCTTCAGCACTTATAATGGATTTCGACTGAATGTCTATTTTGTTTGATAACAGTGTAGCCATTCCTGCTCTTTTTTGTTTACTCTTTGCATGGGATATTCTTTTCTATCCTTTCACTTTCAGTCTCTTTGTGTCCTTGGGTCTGAGGTGTGTTTCTTGTAGACAGTGTATTGATGAATCATATTTTGTTATATATTCTGCCACTCTCTGCCTTTTGCATGGAGAGTTTAATTCATTTATATTTAATGTAATTGTTGGTATTGATAAGGAAGGACTTACTTCTGTCATTTTTTACTTGTTTTTTATGTCTTATAATTCCTTTGTCCTACCTGTCTTAGAATTTTGTCATTATTTATGGTAATTTTCTTCCTTGTGTTAGGTCTATTTGTTTTATTCCTTCTTACCTTTTGTGTATATTTTTAAGTATTCTTAGTCATTACCATAAAAATTCCATTTGAGACCGTATATTTGCAGTGATCTATTTCACCTTGATATGAACAATTAACATACAAACAGCAAATAACATAAAATACTAACATATATAATTCTAACCTTATTTCTCTCCTTCATCTTCCTTTCTCTGTTATTTTATCACTTTTCACATCATCATATGTTCTGTGTCTGTTTGGATAACTTTGTACTTATTTCTTATACATTTGGTCATATGAAACTTGTAGAACATAACAACTGAGTTTTCCCACTAAAAATACCCTGCAAAAGGCCTTTTCATTTGCCTGTGCCATTACCTTTATTGGCGATCTCATCTTTCTTTCTTAATGTTTTTTAATGATGAAGACACTAATCACAGTTTTTCTCCTTCCTTCCTTCCTTTCTTCTTTCCTTCATCCCTCCCTCCCTCCCGCCTTCCTTCCCTCTCTCCCTTCCTTCCTTCTTTCTTCCCCTGTGTACTGGATCAGATGTTTGTTTAGTGGTCTTTTCTTTCTACTTGAAGAACATCTTTTAGCAGTTCTTGCAAGGCAGATTTGGTAGTAACAAATTCTCACAGCTTTTGCTTATTTGGGAATGTCTTGAATTCACCCTTGTTTTTGAAGGATAATTCTGCCAGATAAAGAATTCTTGGTTGACAGTTCTTATCTTCTTATGCTTTATATATATCTTCAGCACCGCCTAACCTTCAAAGTTACTGTGGGGAAGTCAGAACTTAATCTCATTATATGTTATTTTGTGTTTTTCTCTAACTTCTTTCAAGATTCTTTCCTTGTCTTTTGTCTTTAGGAGTTTGGCAAAGGCTTCTTTGGATTTACTCTACTTGGAGTTTGCCAAGCTTCATTTGCAGGTTCATTTTCTTACTTAGCTCTGGAAAATTTTCTGCCACAATTTCCTTAAATATTCTTCTGTTTCTTTTCTCACCTTCCAGAATTCCCATAATCCATAGATGGCTGTCTTAGTGATGTTCCACAGTTCCATTTGGCTTTGTTTGATTTTCTTTGTGTGTTTTTTACCTTTTGTTTCTTTTGAGATTCACTCAGTTATTTTGTCCTCTAGTTCACTTACTCTTTTTCCTGCCTGCTCAAGTCTATTGTTATATTCCTCCCTGCATTTTCCACTTCAGTTATTTTGCTCTTCAATTCTAGTATTTCTGTTTATTTCCTTTTTTATGTTTTCTATATCACTATTAAGATTCTCATAGTTTTCTGATCTCCATTAATTTGTTATTTGTGTGATCTTTGTATTCTTTGATCATGTTAAAATTTGTTGTTTGAAAGTGCTCTATTTTTTTTTAATGTTCTTACTCTCATAGGAGTAATTTCTACTACTTTATGTTGTTCATATAACTGGGCCATCTTTTATTGTTTTCTTCTATGCCTCACAATTTTTTGTTGAATCTGGGGCATTTGAATAGTTTGCTGAAGTAATTTTGAGTTTCAGTTCTTCTCTTTCCCCAAAATTGGGCTGTGTGTGAGCTTGTTTTTGTCTTATTATTTATTTACTTGTTTATCTATCTTTTTTTTTTTATTCATTCATTTATTTTCCCCCTCTCCTTCTAACTTCCTCTAGGGTACACTCTAGCCTTACGGTTCTTTAGTTCTTCTAGCACTCACTCGGTGCTTTTTCATATCTGTATAGATTCTGTGTTGCCACAGTTCTGGGGGAAGAAGTTGATCTCCTCTGCCTGATCTGAAGCCAGCCAGGTTCTCTAGGTCTGCCTGCAACTTTCCCTTTTCCTTATTTGATATGAGTCTCCAATCTTATTTCAAAGCTCCTAGGTTGATCTTAGTAACTTTTCCTTTGGCTTATGTATTTTGTTTTGGAGATGGATCTCCAGCCATTTTTTCCCTTTTTTACTCTGAAAGTTTCAAGTCTCTGAAGGTAGAGTGGGAATTCTGTCTTTTGTTTATAGCTATTTAACTTAATGGGCCTCTTTTGCTCAATGTGAGTTGGAGTCAATGTAGGCTACCCCCCTTTTTTTCTCTGACTTGATTGGAGTGTGGGGCAGGATGGAAGCAGCTTTTCCATTTTTGTCTCAAAATTTCTCTATTTCTCTGTCTGCCTTCCTACTGATACAAGGTCCACAACTCAGCGGATCATCAGCAAAAGCCAAGACTGATGCTGTCCTTCTCCTAGGAAGCACAGCTCACCAACTGTAACTTGCAGTTCCCCATCCACCCCTTCTTGAGGCTGCCTCCTATTCGGGAGATGCTGGCTTTTCTGTGATGAGGGTTAGGGCTGGTTGCCTTCCCACTGATATGAAGTCTCAGACACTATGAATCGTCAACAAAATCTAAGCTGTACTGCCACTTTTCCCCTCTTAGAGAGCTCAGCCCACTAATTGTATTTTTGCAATTTTCCATCAACCTCTCTTCAAGGCTGCCTCTCTTTTGGGAGGCACCGGCTCACTGAGGTAGGATATGGGCCAACGGGTTTCCCAGGCAACAGAGAGATGAAAAGAAAAAGTACCCTACTTTGTAGGGTGCCTGTTTTTCCTTCACTTCTTGGCCTGTTCCTTTAAGTATTGAGTTGGCTTCAGAGTTCTACATTCACGTTTCTATATCCTTGCTGGTGCTATTTTACTGGGGTTTTCCCCCTATAGTTGTTGCGGGGGAATTGGGCCCATCTCTGCTCATATGTCCCTCACACATACCTTTATCTGTAGTAAGTTTTCCTCATAGGACCCTGCCTTCAACTTCCAGGTCTGAGACCAGAACTTTTATTTAATATTCTATGATGTCGTCATTAAATTTATGGTTTACCATTTCTGCCTGCAGATCTTTTATGTTTTAAATGCTCTTCTGATTAGTAAGAATGGATTCTTCTAATTCTGTATTTGGAACCTAGGGATTATTCCATCCATGTAAACATCTATTGGGAATACATTTGCAATAACATGAGCTTCAAGAATATTTCTGTTTTGTTTTCAAATAACATTTATTATCTGGTAGATTAGTGATAATATAAACTTAAAGCGCATTTTATTTCATTTGTCAAATGAAACTTATTATCTAACAACTGAAGAGGATAATCTCTGTGGAAATTTCTGGGTCTCTAAGTGGTATTTTATGATTGTTTATGGCTTGAAAAATATTTCAGAAACTACTTGCTTCTCTGTTTTTAGAAAAATGAAATCTCCAACAAGTGTGATGATGACAATGCTAGCCTTTTATTACTCTGTTTTTTTTTTCCATTTAGTTCTTCTTGATCCTCATTCAAATTATCAAAAGCTCAGGAGAAAGGAAAAAAAGAGAGAGAGAGAGAATATACTCTTAGTAATAATCAACATAAATGTAAACGTGGCTACCCCTTCACCAACTCCAGTCTGGCAACTTGGAAGGAAGTAACTCTATCCATTATTTAGTTTTCCTCCAAATCAGAGATGTTTTATTAAATTTTATTTGATTGGAGTATTAAAAACAGCGTAATCATTTCTACTTTTGACATAGTTCTTGGTGGTATTTTGTGTTCCGTCTACAGACCTTTTGCTTTTTCTTAAATTATCATTTTGAAGTTAAAACTGATTTCAAGATTTTAGAATGCTCAATAGCAAAGCTATATGCTACTATCTGGTACTTGATTTTGGTCTTGTTATAGAAACAGAAAACCAGAGTTAAAGTTCTGAATGTGGCAATCATCGGATCATGTTTTGAGACAAGTTCTTTAATCAATTTTTGATGATTCACATGTATACTTTGTATCATATCCATGGCCAATTTCTCCTGCAATACTCTTGGCTCTCCCTTGTATGAGACACGCTTCTGAGTCATTTTATGCTGGAAGAAGGCAAACTAATTTTAATATAAGCATAAACAAGTTCATGTTGTACTATTAACATTTTAAAATCAAATATAAATCATTTGCTAATTAAGCACTTTGTAGAATTATCTGAGTCATCCCTCTCCCCAACCCTACTGACATCAAGCTCTTAGGGTGCATTACATTTCCTAGTTTATAGGAAAGGTGCCTTCTGGAGAATTTTGATGTACAGCCTATTACAACTATACCCGGGAGCTCTGATTAATTTCCATTAGCTTAAATGGTCCAATATTAACCTATCATCACGTTTGTCTTGTGACTTTTCTCACAACTAAAAATAGAAATACATATTTTTTAAATCACAATAAGCTAGAAAAGCTGCTATTTGGAGAAGTTTTTTATTTATTTTTTTCCTTATAGTCCAGTTTTGACACAACTGATCTTTACTAAACCTTATCACTGAATATAAATTTTAAGATTTGTTTAATCAGTTTAAAAACATTAAAAATTTAGAGAGTAATATTAAAAAATAGGGCAATAAAAAAATCCCTTTGGAATAAAATAATGGGTCTTAATGAAGACAATAGAGCTAACAGTTGTTGAGTGCTATTACCAAGCTTTGTGCTAAGTATTTGGTATGTATTATCTCACCTAATTTTCACAATACTGTATTTTTAAGCAAATAACGTGTGCCTTTTGTGTTTGTTTGCTGGCCATGCCCTCCTTCGCCCACAGGGTAGTTTCATAAGCACGCTACGCTAATTTTTTACAGCAACATATGGAAGAGGATTGGCATGGTAGTGCTTGTGAGGGTGCCTCGCAATGGGAGGGCGTGTTTGGCAAACAAATGCAGAAGGCATGCATTATTTGTGTAAAATTATGGTAATACTGTGAAATAAGGTACATTTATACTCATTTTTGTATCCAGAGAGGCCCAGAGAGAAATTTGTTTAAGTTCATGTAGATAATAAATGGAAAAGTAAGATTTGAATCCATATATGTCTGAATATACTCTTGAACTCAAACTGTTTACCTATATAATCTACATGTGTTTATAGAAGAGATATTTAAAGCAAAAATAATAATAAAACTCAGTATCATTATCATCTAGAGATATTTCCTATACCCCACAATTGGGATATAGTAAGCAAATGCTGAGTCCACTCTTTCTCTCAAAATTCACATGTTCTCTCGGAAATTCATCTCTGCGTGTGGCCTGTTCAACCTTGCCTTTTTTTTTTTTTTTTTGTATCATTCTCCTTACCAAGAACACCCACAGTTTCTCCTTATTCACCAATTTATTCATTTATTTGTCCATTAACTCAATAAATATACATTAGGTGGTAGGATGAGATTCAGGATTTATCTCCCAAATTCTACCCAGCCAAAGTTATTCCTGCCTAGAATTATTTCCCTTTTCTTTTCCTCTATTGCACTCTTTAGTCAAGCCAAACACTTAAGGATCTATAATTGCTTCATGTATTTCACTTTTATTTTCCCAGCTGAATGTTCAACTTCCTGAGTGTATATTATGTGTTAATCTTTTGTATATCTCTGGAAACTTGCCTAGTATTATGAACGTAGAAAACAGTTAATAAATATTTATTGACTGATTGACCAATATTGGTCATAATTGTCATGCTTGAAAATATTAGATGGCATGTCTAGAATACATACTAAGAATTTTCCAGGGCTCACTTGTTGCATGTTCTGATAAAGGTGTCTGTAGAAACTCATCCTTCTTCAAGATAATTTAGCTGAGTTCTGAAAACTATTCTGAGATCAAGGAAGATTAATTGAGGATGAGTCTGTAACTCTTACATTTGACCTTTGAAAGGTATGATTAAATCCTCTTTTAACGTTCTATCTTTGATATTTTTCTTTCTCTTGCTGTCTGTTTTACCCAACTGTCTTTCTGCCTAATAAACAATTAGTCCGTTTAATTTCATTGCAAGCTCATTTACAATCTATTTGTTTATTTTTAGAAAGGAATATTATAAGATTTCAGTAACTACAACTTATAATTTGATATCCAGTTGCTTGTGTTTAGAAACTTTTTTGGTATCTTTATAACTTAATTTGGACTTTGTACTTGATTATTCTGCAATTCAATTCTACTCACCTGTTTTTATAGTTAAAAGTCTTATTTATCAATTAATTATTTGACCACTATACAATTGACTATCTTTTGTTTTCTCAAATGTGGTAAGACTTCTTAGCTTCATAAAGAAATTGGAAAACTCACCATTTAAATAACCACTTATTCTAAATATATCTTCAAGTGTTACAGGAAACAATGCAAACGATGCTGGCTGTTGTTGCTAAGTGCCGTTGAGTTGGTTCCAACTTATAGCGACTCTATGTACAACAGAAGAAAACACTACCCTTCCTGCACCATCCTCAAGATCGTTGTTATGCTTGAGCCCATTGTTGCAACCACTGTCAGTCCATCTTGTTGAGGGTCTTCCTCTTTTTTGCTGATGCTTTACGTTACCAAGCATGATGCCTTTCTCTAGGGGCTGGTCCCTCCTGACAACATGCCCAAAGTATGTGAGTATCCTTGCTTGTAAGGAGCATGTTGGCTGTACTTCTTCCAAGCCATATTTGTTCATTCTTTTGGCAGTCCATGGTATATTCAATATGCTTCACCAATACCATAATTTAAAGGCATCAATTCTTCTTCAGTCTTCTTTATTTATTGTCCATCTTTCACATGAACACAAGGCGATTGAAAATACCGTGGCTTGGGTCAGGCGCACCTTAGTCCTTAAATTGACGTCTTTGCATTTTAACACTTTAAAGAGGTCTTTTGCAGCAGATTTGCCCGATGCAATGTGTCATTTGATTTCTTGACTGCTGCTTCCTTGAGTGTTGATTGTGGATCCAAGTAAAATGAAATCCTTGACAACTTCAGTCTTTTCTCCATTTATCATGATGTTGCTTATTGGTCCAGTTGTGAGGATTTTTCTTTTCTTTATGTTCAGGTATAATCCATACTGAATGCTGTAGTCCTTGACCTTCACCAGTAAGCACGTCAAGTCCTCTTCACTTTCAGCAAGCAAGGCTGTGTCATGTGCATGCCACAGGTTGTTAATGAGTCTTCCTCTAATCCTGATGCCTTGTTCTTCTTGAGTCCAGCTTCTCGGATTATTTGCTCAGCATACAGATTGAATAAATATGGTGAAAGAATACAACCCTGACGCACATCTTTTTTTTTTTTAAAGGATATTTAAGAAATAGATACTATAGCTTGACCTTAAATTCTCATCTCCAGTTGCATAGAAAAGGCGTTTTTAATCAGTGTCCTCATCTCTAAATGCCAAGAGTCCTTGGAAGGAGTGTCTTCAAAAAGAGGGTTGTAAATATTAGAATTGATCATCATATGTCATTAAGCTGAACAGAAACTTACATAGTCATATTTGACTCCAGCTCTTGCTATCAAAGATATAAAAAAAACTAGTCCATCCAATCCCCTTGATATTTCTTGTATCTGCCATCTCCATTAAATATTTGCTTTCTCTAGTCCTCAGCCTCCAGTTCTTCCTATTCAAGGTTACCACAATTATTTTTCTAAAATCCAGGAAGGAACATGCTATTTCCCACTTCTGATGAAATAATTACATACTCCAAAGCATTTAAAACAGTAAAAGGTAAAACCTTAGTACACTGGTTTTGACTTAGTACATTGCCCATCTTCACACTCAAATATATCCCTCCACGCAATCTAGTCAGTTCATCTAGTGTTCCTGCTGTTTTGATCATGCTCACTTGTCATCCTAGAATTTACCTCCTCCCTTTTGTCACAAATTAAAACCATACTTAGCTTTTAAGACTCAGCTTGAATACTACCTACTCTGTGATGTTTTCTCTGCTCCATCTGCCCAATGGAAATAATTGCTTGTTTCTCTGTATTCTCATAGCATTTTGCAAGCATTTGTATATTTTAAAAGCTTGTTTCGTTTATCTGTATTGCTTGTCTTCCCCACCAGTTGTAAAATACTTGAGATTGGGGATCATGAAACTTTCCGATGTGTATATCCTACATTGCCTAGTATAGTGTTTCATGTATGTTCTGGATGTTAGTGCCTTCCATCTCCTTAACCGTTGCCTGGAATGAGGCACTCTTCCTCTGATATCTTTAAGTCTGTCTTTTGGAAAAGAAAACAAAAACAAAAAGTTTAGAACAGTTGTCCTATGTCCCTTCTTCACATCAGGGTTTCTGAAAGAAAAATCTATGCATCATATATTTAATTATTCACCCCCATTATATTCTTTAAGATTCTTCAATCCAGTATGAATTCACACAATTCCACAGTAATTTCCCTCACCAGAGTTACCAGTGACCTTAATTGGAAAATCTAATAACTTATTTTCAGAGTTTTTGTTTTTTACACTTGGTGAAGCATGTAACATTTTCATCTACATGGAACCCTCTCTCCTGATTTTTTTGATATCTCTTTCTCTCCATGTTTTTCCCTTTGCTTCTCGTATCCTTTGCTGAAACCTAGAAAGTAGACCTCAGAAAAGTTTGAGCTAAGACGTATGTCCAGGAATCATAGGGATATAGTTATAAATTAAAGGCAATGAAGTGGGTAAGATCACCAAGGGAAAATGTGTATTGTAAGAAGAGAACAAGAGACCAGGAATGCATATTGTAAGAAGGAACATGGAGGGAAATCAGGAAAAACCAACTTATAGAGGAGGTTGGACAGTGCAGAACATAGACCACATTTTAAAACTTTTTAATTGGAAAAAAATATTCAAATGTTTACATTTTTAGTGTGACACATTATTTTAGTATTGTATTAGTTTAAGAATTATAAACCATTTGTTCTCCACAGATTTCTTTAAGGCTTGGGATTTCATAGTTTTAAACAAAGATAGCTATTTTTCATAATTACACTTATAATCCTAACCAAGAAATGGATTTCTGTTTTATCATTCCTATTTTAGAGACAGGGATAGCTGAAGTCAAAACAAGGAGATAGCCCAGTAAAAGTGCTGGTACCTTAAAGACGGGGCTATAACTATTATTGGTTTACAACAAATACTATCAAAACTGGTCTAGAATATAATCAAAAGGGGCAGGTGCTCAAGCCTGAAGTTCACAACTATAGTTAGATCTGCATCATGGGCAGAGGTGAAGTCTGAGAGCAGTCAGGACCAGGACCAGGGGCCCTCTGGGCGACCAAGACGGGTGTTCAGCTGGAGTGTGGTCTTCAAGTGACTAAGGAACATGAGGTGAGCCCAGGAAAAGTGGAGCACACTCCACGAGCCGAGGTCAGAATGAGACGTGTCAGCTACAGAAGGCAAACCTGTAAACTTTCTGAAAGCTAAACTTTTTAGAATATATTTTTCTAAGTGTTAAGAGATAGATATTATGTTGTTTCTTTCTTCCTTTATATGAACTGTTTCATATGAAACCATCTCTTGTCCCCATGGGTGCATGTTCTACTTCACCAGATTGTCTTTGTTGATCACAATTAGAAAATTGAATTTCTCATTGTGCGGGAGGAGATTTCTAACATTTGTCCACCTGGTTAATGTGTCTTCCCATCACTTTAATTTTTTATAATAATTCTGTTTTAAAAATAGAGCATATGTCTTTTCATTATTTTAATTAAATATTGACCTTTATCTAGGAAAATGTTCACTTTTTTCCCCTGAGTTTAATAAATTGCTCCACATCTAGTTTATTCCTCTCCCAAATATGGGTGGAATTCCTATTTAATTTGTGCACTCAGGATTCCAGTTCTTATATAATAATAATAAAGTTTCATAGGAAATCACGTGACTCTATCTCTTGACCATATTCCTCGATGGCCTAATTTGTTACTCTTGAACCATATATTTGTCTTCTTATTCTCATTCCACAAACTTCCATGTGCTTTAAAAGCTGGTAAAATAATTCATAATCAACACCGTTGAAAATTGAGCAAGAGTTGGGCCAATTACAATATCTTCAGAACCTCATAAAAAGATTTGGAAACTAATCGCCATGTGAAGATTGTTTTGAGTCACTCCCTAAAAATCAGAATATTATGATCAATTGGTACAAGACCAGATGCCAAAGCCGTGTGGAGCTTTATATACTTCAGTCAACAAAAAGTTATCTTTTTAATTTATCTTAGATCACAAATGATTTTAATTCCATCAAACACTGAATGCCACAAGGACTTGTCTGTGGGCTGGAATGTTACATTGAGCGTGATCAGCTAATAGATTTTTTAGTTTAAGCTGAGCTTTCATTTAGAGGATGGGACTCAAGACAATTATCAAAATCATTTTTTAACTCAGCATCCCCCATCCAAAAAATTAATGAATGAAACTTTTGCCATGAGTATCTATTTCTTAGCTCTCCATGTTATCTGTAGGGACTGAGTTTATTGTAGTAAAATAAAATAGACCTAGTACTTACTCTGATGTCAGCTCTTACTATATTCTAATCAATTCATTATTTTTTTCTCTGTTTCCCAATAAAAATATGATATTTTTGAGAGTGGAAATTATGTCCCTTTTCAATTTTTTTCCACTTATTTTCCTTAATAGCTTACAGAGTATTTAGCATATTGTAGGCCTGCATAAATATTTGGCAATATTCTAGACCCCAAAAAAAAGAGACATATTAAAGAATTAAGTATCTCTTTTTCCCTGCTTCTTAGTATCTCATTTACCTTGTAAATTATAGTAATGTTTTTAATAACAAAGTAATAACTGCCACACTTAAATCAGAAAGTCTATACCCTAGTTCTTTTCTGTTGCAGCAGAACTTCAGGAGGTAGACAGTTGAGGAGAAAAAATTAAATAATTATTGGTTTATTATTGATTGATTCCCCCATCAAACCAATATGGTCATAACACTTGCTTAAAAGTAGATGTGTATTTTATATGAAAAAGGAAAATCTAATGTATAGGAATTATTTTTATTGAACACTTACTAGGTGGTAGATGTTATAATGTATGTTTTGCTTATGTTATTCTAATTTAACCCGCCAGGCAATATGATGACATAGATATTACTATGCACATTTTGCAGGATAGAAAACTGAGGAACAGAGTTAAGTATCTTGCCCAATGTCAAATAGCTAATAAATAATAGAGCTGTGATTTGTTCTTAGATTGTCTGACTATAAAGTCCCTGCTCTGTCTACTGTATTACAAAGCTGGATTTTAAAGTGATTAGATGTCAGAATATCAACGATGACCTCATCGTTGATTATATTGGAGCGTTAACATGTTTTTTTCAAAATAATTATGATTGTCACTAAGTGTAAGAAACCCAAGAAACTTTTGTTTTTCAGTCTACTTCTAAAGATTTTTTTCCTGAGAAAACAATTATTCTCTGCCTAGCCCACTTATACAAAATAACTATTGTAAATAAAATTTATGTAAGTGTACAAATCAGGCAAACCAGGCTGCTTTTAAAATATGGAAGCAGCTTCCTTTGAGACATTTTTGGGATTGAGTTTTGTTTATTTGTACAATTGTCAAATGTTTTAAATTGTGACAGAATAAATTATCCCATTGGGTTTCAGTCGCAGTACACATGCATATACTTAAAACACTTGTGCAATGTCTCTTTATTAATTCACACTGGTTTTGAGTTCATAATGCCTAGACTCATGAACATTATATAGGATTTTCTACATAATTCTGAAATCTTTGGAAACCATTGTAATTCTTCAATGGGTAAGGCATTCCTTGATATGGATTTGAGAGTATTACGGCTTTTTTTGTATATATATTCTTGACCTATCTTATGAAATGTACAAGTCAGGCTAATGCAAAACAAAAAATAACTATATTAAAATAATGTTTTCAGTATCAAAGCATGCAAATATCCATCAATTTGTCAATCCCCCATAGAAAAGTGACATGATTTTTATATTAACATTTGAGTGAGTCCACCAATAGGAAAAAATGATTTAAATAGAAAATGAGTGATTGTATCAGTCTTACTGAAAAACAATAAACAGAGTTTTCTTTTCAAGATTCCAGTGTTTGTTTTTTCCCTTCTGTAAACAAGATATAGATAGTTTTAGCTTTAAAAAAAAAAAGTGAATAAATCTCATTGAGCTCCCATTGCCCAAAGTAGGTAACAAACCAAATTGATGAAGTTAATATGCAGGTCAAATTCCTCTGCATAGTAAGGCCACCATAAGCTTAATAATGCTTTAATATGAATGCTTCTAATCTTTAAAGGGACATTCTAAATGCAGAACAAATGACCTAATGATTTCAATCAGTTTTATTAAGAACAAAAGCATAAATTATTTGAATAATCCCTTGGAGTTCATTGTAACAAAATGTGACCTTGTTAAATGCAACTGAACTCCATCCCTTTCCCTGGATGCTTTTGTACAAATAGAACTAGAACTGTCACTGGTAGTACATAGCTTTCTCTATGGGCACCAATATGTTCCACAACTGTAGACTCCATGTTTCCTTTACAAATTATGAACAAAGACTAGCAATTTCAGAGATAACAGGTTTCTGTCTTTTTTCAGTAATTTTTCCATCTGAGTATAGTGGAACTGATTCTAGAAAGACAAACACAAATTCTCTTATTCAGTGTCTTTCTTATTTTTGAAGAGTAAAAATAAACTACAAATTCATTATCTTTCATTTTAGTATAATACTTGATGTAATTAAAAATGTCTTTTGAGCTGGTGAAAAATGAGGAAATGTTAAAAGGAAGTAAAACTTAGTTTTTAAGGGAAATAATTGTGTTCAATTTTATTCAGATATTCCTTATTGTACCTAACTTTCATGATTATTGCTTTGAATTTGAGAGTAGTTGCAATCAATTTTACTTTTAAATGAATTTGTTCTTTATTACAAATGTTCTATTGCCACAGTTATACTTTTAGTACTGTGTATCATTGTGCAGTTGTATGTGGCACAAATATAATAAAACTAAGATTTATAATGTAATCAACTGAATGTATTGAATAAAGACTTAAAATTTTATTTTACATAAAAGCGTTAAAACTGTTTCTTATCTCCACAGGTATCAACTTTCCATTGGTATATGTAAAAATGAATATTTATTAATATTAGTGCATATTATTGAAAATCACTCCATTTTTTTCAGATCCTAGAAATTAGCAGAAATAATGAGCAAGAACATGACTATGAAGAGGCTGAATATTCTCCCAGTAAGTTTTCTTTTATGTTACATGTAATTGTAAAAGTAAGCATGAAGGGAATGTGGAAAGATATTTAATTAACCAAATGAGTTCTAATTTATAATATACTACTAAGGTAGCTTGCTAACTTAAATACTTCTAAAAAGTTCCAGGTTTAGTAACCAAACAAATGCTGTTTTTCCTACCCAGGAAGAATACACAAGTCAAGCCTATGTCAGTATTCTGACTACTTGACAACTATAATTTTGAGTTGTATGTTTTAAACAAAGTCACATTCTTTTCAGGCCTTGGTTTTCTCAATTATAAAATGAGAAGATTAGATTTGGATGCTAAGGACCTTACCGGGTATAATAGGTTGTAGTTCTATGTTCTAAGGTCTGGAAACTAATTTAGAATGTTCCTCCGCGTATATAAATTCTGCTCATTATGCCAGATTCATTGATAAACAATGGTTGCTAAACATCCTCACCTGCAGGTCTGACAGGCATCTCACATCCAATAATTCTAATTGAAAACTCTGGTTCCTGACACTCCCAAACCTGCCCTACCTGCTGACTTCTCCCCTCAGGAAGTGAAAACTCATTCTTCCTTTGTTCGGTTCAGTCCAAAAACCTTGGAGTCACCCTTGGCCTTTTTGCTTTCTCTCATACACCATATCCAATCATTCAGCCAATACTGCTGACTCTTCAAAATATAGCCAGCATTCAACCATGTCTCCTCCATTTCATTGTTATTTATCCTAGTCCAAGATGTCAGCAACTCTCCCTTGGATTATTGCAATAGCACATTAGTTCTCAACTGGGAGTTCTTCGGCAATGAACAGAGACATTTTTGATCATCATATCTGGGGCTGGAGGGGAGATTGCTGCTTGTAGGTAGAAAGACCAGGAATGCTGCTAAATATAATATAGTGCACAGGACAGACCCCCCCCCCGCAACAAAAAATTATCCAGTCCAAAATGTCAATAGTACCGCTGTTAAGAAACCCTGCCATAGCAGCTTCTACGCTTGCTACTTTTCAGACTCTATGTTTCATGAAACAACCAAAGCAACATATCACTCCTCTGCTCCAAATCCTCCAGTACCTTCCCATCATAAAATAAAAGAAAACCAAACCTGTTGCCATCAAGTCAATTCTGACTCACAGAGTTTTAAAGGAGCGCCTGATGGATTCAAACCGCTGACCTTTTGGTTAACAGCCATAGTTCTTAACCACTTCACCACCAGGGTTTCCCCTTCCCATCTACTCATGGTAAAATACATAATCCTTTTCAGTACCTACAAGGCCATAGGTGATATCTTTGATCCCATCTCTGGCCACCCTCTTACTCATTCTTGGCCACAGTGACCTTCTCAAACTTTCTGCTCCCTCTGCACAATCCTCCTCCATGTATCTACCTGGCTTCCTTCCTCACTCCGTATCATCAACCCCTCCACCATTGCTCACAATTTCCCTTCACTTGCTTCTTTTCTTCATTGTACTTATCACCATTTAGCACCTACATTTTATTTATCTGGTTGTTGGTTCCTTACCTGTCACCTCCTTTTAGAATATGTGATGAAAAGGATCAGAACTTATTTTGTTCACTGTTTTGGTCATATCTCCATTACCTGTAACAGCACGTAGTAGATGCCCAACTAAATATTTTTGGCCACTAACTTTTCATATGATAGCTGACCTGTAAATCAATTAGAAGGTGCATTTAAATGCAATACCTTAACTAGTATACTTTGGAAAACTAGTAAACTCCTTCGAACGTTATGGGAAACTCCCCCCACCCCGACAATAAACTAAATGTCAAGTTAATTAATTAATGCATTAAGTTTTAAGATTAGATATTTTTATCATTTTAAATGATATTAAAAGTGATTTTAAAGGCCATCATTGATTTTGACCATATATTAATTCTGACATTTAATTTTCAGAAGAACTCCCTGTAATAACAACATTATTTCGGTTCTTTGTACAAAACAAACTTATATCTACAGACAGTTTAGAACCAGAAACTCTCCCACATATGAAGCTCTGAGTGATTGTGATAGTGGAATCAGCCCTCAGCCTTGTTCATGGAGAGGACGTGAAGACATAGGACACCCTAAGTGAGCAGATTCTATTGATATCACAATTACTGAGTAGCTTGCTGAAATTCACTGACCAACTAAATCCAACTCTGGGTACAGGGCTGGATTCCAGGTGGTATATTTGACAAATACCACAGAGACTCTGTTGCTTAGTCAGTGCTAAGAAACACTGACCTCCATAAACCTGAGGGCGGCTCTAAGTAATTTCCGATAGTATGAATGTCATTCTAAGTTGATGATTGATTTGCCCAGACAAATAGTGAAGTCCCTTTGTTAGCCTGAGCAATGGTTTCTTTTTAGTCCTTCCATCATCTACTCCATTGGCATATCTAGAGAATACTTTATTTCAGGCTCAGTGTTTGGTGTTAGGGGTAGAAAGATGAATGAGATATCTGTGCAGCAATGAATATCAAGAATGAAAATCTGTCTGTGTTGCATAGACTGTTAATTAAAAGAATCTTCATTTACAGTTCTAGTACTGGAAGCTGTGTCTTTCTTCCTTCTCATATGAAAGAAGAAGAAAAAATCTATGTAGACATATGGGGTACCATCATGAGCATGGTTTTCCACATGGCTAATTTTTCTCCTGTTGCTGAAAAATTTCTACAGTTTGTCTCGTCATTTTATCAACATATTTTCTCCTCTGAACTCTGCTATTTGACTTCTTTAGCTGTATTTAAGTTTAGCTTCATTTTAAAACAATAGTGTTTGCTTTTCTATTCCACTAACAATGACAATTCACATATTCCCTGATTCAGTAGTTCCAAAGTCTGTTTTAAAATTTTTTGAACTCTTTGTTTAGAGAGTATGTTTATTAAAATTATTTTTTAAGATTTAAGGTTATTGTATCATACTGTCTTTTTTTTCCTATTTCCTTTCTGAAAAGAGTATTTATTGTGTACAGTATAAAAATAAATGATAAAATCATGGTGCTTAGAGTGGAGGGAATTTGACTAGATTATTTGATGAAGTTTCAGGATAGAATCCTTCACTGAGAGAACTGAGCCTCAGAGTTACCCACTAATGATGATTTGGATACCTTCACCATCAAAAAAAATTAATGTTTTTCATTATCAGTATTTTAACAAACTAGGCTAACATCTGGTGATAAATATATATTAAAATCATAACTAAGTAAGGGTCACAGATTCATTTTTATTGCATTATTTATATGCAAGTCAGAGTTTTTTTTGTTTGTTTTTTTTGGGTGTTTTCCTTGTCTTTACCTTTTCCATCACCTACTTATTGCCTATTTTATTAGGTCAGTTATACTGTTTTCTAATAAAAATGCAATAATGTTGTCAAACATATGAATCTACTCAAACAATAACTCCAGAGAATCAGAATATTATTATATGCATGAATGTGTCATGTACTGAGGTAGCAAGATTAAACGGAAGCTTTGACTTTTCATTTGGTAAATATTTTAAAAGCCCAGAAATGACTGTTCACCAAAGTTACACGTTTGACAGCTTTCCACTCTATCAGTTCATAAAAGTTTTATTAGCAGTGCTACTACTTCTGTATGAAATTACAAAATATGAAATGCCTCCAGATGGTGTGTTTAAAGGAAATAATACAATCTTTATCATAAACAGCCACACAGAATGCAGCATTTCATCACGGAAGTTGGCAGACTTGCAGGCTGGGTGCAGAAGGAGCTGAGGTGAATGAAACAGAGGAAGAAAATGAGAGTGAATCTGAGCACAGCCCAACGGAGGTTGACAGTGAGAGTTCTGACAACCAGTATGATGACTTGTATGTGTTCATTCCCGGAGACGATCCAGAGAATAGTTCGCAGGAGCCACTCCTGAGCAGCAGACCCCCTCTCCCCCCACCACGGCCTATAGCTGCTGCCGTCCAACCAGACAAACCTCATGTGACGCTGCAAGGTAAGTTTAAGGTGTAAAACAACAAAAACACTTTGATCGATTTTTTTTAGTTGCTATACTTTAACTGAAAGTTTACAATTCAAGTTAGTCTCTCATACAAAAATTTATACATATATTGTTATGTGATCCTTGTTGCTTTCCCTATACTGTGACAGCACACTCCTCCTTTCCACCCCAGATCTCCCGTGTCCATTCAGCCAGCTCCTAACCCTCTCTGCCTTCTCATCTCGCCTCTGGACAGGAGCTGCCATTTAGTCTCATGTATCTACTGAGCTAAGAAGCACACTCTTCACGAGTATCATTTTATGTCCCATAGTCCAGTCTAATCTTTGTCTGAAGACTTGGTCTTGAGAATGGTTTTAGTTTTGGACTAACAGAGGGTCCGGGGGCTATGTCTTCCGGGGTCCCTCCGGTTGCACTCAGACCATTAAGTTTGGTCTTTTTACTAGAATGAGAACTGCACCCTACTTTTCTCCTGCTCCATCAGGAACTGTCTGTTGTGTTCCCTGTCAGGGAGATCATTGGTGGTAGCCAGGCACCATCTAGTTCTTCTGGTCTCAGGATGATGAAGTCTCTGGTTTATGTGGCCTTTTCTGTCTCTTGGGCTAATACTTTCCTTGTGTCTTTGGTGTTCTTCATTCTCCTTTACTCCAGGTGGGTTGAGACCAATTGATGCATCTTAGATGGCCGATCACTAGCTAACAAACACACTTTAATAGGCTTACGTAGCAAATAGTGCACTAGCAAATCTACACGAAGATCAGCTTTTGAAACCAAAGCAATCTTCTCCTGATTTTTGGAAAGAGATCACCAGACCTTACTTTCTAGTCCATCTTAGTCTAGAAGTTCTGCTGAAACCTGTTTCATAGCATCATAGCAACAACACACAAGCCTCCACTGACAGATGAGTGATGGGTGCACATGAGGTGCAGAGCATGGAAGATGAGAATTCTACCACTGAGCCACCACTACTGTCTCTTTGACAAATAAGACCTAGGAAATGAGGCAATATATACCTGCCCCTACCTCTTTTTTATTTTTAACTTTAGGGAAAAAATCTCAATATAAAACTTTAAGTAAACAAATAAAATTTGGAATCTGTAGTTCTTCACATAGAATGAACCTCAGGCATTTAAGTAATACTCCTAGTCTTTTGGGCAGAGGGAAAGGCTAATGTTTTACAGATGATTTGAAAATGACCTTGGGCACTTTTCTGTTGGTAGCTGTTGCAGAATCAAGTGGTGAAAGGTTTATCACACATTGCATTTGTAGCTGACTCTTGAGACCGAAGTCTAAGAACACTCTGTTGCTGCTAAAGCAGAACAGTTAACATGGCTGTGATCTCCTTTGTTCAAGGACAAAAGAATTAAGGAGGGTTGTTGTTGTTGTTGTTGTTAGTTGTCATGGAATCGATCCCAACTCATGGCTATCCCATGTGTGCAGAGTAGAACTGCTTCGTAGGGTTTTCAAAGCTGTGACCTTCCAGAAGCAGATCACCAGCGAGACACCTCTGGATAAATTTGAACTACCAACCTTTTAGTTAGTAGTCCAGCAACTTAACCATTTGTGCTACCCAGGGACTCCTTAAGGAGTGTAATGGGAGGAAAAGTTTCTCTGGAGGGCATGAAGAGGAGCCTGCACATTGGGTTTATCTGCATGGAGTGTTCATCAGCCTGAGAAACTTGCAGCTCCAGGTTCACGCTTAGAGTCACTAGTTATCCCCATTTTATTCATTACTATTTTATATTTACTTTCCAAATTCAAATATAGTCTTACAAAAAGAAATTTAATACAGGTACAAAAAATATCCATTAACAAAACTGCATTTGTCACTATACCTTAGATGTTGAGTTCTAGAAGGCTATGGAGAAATCATATAAACACTGTTTCAAAGAGTGAATTCTGAAGCTATGAAACTTAGCATTTTTGTCCTTGAAGGTTTCATCTCTATGAGGGCTTAAGTTTATCAACATAAACCTTTATTAAGGTTATGTGCTGTATTTAGAGATGGAAAGTATAGAAAACCTAATGAACACTATTCTGATTCATTTATTCATTCAACAAATATTTATTGATCGCTTACTTTGTACCAAACTCTTGTAGATCCTTGAAATGTATCAATGATGTAGGTATATTAGTACTGGGGGGAGAAAATATGTTAGTAGTACACACACAGCAAAATTCTGGTATATTTTTCTCATTTTATTTTTTTTTTCTAATTTTATGAAGTTATTAAAATCAGTTGTTAAGAAAACAAGGTTGTCTTGGGTCAGTTATTTCTCTTAAAGGAGATAATATTTAATCATATTTTTCTTAATGTAAATTTCTATGTATGATATGTTGGTTAGGAGATCTACAACCACCTTACAGAGAATGTTCACTGGACATCTAAGACCAGAAGCATAACGTTGGCTAATGTATCTCCTGAAAAGTACCAAATCTAAAAAGTAAAATAAAACAAAAACCCACTGCTTTAGTTTAAAATCCAGTACTCTCTTTTTACATTTTACATGCAGTATTACCTTTAATCTCATCTTTTCATAGGGCTGATATTGGAATAAATGGAAAATAAAATGCCACTATTTTTCCTTAAACTTTTTTGATTAAGATCTTTAGAAGTCAAGCCGTAAGCTATCACTTGTTTTTTGCCAGTGACTTTGTATGGGTTCTTTGACTTTAGCTAGTGATACCTTTAGGAATTGTCCTTTAAGAGTAGCTTTCAGCTGCCTTTAAGTTAGTAAGAAGAGAGGCCACCACATTAATGGCCTAAACATCAAATTTCTGTTGATGGTTTTACGGACGTATTTATTAGAGAACATTGTAGAGCACTTTTCAATTTGTAAACAACACATTGTTTGCTTTTCTTTTCACAACCACTCTATAAGGCCAGTATCATTATTATCCCCTCTTTATAGTTGAGGAGGCGTTCCTGAGTGGTGTACACGGTTAAACAGCTTGCTGCTAACTGAAAGGTTGGAGGTTCCAGTCCACCCAAAATTGCCTCAGAAGAAAGCCTTGTTGATCTACTTCCAAAATCCAGCCATTAAAAACCCTATGGTGCACAGTACTGTCTGACACACATGGAATCACCATGAGTAGAAGTCAACTTGACAGCAGTTGGGTTTTGTTTGTTTGTTTTTATCAATGAGGCTTATATGATCTTGGGCTCACACCCAAGACCGCAGAGCCTATAGTTTTAATGTGTCAAATATTTATTTATATGAACAGGTTTCCTGGACTTTTAGGGTTCTTCTCTCTGAAACACATGTCACCCCAATTATTTCAAAAGTTATAATTATAGGAGTGATTTATTTTAATCTTTGTTTTTTAATGTACAACATGAATTGAGAAAGCTCAGGTCCCGCTCCAAAATGAAAAGTATAAAGTGATGCACTAGGAAATAAAAAAGTAAAATATATCGTTTCTAGTACAAGTCCAACTTTAGAAAGAGTTGGGAAAAGAGGTGGGTGGGGAAACAAAGGGAGTTAACAGCTCAGGAAATGGGTTCACAAAAGTAGAGAGTTGACACATTCTGCTAAAAATGCAGCTATAAATGTGAACGTGTTTCCCACACACTTAATCTGGTTTCACCTGTGCTGCTGTCAGAGAAACACAAGTCATGAAGTCAAAATTTCAAAGTCATATTATTCATAGGGAAAAAGGCAAGTCATGGTGGTATTAAAGTTACTGCTAAGCACATAGGCAATTAATACTTCTTAGGTTAAAATAACTGAAACAATCAGATCTAAGACTGTGTTGGGAGATTGTTTTAGTCTCTCCTCATAAGCCCACCCAAAATAATTGTTGAATCTTCTTAGAATAATATCCTTTTATTTTGCCCTACAACTTCTCTTTTCTCTTAGCATCTAAGATTTTCCACTAAAAATCCATGAGTAAACTAAATTTTTTAGTCAGACTCATGTACCAAGCAAAGAGAGGAGAGGGTAGTTCTCCCTTAGCTAATGTGCATGAATCTCTCAGAACGCCATAGAAAAACAATGGTTTTCCAGTCAGTAACAGAAATGCTTTCCGTTTTGTTATTTTCATTAACACCATAAGCAAAATGCTTGTCAAGAGGCAAATTAAAAAAAAACAAAAAACAAATTTGCATTGGCTTGATAGAGAGCCAATGAAATTCTCAACTTTTCTGTTAACCAGAGTATATTCTGAAATATTTGTTTTCTAAATAATTGCTAGGGAAATATTTAACACATTTTTATAAAAATATGTAAAGATTTTACTGAACAGGAAAATCCTCAAAGAATATAAAATCAGCAATTTTATTTTTTTCATATGAATTAATCCTCAAGCCATTGATTTACTCCTGGCATCTTTTATATCATGGAATTACCAACTCTACTTCCAGTGTCCTTCAGCTAAAAATGAGATTCATGTTGCCTTGTAGATATCAAGAGTTGCATTTTTAAAGACCAGTTTTTCATAGCCAGAATGAGAGTGACTGCTAGGAAGCCAAGTAATGGTGCCTTTGGCTATTCCCCTGTCATTTTCAGAGAAACTGAATTTTAGGCAAAATACCTAGTACAAATCCTATGAAAGGTAAAGTGGCTTCAAATAAAAGAAAAAATTCAGACTATCATGCTTGAAAAGCTCAAGTTTTCAGAGCATTTGGAATTGGAGACTTTGTAACTCAGTTTCCTGATATTCAATCATTGGTAAACTATAACATACAAAATAATGTGGAAAATACTTTTATGCATCAAAAAAAAAATTCATCTTAAGCAAACTAAGTGTTTTTCCTTACCAAGGTTAACAATTACAAACTGCAGGAGGATATGTTAGTAAAATACATGGCTTGATTTTCCCTTTTTGGAATTTATGGGGTAATGCATAAACTATTTTTCAAGCGACAGGAACTCTTATATTGTTTCCTATGGCATTTGATTAAACCAGTTTGGGAAGCTCAGGCAATTGCCAGATGGACACCAATAATATTACATATAACGAAAGAGTAAACACAATTTTAATATTTTACCAGCAGGAATAACGCTGCAAGACCAAATGGAAAGAAACAAAAATTGGTATGATCCTGGTGGAAGACAAGAAATACGAGATGAACCCAAAGGAGAGGAAGAAAAAGAAGATGAAAAGGATCAGAAGGAGGAGGAAGACCCATACACTTTCGCTGAGATTAATAACAGTGAATATGACATAATACTGGCCAATATGAGCATAAAGAAAAAACTCGGAAGTCGATCTTTCATTATAAACCGACCTCCTGCCCCTACTCCTCGGCCCACAAATATCCCTCCTAAAGAGGTAACTACACCTTATATAGCTCAAGGTAATGTTTTTGTTGTTTTTCTTATTGTTTGTTTGTTTGTTTGTTTGGGGGAGGAGTTAGACTTCTTAAAATTTTTTTGGTGGGGTATGAGGTGATTTGATTAGTGTTTGATCTAAAAAGCCAAACATGTAAAACATATATTTCAAGTCACCGGTGAGTTGTATAGACCCATTTTTAAGTTTAGAAACACAATAAAGAAAGAAAATAAGAATGATGGTAGGTTGGATTCTGATTTCCAGTTCTTCATTAACAAGGAAATTTTTGACAAACCACCCAGGAAACATAAAACCATAACAAATAAAGAAAAATTCTATTTGACCCTTTCTTTCTGATTCCACAAGAAGAAGTCAATTCCTACAAAAAATCTGCAATACAAGAAAAGAAGGCAGATAGCCGACCATAAGGTACTCTAAGTTTATTTTTTGCCCCTAATTCCATTTAAGATGACTTTAAATTCCTAGCAGTTTGAATACTAGAGTCTAAGATTTGCAAAGAACTTGCTCCAGTCCATCTGAAATTTCACTTCACCCCAGTGATTAAGATTCACTTCATTTGTCTTAGAAGGTCTACTTCATTTCAGATTTCAATTCTTCTTTCTCCTTCTCTACTCAGTAGCATATAAAGAAAAAACAACAAATCCCTGAAGCTTTGTAATGTTTACAGTCCCAACAGGATGGATTTAATTTCCTTTTATTTCCTAACACTCTTGTACGCTGTGTTTGGTTTGGTGCACTCCATGAGTTCATAGTGTCTAAGAGAAAAAACAACAAACCAGTTGCCGTCTAGTCGATTCCGACTCATAGCAACCCTATTGGACAGAGTAGAACTGCCCCATAGGGTTTCCAAGGAGCACCTGATGGATTCAAACTCCAGACCTTTTGGTTAGCAGCCAAACTCTTAACCACCATGCCACCAGGGTTTCCTAGTGTCTAAGAGATAACCTTTTTTCATCAATGCATTACATAACACATATATTGAATGCTTTCTATGGGCTAGATGCCATGCTTGGTGCTGAGAATATGGAATAAAACAAGTTTCCCATCCCTGAGGAGCTCCTAGGTAACTCCAGTAGACAGAAGTGCAAATAAATACAGAGAGCACAATATGGTGCTTTATTAAAGGTTTTGAACAAAATTTTTTTTACAGATGGACATCCAGTTTTGCCAGCACTATTTGTTAAAAGGACTGTCTTTTCCCCACTTAGTGGACTTTGGGCCTTTGTCAAAGAGCAGGTGACTGTAGGTGAATGGATTTACATCTGGTTCTCAATTCTGTTCTATTATTCAATGTGTCTGTCATTGTACTAGTACCAGGCTGTTTTGACTACCGTGGCTGTATAGTAGGTTCTGAGATCAGGAAGTGTGAGGCCTCCTACTTGTTCTTCATTAATGCTTTGCTTATCTAGGACATCTTTCCTTTCCATATAAAGTTAATGATCAGTTTCTCCATCTCATTAAAGAATGCTGTTGTTAATTGGGTCGGGATTGCATTGTATTTGTAGATGGCTTTTGGTTTAACTGACGTTTTCAGTGTTGAGTCTACCTGTCCATGAGCATGGTATGTTTTTCCATTTATGTAGGCGTCTTTTGGTTTCTTGCAGTAGTGTTTTGTAGTTTTCTTTGTATAGGTCTTTTACATCCCTGGTTAGATTTATTCCTAAGTTTTTATTTTTTTTCAGGGGCTATTATAAATAGTACTGCTTTCCTGATTTCTGTTTTCTAGTTGTTTTTTTTTGGTGTATAGGGATCCAACTGATTTTTCCATTTATCTTGTCCCCTGCTACTCTGCTGAGTCTTTCTATTAGTTCCAGTAGTTTTCTCGTGGAGTTTTTTGGGTTCTGTATGTATAGTATTATACCATCCACTTATAGGGATAGTTTTACTTCTTCTTTACCAGTTTGGATGCCCTTTATTTCTTTGTCTTGCCTTATTGTTCTAGCTAGGATTTCCAGCACAAAGTTAAATAGGAGTGGTGATAAAGGGCATCCTTCTCTTGTTCCTGTTCTCAGGGAGAATATTTTCAGCTTCTCTCCATTGAGAATGATGTTGGCTGTTGGTTTTGTGTAGAGGTCCTTTATTATGCTGAGGAATTTCTGTTCTATTCTGATTTTATTGAGAGTTTTTATCAGGAGTGGGTGTTGAACTTTATTGAATGCCTTTTCTGTGTAGATTGAAATGATCATGTAATTCTTTTCTTTTGATTTATTTATATGGTAGATTACATTGATTGATTTTCTAATGTGGAATCATCCTTGCATACCTGATATGAATCCCACTTGGTTGTAGTGTGGTTTTTTTTTATATGATGCCAAATTCTATTGGCTAGAATTTTGTCGAGAATTTTTGCATCCATATTTGTGAGAGATGTTTGTCTGTAATTTTTTTTTTTGGTGTCTTTGTTTTTGATGTCAGAGTTATGCTGGCTTCCTCGAATGAATTCAGAAGTATCCCTTCCTTTTCTATGTTTTGCAATGGTTTGTGTATTACTGGTGTGAGCTCTTCTCTGAATGTTTGGTAGAATTCTCCAGTGAAGCTATCTGGGCCAGGACTTTTTTTTATTGGGAATTTTTTAAAATTACCTTTTCAATTTCTTCTCTTTTTAGGGGTCTGTTCAGATTTCCCACGTCAGTTTGTGTTAGTTTAAGTAGGTAGTGTGTTTCCAGAAATTTGTCCATTTCCTCTAGGTTTTCAAATTTGTTGGTGTATAGTTTTTCATAGTACTCTGTTATGATCCTCTATATTTCATTTGAGTCTGTTGTAATGTTCCACATTTCATTCCTTATTTGGGTTATTTGCATCCTCTCCTGTTTTCCTTTTGTCAGTTTGGCCAAGGGTTTATTGATTTTGCTGATCCTTTCAAAGAACCAACTTTTGGTTTTGTTGTTCTATTGTGTTTCTATTCTCTATTTCATTTATTTCTGCTGTGATCTTTATTTTTTTCCTTTCTTCTGGTGGCTGTAGGCTTCTTTTGCTGTTATCTTTCTATTTGTTTGAGCTATAAAGCTGTTTTTATTTTATCCCTTTCTTCTTTTTTGATGTGTGTATCTGTTGCTATAAATTGACCTCTGAGCTTTGCCTTTGCTATGTCCCAAAGGTTTTGGAATGTTGTGTTTTCATTCTCATTTGATTCTAGGAATTTTTTTATTCCATCTTTGATTTCTTCTATTACCCAGTGTTTTTTAAGCAGGCATTATTCAGTTCCTTTTTTTTTTCATTTTTTTCCCATGCTCTTCCTGTTATTAATTTCTACTTCTATGGCATTGTGATCAGAGAAGATGCTTTGTATAATCTCATTGTTTTGGATGTTGTTGAGGGTTGCTTTGTGGCCTAAGATGTGTATGTTCTGGAGAACGTTCCATGTGCGTTGGAAAAGAACGTATACTTTGCTGTTGTTTGGTGGAGTGTTCTATGTGTGTCTGTGAGGTCAGGTTGCTTGATTGTGGCCTTTAGATTGTCTGTATCTTTGTTCAGTATCTTTCTAGATGTTCTGTTCTTTGCCAAGAGTGATGCATTGAAGTCTCCTCCTCTTATTGTGGAAGTGTCAATTTCTCTTTTCAGTGCTGTTAGAGTTTGTTTTATGCATTTGGGACCCTTATCATTGGTTGTGTAGATATTTATTATGGTTATGTCATCATGGTGGATTATCCCTTTAATCATTATACAATGTTCTTCTTTGTCTTTTATGGTGGATTTTGCCTTAAAGTCTATTTCATCTGATATTAGTATTACCACTTCTGTTCTTTTTGGGATGCTGTTTACTTGATATATTTTTTCCATCCTTTGATTTTTAATATATTTATTTATTTGTTTCTAAAGTGTTTCTCTTGTAGACAGCATATTGAGGAGTCCTGTTTTTTAATCCATTCTGTCACTCTCTGTCTCTTTATGGGTTCATTTAAGCCATTTACATTCAGTGTGGTTATTGATAGGTATGAGTTTATTGGTGTCATTTTGTAGTGCTTTTTTTGTTGTTGTGCTGATGTTTTCTTTGTTCCTCTTACTCTCCTGTACTGAATTCCTTTTGTTTTGTTGAATTTCTTTTTGTTTCTTTCATTTTTGTAGATTTTGTGTTACTGAGACTTATTTTTTTCTTCATTATTTTTATGAGTAGGTTTATTAACTTTTCTTGTGGTTACCTTGAAATTTACCCCTATCTTCCTAAGTTTGAACCAGTATTTTATCACTTAATATGGCCTTGACTTTTTCTCCAATTGAAAGTGCCATACCTACATCATTTATTCCCCCTTTTATTGTTCTGACATTGTTGTCTTTTAGAGATTGACATCTCTGGTTCCCCGTTGTAAATCTTTTAAATTGTGTTATCCTTAAGAGTTCATTACCTAGGATGGTATCTGGGTGATACTGTCCTGTGTTCTAGATTTAGGTTGTTGTCTGATGTTGTTGGTTCTCTAACCAAAGGACTCCCTCTAATAATTCTTGTAAGGTTGGTTTGGTTTTTACATATTCCCTTAATTTCTGTTTATCTAGGAATGTCCTAATTTTGCCATCATATCTGAGCAAGAGTTTTGCAGGACATATTATTTTTGGTTGGCAATTTTTTTCTCTTTCAAGGTTTTATATATGTCATCCCATTGCCTTCTTGCCTGCGTGGTTTCTGCTGAGTAATCAGAGCTTAGTCTTATTGTTTCACCTTTGTATGTGACTTTGGATTTTTCTTGAACTGCTCTCAGGATTATTTCTTTGTCTTTGGTTTTGTTGAGTGTGATTATATGTCTTGGTGACTTTCTTTTGGGGTCTATCCCATATGGGGTTCACAGAGATTCTTGAATGGTCAGCTTTTTATCTTTCATGATATTGGTTAAGTTTTCTGTCAGCTTCATGAAGTTGCCTTCCCATACACCCTATCCAGGGTTGTTGCAAGCTGTGTGCTCCAAGATGGCAAAGCTGTTCCATGTTAGCTGGCAGGGGACTTCTGTTCTGTAGCTCTCCTTGTTGTCTGTTCTCTGTCAGTCTTTTCCTCCATTTGGTGCTTGATCTAGTTCTTTTTCTCTTCATTCAATGCTTAGGGTTCCAGGATTGACATTTGTATTTGTTTTACTTGGTTTTAGTGGTCTTTGCTGCAGAGGGAAGGCATGGTGCTTCTGTCTCTAGCTCCATGTTGGCTCCTTCTCCCAATAAATAACTTTTTAAAGAGAGAAAATGTATCTAATTCAATATAAGAACTCAGTTATATTCTAAAGATTTTTTAAGAAGTCCATTGTCTTCTGTACTCCCAACCTTAGGGATTTTCTAAGGGCCATAAGTGTTGACTCTCATGTCATGCTGTTCTACTTTTAGGTCTTTACCTTCCTGCCCTTCTATTGGCTATCATATAGTTATTTTCCAAGAGCCCTTTCTTATTCTCTGTTTGTTCTTTTTCATAGCATTCTTTCCTCTTTTTTGTGGGGGAGGGGGTTAGTGTCATTCAATAGCAACTCTTACCTTTTTGTGTATATTAATTCTTTGTTTCATTTTGTTTTGATGTTTATTTTTCTTCTGCTCTCATATTGTCTCTATTATCTTTGTTTGTTGTTTGTTGCTTGCTTGTTTGTTTTTCTTGGTTTGGAGTCTGTGTGTAATGCTGTTACTTCCATCAAATATCTAGTTATTCTTAGCTGTGATTTCATATTTAAGAATAAAACACAAAAAAACCTACATGGAAACTCTGCTTTTTAACTAGTAGGGCAATGGGTAGGTACCAACTTTTTCATTGAATTACCCCCAATTGTTAATTTATGTACATCTATGGTCGCTGTGTGGGAATTGACTTGATGGCACACAACAACAACAACATCCTCCAATAGTTTTCAATTTTTCAAAAGTAAAATCCAGCTAACTCCAATCTTCGCTTTCACATCTGGCTGTCAGCACTCTGTAATAAAGGTGTGGGAAGGAGACTGTGAAATTTCACCATTTCAAAAGTACGATTTAACTTGTTCTTTGTGTTTTCAGTTCATTGTAAAAGTCCTGCCATCCACTGTACCTTGTGCCCCATGTCCAGAGTTACTTCTGTTCAATTTCCCCAAAGAATAAATATGCTATCATAGGTGGTTGCTATAATTGCACGGGATTGGAGAGAAAATTGGGGGCTATAACTGCTTTAGATTTTCAATTAATCCCCATGGTAAATAAGTGAATTTGGATTGTTTTCCTTCTCATTCATTTATTAATTACACATAGATTTATGGAATGCCAAGTAATAAATAGTTAAAGTCTTTTTGTGTATTAATTACATAAATTCCCTATATGACAATGGTACAATTTGTCATATGTGCATATACACTCATACGTTCTTTAAAGAATGTTAGAAATCTCAAGTTTTTAAGACATTTTAAATGTTATTTATATCACCTACCCACCCTAAGCCTGGCACCCTTCAGTCTTTATATCTTTCTAATTAAACTATACAATTTCATTCGTTCTCATGATATTTGTATCATATGGAGAGGAAACCAGTGTTGTTATGATTTTTTTGCCTTTAAATATATAAAAACAGCTAAGGTTATTTGCCCCAAATCCTAAATCAGTAGCAAAAACTGAACTATAATGAAGTCACCAGAGTCTCCTTCCATTGTTTCTTCTTGTTCTCTTTCACTGGGATTTACTTGCCTGCCTCTTCCTTTTATGCCATTAATTGCTGATTATTGTGTTCCCACATTCGCATAAAGATTGCATCACAAGCTAATTCTTTCTTGATGCTGTTTGTATTTCACAGGGTAAAAGTCTTTCAACACATCTTTCCTTTTTTTTTCCCTAGCTCAGGCAGATCTATTAAATAGATTTGCCACAGTTTCCCAGCAAGTCACTCATTCAATTAGAAGAACATTAATTTGCCCCAATTCTTGCCAGAGAAAAGAAGTGGTAGCAGATGATGGCACATCAGGGTGTGTTAATGTAGCCGAAAGAGAAGGCTTTGAAACAAGGAATAGAGGAAGAATGCAGAACTCCAACTTATTTCAGAAACTCAGGAAACAACTGGCAAAGAGACTAGACAAAGGAAAGCCAGGAAGGTATAGGAAAAACACATTGGCTCTGCAAAAAGACTTGTATTCAGATTAAGCCTATATTCCTAAAGCAAGTGACTTAATGTATCTGAGATTCAATCTCCTCGTTGTAAATTGGGAATAGAAATAATATCTACTTCAAAGATTGTTACAGTCTTTAAATGAGATAAAATTAGCAAATACCCAGCACAATATTTGATATGTAGTACACACTCAGTAAATTATAGTTAAAAGCAATTCTACTTTATCTTTACTCAGCTAATGGATAGAGAATGACTTTGATAAACTAACTTTAAATCATAGAAAAAGTGTCTGTGTGAATTAAATTTGACCCAAAGTGGTCTGTGCGTTTCGTGGATGGTCTGTCAATGCTGCACAAGAAAGTGAGACTTACTCAAGAAGACCAGAAAAAAAACAGAAGTTATTACTCACGGGTCCCAGAGAGGAAGATGCAGCACGCCAGGACTTAGGGCCACACAGGAGGTTGCACCCCAGGATAAGGCAATGACCAACTGGAATTGTAGGAGAGGGCTTATGTGGAGCAAGCGAGGATGGGTTAGGTTTCTGGGTGGCCGGGAGGAGCGAGGAATGACCAACATCAATGAGAGACTAGGTGACAAAACAGGAACAGCCATGTCAGAAATTGGGTGAAAGGGCAACTCAGAGGAATTAATGGATGCCAAGGCAGAAAACTATGTAGGCTATAAACTGGCTTTGTGACTGTGTTCCCTGGATTCTGGTGGAGTCAGAGGTAAGAGAGATAACAGAGCTGGAATGGGTGGGAGAGGAAAAAACCTGTCCTTCAAAGGACTGGTTGGCTTAATCTACTCCTTATCATTATTATTTTGTCAGTTCTCATGATAATTTCTAAGTCATGCAATAATCCCACATGGTAGACATTAATAGCCTCACATTAGAGATGATGAAACTGATGTTCATTAAGTTCCAATGTCTTACTGAAGATCATAAAACTAGGAAGTGGAAGATGTGGGGTTTGAACACCTATTAGTCTGGCTCCCACACCTGTATACACGGCACCACAAATTTCTTTCATCAATATATTTATTTCGGGATATTTCATTAACATGTCCTTCTTCCTACTAAGCCAGAAGATACACGAAGGAAGAGCCCAACTTTGTCTGTTTTTGCCAATCATTGCGTCTTTGGTGCCAAGCTCAGTGCTAAATGTATAGTAGAAACCTAGTAAACATTTGACAAGTATTAACTGAATGAAAAAATAGTGAATGAGTGATAGAAGTGACAAGAATCATGTCAATGCGGCCAGAATAGGAGACTTCATTAACACTCTGGAGGATGGTCAAAAAAATATATCAGTCTACTAACTCTTAGATTGCTTCTATTTTAAACCATCTCATGTTTAAAGCAAGAAGCCCTGGTATCTCAGTGGTTAAGGCACTTGGTTGCTAACTGAAAAGATCATCTGTTCGAACCCATAAGCTGCTCCAAGGGAGAAAGATGTGACAGTCTGCTTCCATAAAGATTACAGCCTTGAAAACTCTGTCCTGTTGAGTCATTATGAGTTGGCATCGACTCGATGTCAATAGATTATGTTTGAAGCACCACTAATTTGAAGAGGAGAACACACACAGTAGGGTAAAGCTCTAGGATGTCCACATATAGATAAGATATCCACATATAGATTCAAACTGCTATCACGCAGAATAACATATCAGAGAGAAGCTCTATTTCCTCCATCACCACTGCCTCCTGCCTCCAGAAAGGTAACTAATTAATGCAAAACTAAACCCATGTTGGTTTACTTTTATCAAGAGTTATGTTTCTGATTTTTTATCCCATTCTTGTTGCTGTAAACCTAATCTTATGTTAACAACCATCAAAGGAATAACTTGTTGTTCTTAAATGAAAAGTTTTTGATATCTGCCTGCTTTCAGATATCATAGTCTCTCCACCTTTTTCTCTCTGTAATATCTGAAAGGATAGCATTCATTAAGTTTCAGGAAGCTAGAGGAATTAACATGGATTTACAGTCCTCTTTAGTGACAGAATTCTTGACTTAAGACAAATCAAGGAAAGAAAATGAGCACTTGGCATGGTGTAGATGGTTTGGTAGTAAAAGCACATCCATAAGTCACACAAAGAGATGAATGTCTATTGGGGAAAATTTTTCAATGTCAGTGGACAGTCTCCCATTTTCCCCTCACACAATTAATAGAGCAGAGATCCTACTTCAGAGTTCGTGTGTCTGATTTGGGGTAGAATATAATTTTCCTTTCAATTTTCAATTACTACTGAGTTGCCCTTGGCATTTTTCAGTGCAACAAAGTTGTATATGACATTTTTGAGAACTACTCAACTACTGGGACCCCAAAATGTCAAGTACAACTCAGTTGTTCTCAGAAATTTTCTGCTTGCAATTTACTTGTACTTGAAATTGATCACATACAATGCAACTGAAATGCAAAAAGAAAAAAAAGACCATTAGGAAAATTAATTCTTATCATCGCAAATGTGACAGAGTAGAATGGTCCCTGTCCTCATTAGTGAAGAGATATGGTCGATAGCAATGGGTCTGGTTTTGGTTTTTGGTTTAGACCAAGAGCCTTGGGTCCTACTCTCTGGCTAGGTGACCTTGTCCAAACCATTTAGCTTCAGAACCTAGTATGTATATCACAGGTCCTCTGAGAACAGAAGAACATATTTATTATTCTGTAAGCGAAATATTCTTGTCTTCCTGTATGATACCCGCCTCTCTCCTTTCTGTGATACGGTACTGGTGCAGCTCTACAAAGGGCCAGTTGTTCTGACCTGGGCTCACACTGTCCATTAAAAGGGATCTGTCTTGTGTACCCAAGGTGTTTTGATTTGCTCTTTGTGTTCTTCTCACAGCAAAACATCATTATGCCGTGGCTCCCTTAGAGAGACATTGAATGAAACCTGCAAAGGGCTTTGCAGACCATCTGTTAGACTCTTGGCATAGTGATGAACTTTTCCAACCTCACCTTCCAAGGATTCAGCTCCTTTATACTAGTGACATGGGAAGGAAGTAGTAATCAACTCTGGTGTGAAGTGACATTAAAGAATTTGTATTACACAGAAGATAAATGCATATCTCTTCAAGCACTTACATTTTAACAACAGAGTGACTTCTGGTGTTTTCCCCCAGCCTGTGATGTCCCCAGGCTCTCTGTTATAGACATCTTTAGTTAGAAGTTGAATTGACCTAGAACAGTGGTTCTCAACTAGGAGTGACCCTGCCCCCAGGGGACATTTGGCAATACCAGGAGACATTTGTGATTGGCATGACTGAGGGAGTGCTATTGGCATCTAGTGGGGAAAGGCCAAGGATGCTGGTAAACATCCTACAATGCACAGGGTAGCTCCTCACAATAAGGAATTGTCAGGTCCAAAATGTCAATAGTGCTACTATTGAGATTCCCTGGCCTAAACTGTTTCCACTTTAAGCCAGAGTAAACATTTAGAACTTTAGAGAATAGTCATTTAAAGATGAAATCACAAGTGTGTCAAATAGCTATCTACTCATATTATCTTTCCTCACTTTGGATTTTTTGAATTCACATTTTTCACCAGGACTATAAATGTGTATTTCTCTTTGACTCTAAATATATAACTGTTCAAGACAAAGAAAATGCTTCGTGGGGTTTGCACACTGGGAAGAGCTTTTCTGAGGGACCAACAGCCCCATGTAGTGAAACTCATGAAGATTTTGAAGCTAGATGGACCAGTATTTCTGTTGACTTTGCCACCAAAGAGCTGTGTAGGCTTGTGCAATTTATACAGTCTTGCTTCATTTTTTCTAAAGGAATGATAATACTTCATAGGATTTTCATGAACACTAAAACACATGTTCAGTGGCGTACACAGAATATGTTGACAGGAAGTAGTAGTCATTATATAAAAGGTGTTCTGTAGAAAAAGAGGTGAGACTCTCTCCCTAGTTAGTATGGCTTTTGCTTCTTCACTTGGGTTTGGTGTTCCAATATACTATCTTGCATAACTTTTTCAAAGTATTTATTAACTACTAATATTGACCACTATGTTAAAAAACAAAAAAACAAAACTGCCACAGACCTGTCCTTGTAGAGTTTTCAATCAGCATTTCTATTGTTTGAGTCTTACTAACAGAACTAGTATTTAATATTTGTTCAAGGTGAGCGTGAGAAGATAGCTTATCTTAAGTTTAGGGAAAAAAATTTTAGAGTGCCAAATTTATCACCCTGTGAAATGTAACAAAGTGCAAACCATGATCTTACTGGTACTTCTTAGCATAGAAACATTTCCCTGATATAGGAGGGGGGAAAAAGGCCAAAAAAGTTACTTTGGGTAATCACCAATCATTAACCAAAAGGTGATCTCATTATAATAGCATCCCAGTGACTAGTGAGGAATTAGTACCCAAACTACTTCTCTTTAAAACAAAATTAGTTGAGATGTGATTAGAATAATATCTATACTTGTATTCTTTCTTTATTGAATACAAATGGGCAAAAAGAGAAACCAGGCAATAAGCAAGAATGGAGACTTGTGGAATGAAATAAACCCCAGGTCCAGGGCTGTGCAAGCAATAGGTGTTCACTACATGTTGCCTGCTTGGTAACAAAAGGGAGAAAGACCTAGTAGACTGGAGAAAATTTATTGTAATAACTTCGAGCTAGTAATCACACAGAATTCTACAAACCAACTGTTTTCTCTCAGATGAGAAACATTTCTAAACAAGAAATATTTTTATTTGAATCAAAAAGGATAAATATGCAAATAAATATACCTTGTGGTCTAGTAAAAATTAAGTTCCCTATAAGCAGAAAACAAATAATTTACAGTGAGTTTCTTGATTTGGGAGAGGTATTTTATGGGAATACTTTTATCTGTTACAAGTTAGCGAGAAACATGTTCTTGTCTTAGTCATCAGGTGCTGCTATAACAGAAATACCACAAGCAGATGGCTTTAGCAAAAAGAAATTTATTCTCTCACAATGTAGTAGGCTAGAAGTCTAAATTCAGGGCATCAGCTCCAGGAGAAAGCTGTCTCTCTCTGTCGGCTCTGGAGGAAGGTTCTTGTTGTCAGTCTTCCCCTGGACTAGGAGCTTCTCCACGCAGGAACCCCGGGTCCAAAGGACGCGCTCTGCTCCTGGCACTGCTTTCTTGGCGGTATGAGGTCTCCGTCTCTACTCGCTTCCCTTTCCTTTTATATTTTTTAAGATAAAAGGTGATGCAGGCCACACCCCAGGGAAACTCCCTTTACGTTGGATCAGGGATGTGGCTTTAGTAAGAGTGTTAAAATCCCAATCTAATCCTCTTTAACGTAATCTAATCTTGCCTCATTCCACAGGAAAAGATTAGGTTTTATAACACCTAGGAAAATTATAATTACAAAATGGAAGGCAACCACACAATACTGGAATCATGGCCTAACCGCACTGACACATATTTTGGGGGGATGCAATTCAGTCCATGACAGTTCTCCTCAGAAACCAAAGCATTCATTGATACTGCCATTGAATTAGAACTTCTACATTTGCACATATGTGTTTTTCTTCTTTCCATCTCTGCCAGTATCAAGAGTAAATGGTAACTATATCAGTGACATCATGTTTGCGAGCTGGCCATTTACAAATTCCCCCTAACTAAAAATAATGGCACCACTCCCGACTATGTATCTGCCAGACAGTAAACTACTTCAAGGTGAAAAGACCTTCATGTTATGTGGCTGATATGACTGTCTATTTGAGGCAATGCCACCCCGAACATGTCTGTTAACGTGTGGTAACCTGTATTTGATAAATTTGTTCAAATTAATAACCTGTGACTATTGCTAGCAAATAAAATGGCAGTTTTAAGCTGATAGGAATGCTCAGTCTATCTTGGTCAGTTTGTAAAGAGGCAACCTCTCCCTTCTAAGCATCAGTTTGATCACCCAGTATGTATACTCATAGGGTTAGAACATTGTCTTCACAGTCTTTGCTGGCTAGACAAAGAGCTATTTCCACTGCTGTTTTTTACCTCATCCTGCCTTTTTGTGTTTAGCTTTCACATGGCACAAACTTGGAGGAACAAGGTGGAGAGAGTAAGAGTATAGGGATTGAATTATAACGCTGCCATTCCTAATTGTTTCTCATCTCTTTCCTCTCTCATCTTGCTTAAATGAATACACTACAGTGGATGACAGTATGGAGACTGCCATTGTGTCTTATTTACCTTTGCATTCTCAGGACCTAGCATAGCACTTGACCACAGCCTCAGTAACCTAATGAAAGTTGTTGAGTGAATAATAAACAGACTGCTGCTACCCTGTACAGTCTCATCCTTTGAGCATCCAGAACAAAATCCAAACCTGAATATTTTATTTCACATAAAATATCTAGTTTCAAGAATGGGTCCATCAGTGGTAGTTAGGTATATAGCTGTGAAGAACATTTCATTTCACACTTCTAATGTGCATGAGATCCAAGGGGTTTGTGGTTTTAATTCATATTTTTTATGAATGCTCTGTTATTGCAAACTTTTCATCACCTTACCCACTTATAAAATAATTTGAAATAAGCTTTATCAGATTTTCTAAGAAGTGTAGTTATGGAAGAATCCCTTTGCTTGAATAGGCCACAAATGAGGCTGACATGAAGAACGCTCTTGCCGAAGCAGCCTGGAAAGACAAATAGTGCAAATGAATTCATTATATTTCACCTTCTCCTCCTCTGCTCTTCTGCTAATTCTGCTTTGCTTAATGTTTTGAATATTTAATACTATGCAGATTTCTTCCATTCAATGTCATTTCTATTCTAAAGAAAATTTTACAGAAGTCGTTCCACCAATATTTAATATAAGCGGGGGTGGTATTTGGGACATTTGCATTGTTTGGTATTACTTTGAACCCCATAAGTTGTGTGTGTGTGTTTTTTTTTTTTTTTATGGACTTTTTTTTATGTTTAAAGGTAGTGACAACTACTAATAATGCTTTCATTATTCTTTCTTCTTAAATTCTTATTTGAGGTAGGAAGAGAAAAAATAATATTTCACAGGAACAAAGAGTCATCAAAGTTGATGTATGTCATAATTCTCTTGTAGTTTTTATTGAGCATTGATGTGCTAAAAATGTGGTCAAAAATTATGTCCTCCAAGAATTTGAACATATAAAGACAAGATTGTCTCAATATATTATGAAAAAAATTAATATTGGTCTGCGAATTAATTTTTTATGTTTCTATTAGTTTAAACCTCCAGACTGAAAATAATCCTGTCCTCAAAACATAGCATTCTATTTAAATCTATACTCACTTAAAAATTCAACTAGGCCCAGTTGGGCCTGGAATGACTTGGGAAATAAGAATTGGTAGTTATCTTAGAATATTATAGCTGACTGCGACCTTAGAGATCATCACATCTAAGCCCTAACTTTATGGACAAGAAAATAGAGGCCCAGGAGAGTATAGTCATGTCATTCATGTTCTTAAAAGAAAGACAAAACTATACCCCTTCCTCTCTTCCAAGTTAGTTAGCATTCTAGTATATAAATTTTTTCCCCAATTTTTACATGTTTAAAACAGACTCCTATCTAACTCACTACAAATCTTGCAGTACAACAAATACATACATTGTATATAAATCAGAGCAACTAATAACCCAAGGCTCAGTTCTCACTATAACATGAATTTTACATTTACCACCACTGTTTACCTTTTATAAAAGTTGCGTTGGTGAACATGATAAATATAAAGAATTTAAAGCTTTTCAGAATAAAGATTTAACTGATGGAGGCCGTTAAAAATATTTCACTTAACATTAATTGTAAAAAAGTGAAAGATAAACGAATTCTGGAATTTTATATCTTATCTGTTCTTTTCATAAGGCGAATGGAGTGTGTTTCCTTGATACATGTTTACTTCAGCGATAGTTTTGATAGGCTAGCTCTTTCTTCAGGAAACAAGTTCAAATAGGTCTTTCCCAAGATTACCTCATATTAGAATCACCTCCTGACTTTAATAGTGATGTGAAGATAATGTGTTTGGCAATATGCTAATTACTAATTGGGTACTTGTAACAAAGTGAGGCTTGTCTGGAGGTGGGAAGAGGAGAACTGTTATAATGGGTGCGGCTGGAGGTAAAATAGGAAGGAATTCCATGAGGGGGGTAGTTAGACAGATAGAGAAGAACTTTGTACTATGGGCATGACTTACTGCACATTCTGCTTTTAAAAAGTACGGTTATTAGCACCTTCATCATCATCCCACTTGGAGCATTCTACTCTCCCATCCCAACCCCCCAACCCAATCCTAGGCTGTCCCAAGTATATCCATTGCTGTGCAGTCCATTCCGACTCATGGCAACCCCATGTGTTACAGAGTAGAACTGAGTCCTGGTAAAATCTTAACAATGAAATTATATGCTACTTGTCACATCTTACTCAATCTAGAAACTGAAGGAGAGCGTTTATTTATTAATATTTACTCTATTTCAAACATGCTGGTCATTTGTTGTCAGTAGAAAGTATTTCCATAAAAATAGGGTATAAAGTGATTTTTAACAAACTAACTCCAGAGAGCTGGAAAAATAATTCCACTTCTGAATACTTTGTAACTGCAAAACTCAGCAGAATTCTTAAAACTTATCTATTAATGCACTTTTTATTTGGATAATTTATTGTCTGAATTTATCTTTGGATTCAGGTTATTTCCCGTACTAATGATGCCAGACTACAGTGTTTTAGTCTTAGACATTGTCAGCTATTATTATCTTCACAATATTGACAAAACAGCACCAAGAGTCTACATGTTATTAAAATTTCAATAGCATTTCATTTTTAAAACTTTTATGACTGGCCAATGAAAAAAATCAAGCACCACTTGTAAAAGTTCTTCCAATATCCTTAAATATATTCACATACCATATACCCCTCAATATATTTTATTTTAGGAAAAATATAAGCCACAAACTCAGAACTTGCCAGTAAAATATATTTTGCAAGCTTTCCAAATACTAATTTGTAGCAGAAAACGGATTTTCAACCACAAATGTTATTTCATATGTATATATATTTTTTCTTAAAGACATCATACTTTTAAAATATATTTGCCTCTCCTGTTAATAAAATGGCAGTTCAGATCCACCAGGTGCTCCTTGGAAGCTCTATGGGGCAGTTCTACTCTGTCCTATACGCTCACTATGAGTTGGAATCAACTCGATGGCAATGGGTTTGGTTTGGTTTTTCTGGTTAAAAAGAGGATAACAGCAGCTGGAAAATGATAGATGTTTAATAAATAATTATTGATTTGATAGGATTTGGGGCACTTTTTTAATTCAGAAATTGTCTTCTGGATTAATCACGGATATGTCCTTGATGGGTAAAATATTTAACGACGCATGATGCATCAAAAGAAGATGGAAGGAATACACAGAGTCACTGTACCAAAAAGAATTGGTTGACGTTCAACTATTTCAGGAGGTAGCATATGATCAAGAACTGATGATATTGAAGGAAAAAGTCCAAGCTGCACTGAAGGCATTGGCAAAAACAAGGCTCCAGGAATTGACGGAATACCAATTGAGATGTTTCAACAAATGAATGCAACAGTGAAAGTGCTCTCTCGTCTATGCCAAGAAATTTGGAAGACAGCTACCTAGCCAACTGACTGGAAAGATCCATATTTTTGTCCATTTCAAAGAAAGGTGATCCAACAGAATGCAGAGATTATCAAATAATATCATTAATATCACACACAAGTAAAATTTTGCTGAAGATAATCCAAAAGCAGTTGCAGCAATACATCAACAGGGAACTGCCAGAAATTCAAGCCATATTCAGAAGAGGACGTGGAACCAGGGATAGCATTGCTGATGTCAGATAGATCTTGGCTGAAAGCAGAGAATACCAGAAAGACGTTTACCTGTGTTTTATTGACTATGCAAAGACATTTGACTGTGTGGATCATAACAAATTACGGATAACACTTAATTGTGCTCATGTGGAAGCTGTACATAGACCAAGAGTCAGTCGTTCTAACAGAACAAGGGGATACTGTGTGGTTTAAAGTCAGGGAAGGTGTGCATCAGGGATTATCCTTTCACCATATCTATTCAGTCTGTATGCTGAACAAATCGTCTGAGAAGCCGGACTATATGAAAAAGAACACAGCATCAGGATTGGATGAAGACTCAGTAACAACCTTCCATACAGATAACACAACCTTACTTGCTGAAAGTGAAAAGGACTTGAGCACTTACTGACGATGATCAAAGACTACAGCCTTTAGTATGGATTACACCTCAACATGAAGAAAACATAAATCCTTACAACTGAACAAATAAGGAACATCATGATAAACCTAGAAAAGATTGAAGTTGTCAAGGATTTCATTTTACTTGGATCCACAATCAACGCCTATGGAAACAGCAGTCAAGAAATCAAACAACTCATTCCATTGGGCAAATGCGCTGCAAAAGACCTCGTTAAAGTATTAAAAAGCAAAGATGTCACTTTAGGACTAAGGTGCGCCTGACCCAAGCAGTGGTATTTTCAATTGCCTCATATGCATTTGAAAGATGGACAATGAATAAGCAAGACCAAAGAAGAAGTGATGTCTTTGAATTATGGCACTGGCAAAGAATATTGAATATACCATGGACTGCAGAAGAATGAACAAACCTGTCTTGGAAGAAGTACCACCAGAATGCTCCTTAGAAGCGAGAATGGCGAGACTTCCTCTCATGTATTTTAGACATTTATCAGGAGGGACCATTCCCTAGAGAAAGGCATCATGCTTGGTGAGGCAGAGGGTCAGATAAAAAGAGGAAGACCCTCAAGGAGATGGATTGACACAGTGGCTGCAACAATGGGCTCAAGCATAACGATTGTGAGTATGGCACAGGACATGGCAGTGTTTCTTTCTGTTGTACATAGGGTAGCTGTGAGTTGGAACCAACTCGACTGTACCTAATAACAACATGCCCTTGACAGAAATGCCCCATGGGGTTTCCAAGGCTGTAATCTTTACGGAAGCAGACTGCCACATCCTTCTTCCATGGAGTTCTTGGTGGGTTGGAACTGCTGATCTTTCAGTTAGCAGCTGAGTGCTTTAACCACTGTGCCACTTATGAGTCAGAACCAACTTGATGGCAATGGGTTTGGGGTTTTTTTTTTATGACCTTGATATTAGATTGGTTTTAAGTACACTAAATCAAAGACCTTATCCAAGATAACTAATTAGACGCTTTTCCTAATCCGAGTGATGGATCGCCATTCAGCTGGAACACTGTCACTCCTACCTTCCCCAGTTTGATCACCCAGAAAATCTTGGGTGAGCTGTTAAGAGGAACAAGAGACACCATGTTGGAAATGCTCTAGGGCTTCGTTTTAATCCTCTCCCTCTGTTTCCTCCTTTATCTTTAAAAAGGGAATTGTTATGGAAAATAAGAGGCAGCAGTGCTAAAAGGAACCAAGCAATAGGTTGAAGTTCAAGGCTTGAGCCTCTAAATTACATTTCTACCATTAATAGTTTTGGGATCATTGCAAAATTACTTTGTTTTTAACAGTTTAGTTACTTCTTTCTCCCTCATTTATAAACATATGAGGTTGGACTAAATTTTCAAGGCCTCTTCCAGTTCCCAAATCCCATAATTCAGAGTACCCATAAAAAATAACTGTAACTGTGGGATGTTCCTTTTCTAAAGTAAAGTTGTAAAGGGTATAGACTTTTTTCATTAACAAATGCCAGAAACTATGCGGAACTTCGTGGGTGCTGGATAAATATTAAACAATCAATTTTATCTTTCATCTGCAAAATGGGGTGAGTAATGCTGACTCCTCTCACAAAATTCTGTGTGAGAAATAATAAATGAGAACAAAGCACTTTTCAGATAATGAAGTAATTCACATAAGCTGCTTTAATAGGTCTGAGGTCTAGATAGATGATGCAAGAATAAAGTGTCTTTTTTATTACATCTGTGAAATACAACAGTCTTTTCATCTGTTTAAGAAGAAACAGTCATTATCCTTGCTTATCACCAAAAAGTCAGCATGAGTAATTTCTGTGCAAATAGAATTTTTCATGTGATTTTAACATTTATCACTTTTAACAAAATGCAGCTTTTATCTTTACCTGATATCAAAATGGAATCGTATCTTGATTTAAGTAGTTTAATGAGGCGTTCCATCAACATTATACTACTCTGCCCTAAGAAAATGCTTTTTGAAATGACTGATAAGCTGCACAAATGAGAAAATTGTAAATTTAATAATCCTCCTACTCAAAAATAATTCAATTCAGGGATTGTTACTAAGGAAAATGATGCATTGCATTCTAGCTTGCAGGAGACTTCCACAGTATTTTTTTTTTAATGTTAATGTTCAATAAATAATATGTTCTGTATTTTTTACAGTGTTCCAACAAAAGACAGCCAGAAAACAATCTGGTAGTGACAAGTTCCATGGTCCTTCTAGGAAACAAGGTATTGAAACTAACTTTAGTTTATTTAATAATCTCTAAATAAGATTTAAAGAAATTTTATGAATACTGAATAAATTCTCCTGGGAGAGAAATAAATAATGTATGCCTGATTAATTTGAGTTTTAAGTTTATGTCTTACTCAAATGTAATTTTTCCATAAGATCCATGCATAAAAATTACTTTAATTAACAAAAACAAGAAATAGCCTTAGAATGTTTACGATGATGTTTTTGATGCTGTTATCAGGGCTCTAGAAAGGTCAAGTAAGACAAGTTCTCTAACATGCCTCAGACACCATGATTTCATAGACCATTAGAAGTTCTGTGACTTAACTTGGTGGGAAGGGCAGATGATTACTCTTCCAAGTTTCTCAGAAGAAGGAACCACCATGAAATTTCTGGACTCTATATTGAACTCCAACCAAAGATTGTACACATTTCACACTATTCGTTTGCCTTCAGTACTTGATCCAACATCTTCTGAACAACTATTTGTCATGCAGCGAGGAGCTGAAAACTGTAGTCACAAAGACATCTCACACAAGAAGAGTATTTTCCTCTTGTTCTACAAGGAGGCAGCTGTGTCTAGTTTTCCCTGAAACATTTGTCTCCTATTGAAAGGAGAGAATCCAGAAGGTTACTCATTATGATTTTTCTGGCAATAAAACCTGGGTTAAAATTCAAAAATAAAAAATGTATAATTTGGCAGAAGTTAGGGATAACATTGGCTGGCTCTGAGAATCAATGAACATACACCAAACCAAACCCATTGCTGTCGAGTCAGTTCCGACTCATAGCAACTTTAAAGGAGAACTGCCCTATAGGGTTTCCAAGGCTGTAATCTTTATGGGAGCAGATTGCCTGGTCTTTTCTCCCGAAGAGTGGCTGGTAGGTTCGAACCACCAACCTTCCGGTTAGCAGATAAATCCTTAACCACCGTGCCACCAGGGCTCCTTAATGAACATATACAGACCTTTTACCCTCAACCTACCTTTGAAATAGCTTGAGTCCAAAACGATACTACCTTGAAGTTGTTACCAGTGAATTGTTGAGATACTAAAATAAAATTAGGAAATTATTTCACAGCAGTCACCCAAACGTTTCCATTGTCAGTCTCCTTTTGTGCCATTGTGGAGATGACTAGTGATTTTGCCAACTTCTAACACCCACTGAAGTATTACATGCACAACCTCAATGGAGCTACTTCTAGAACATCATGAATCATTCTACAAACAAAGGCGTGTCCTAAAGTAAGTCTTCATCCATCATTTCAAGTGGCATTTCCAAGGGCAACAGTGTTGTATTTAGATCATTCTTCCAATTAAGTATATGGTGTTTGAATGCAACACATGATGAAGCTGATCTAGTCTCCCATGAACTATGTGAATATACTGCTGCTAAATTTACATGCAAAAACCTCCTTTCATTTAACAATTTTCCATTTCTAGTGATTTCATTTTTTTTGGGGGGGGGGCGCAGGGAGAAGATATACGTTTTTATTGGGGAACAGATATATCTTTTTGTGTCTACTATTATGCTCCAACTTTGCCTTCGGTTCTCTAAAGAAATAAATGGAAAGCTCCATATGAGATCATTGTACAATTAGGACTAGAATAGTTACTTTAAAAAATCTAAACAAAATAGATAAGTTTATTGCTATATGGACTCCTCCATATATCTCACAGAGCTTTGGAAAGGATAAAGAGAGGAGATGGAAAATGATTTGAACACTTTGAAAGGAAATTTCCCAGAAGTCTTTTTATAAATTGTTCAATTATCATGTTTTTAATTAAATTATTCTAGAATTAAGGGAAAATGTAAAGAAGACCACAGGACATGAAAGAAGATGAGCAGTAAGTGTAATGAACAGATTCTTGGAATACATGAAATTATCAATTATTTTTCTGGCTGTCCCACAGAGAGCAATATAAGGAAAAACTGCTAGTATCCATTAAGTCTAGAAGAGCCCTATTATTATTGTACCATATGTATAGAAAATTACATAGCTATACTTATAGAAAAGGGAAGGAGAGAATAGTGAAAGGGAACAAGGACCTTACTATAAAATATTTTCATGGATTAATATTTGCCCATATTTTGTTACCTAGTTTGTCTCATCAAAATCAACTGTCATTAGATTTTTTAAACTCTTTAGGGGCTAAGATACTAAAAATTTTAATCAAATTTTGCATGGAATTTTTTTCTCTTTGGATACTTAAGTACAACTTATTGATGAAGTTTTGGTAGGTGAACTTAGAACAGTTTCCCTTTGGATGCTGGTAACTCAGCAGAATGGAACAGAATATTGTTCTGTTTGCAAGAACTAGGGGAACATCAAACCTTATGAAATATTAAAAAAAAAATTCCTGATGACTGTAATCTGCAGGTAAATCGGCATTTAGCATGAGAAAAAAAGATTGAGAAGATTTTAAAAATAAAAGAATTTGGTACTAAAAGGCTTACGCCGTTGAACCATTTTTCTGTGAACTTTTTTCAGACATTTATGACCATCCAACTCCTGGGACATACTAGGCACTCAAAATGCTTATTCAATAGTTATTTTCAAACATCCTGAAATTCCGTGGTATACTGGAGAAAGAAGTATGTACTTCTCCAATGATGATAACTTTATCTGGTAGAGAACAACAACAAAAAAAGAACCTTTTATAAAATGTTTGTGGGGGGGGGTCAAGATTTTATAAAGGATTAGCCACATTCTTTGAAGAAATTATTTAATTCTTCCACTATATGCTGGAAGGAAAAGGGATTACAAAAGCCAACTATTTTCCCACTGAAAGTGTTAGCATTTCATATGTCCTAGGTTCAAGATGGAGCCCTGGTGGCATAGTGGTTAAGAGCTTGGCTGTTAACCAAAAGGTCAGCAATTCAAATCCACCAGCCACTCCTTGAAAACCCTAGGGGGCAGTTCTACTCTGTCCTATAAGGTCGCTATGAGTTGGAATCGACTCGACGGCAACAAGTTTGTTTTGTTTTGTTTCTGGGTTGAAGACTACCAAGGGATTGCCAGGAAGTTGCATTATTGCTAAGTCAAGGAATTTTCCTGAGCAACAGAAAAAAATTAATTGGCACCATCTTGATAGAAGCTCAATGGATTGCTTCAATTCAATTTTCACATCTTTAAAAAAAAAAAAAAGGAAGGAAAAGTGCTGAAGACATTGGATCACAGATAAAGTTTTCCATTAAAATACAATTTTTAAATTAATTTTCCCAAGTTGTTTTAGAAATGAGAAAGTGCCAGAGAGCATTGTCACAGATAAAATATGTTCCCATCCACACTTCCATCATGTTTCCTCCTGCCCAAAACTGAACCTCACAGGGAAGTCAAGGGTTTGTTCTTCAATTTTACAAGCCAGAGAACTGAATTTTGCTACTGTGATAGGAGCTGACCAAGTCTGAGTCACAAAGGACTGATTTATAACCTCCAATTCCAATCTATTAAGCCTAGACTAGGGAAATAATGCTTGTATTCAGTAGGCCCCTGTCAAATAAAGTTTCTATAAAACATAATTAGTAATTAGAAGATTACTAGGTGAACATGGATCAAGTCAAAGGGTGCTACAGGAATGTAAGGGCCCTTCATCAAGGCCATGGAAAAATCAAGTTAACTTTCCCTGCCTCACAAAGTTATATAAGAGTCTAGGGTCAAGATGGTTCATGTCTTCCATACCTGTTATATCCTATTCTTTGACTGTACTCAGGGACCTTTTCTATCCTCACCAAAATCATGCCCATTTTACTAACATAGTCTTACCTCAGATATAATGTATGGCAACTGATGAGGTTTACACATTTGCAGCAAACCATCACCCTGTGATCAGGGCTCAGCAACTTGACTAAACTTGTTCATCCACTAATCTGCTCAGCCACACAGATAAATAATGGACCTTATCAAGGAGGTGTGGTTGCTGCCATTCTTAGAGGGAAAACCATTTATTTGAGGGGTGAGGGTAAGTGGGAGGTAAGAGAAGAACATCCACCCTAACCATACTGCCTGTACCAGTGACTCCAAACTCCAGATGACCATAAGAATTATCTGTAGACCTTCTACAATTCAGTTGCCTAAGCCTTACCTTAGACATGGATGAAAAGTGCAACAGGTGGAGAATAGTAATCAGCAAATAATCTAAAAATCATGATCCAAAAAAAAAATAAACCCTACCAGAAGAAACCATATGTTTCAGAGGCCATATTGTGGCCGCATTTGTCCTATAAATAGCTTGTATTTTAAAAATAACCTGCACAATATATTTTAAATTTTTCACAAACATTTAAAACCATGTATCATGGAAAAATTAAGATTTCCAACACCCTCATTATATATCATTTACTGCAAATGATATTTATTATTGTTTATTATCAATTCCATGTTGTTTTTCTTACATTTGAGACATATTTCTTTAAACTCATAATTCTATAAAACATGGGAAAATATGTGTATCAAGAAAGTCATACTATGGAGAAAAAAATGAAAGAAGGTATCTGTGATAATGAACACTATTCCAATGTGTTCAATAAGTAGGAGCCCTGGTGGCACAGTTGATAAGCACTCGACTGCTAACTGAATGGTCAGTAGTTTGAACCCACCAGCCACTCCATGGGAGAAAGATGCAGCAGCTGCTTTCATAAAGATTTACAGCCTTGAAAACCCTGTGGGGCAATTCTACTTCTGTCCTATAGGGTTGTTGAGTTGACATTTGACTCGATGGCAATAAGTAAGTCTTCCTTGTGCATAAATTTTATCTGTCTGGCCCCTATAGGTTTATGAGTTTGCAGTTCTTGGTAAAGTCCGTATCTACCAGTTCTTCACCCCACACTACAAAATCATTATTGGCTGGTCTTTGGAAGGATGCACGCTCATGGGAAAGATATACTGTGGGAACATATCTTTTATGTGTTCTCTAAGTGCCCAGTGCTGCAGCAGTTTGATAAATGTTAAATAATAAAGCTTTCTGGAAGTAGGAGACCTGGGGAAATGTAGAAAGTATTACCATTATGTGGGGAAAAGAGAATGCTGGTCTCTGAGGTATTTTCATCAGGCTGTTTTTGCCAGAACTGGATATTTTAAAAAGAAAAGGGAAAATTGTCAAAATGTGGTCATTTGTACTCCATGAAAGCATAATAATCTCAGTTCCCTTTTCCGGTATAACTTACGTTTCCATTTGTCATATTGCTCAGAAAGTTTTTTGTTAAGGTAATACCTGGAAAAACTTGTGTAACAACTGAGTTCTTTTCTAAAATGGTGACATGCTAGCAGCTCACACTGTGGCCTCTCTCAGAAGTACCTGTGAAGGCCAGGCATCAGAAAGATGAAGTTCCTAATAATAGTGAGGACTGACACTGGAAAACAATCAAATTCTACAATCTGGGACCAATTCTAATTAATTCTAAGGTTGAAAGAAGGAGATTGAGACAGCTAAAATTGGTAGTCTACCCCCACTGTCTATAAAATAAAACAGTCCTTTGCTCATGAAAGATGGTGGAAGACATTTAATCCCTCCATCACCCACTGACTCACCCTCTACTACACAGATGCTAATTTTTAAACGCACACCTCATGCCAGTGCTGGTCTTTCTGTGTACATGCAGGGACTAGTCTCCTAGGAGGAAGTGAGGAGAGGGACTCATTGCTGCACATTGCAACCTGGGACCCGCTAGTACAGCTCTGTGGTGGAGGGACTGGAGGTCAAGAAGACTTCTGCTAGTAATTTATGCAGGAGGTTATTTGTGTGCAGACCTAATAGTACATAATGCCAGAGAACCGTGTCCCAACTCTATGTGGCAAAGCACTGGAAGGAAAGCCTGATAAACTCTGAGATCTTGAGTTGTGAACTGTACTTGTCAAACTGCTATGTAGTTCTAGGACTTAATAAAATTTGACCTGAACCAAACATCAGATCTCTTGGAGAAAAATGATACTATAGGTTTGTTCTCTTCAAAAATAACTGAAGAAAAAGAAAATAATAATAATAAGAGAACTTCAAAAACTACTCCAGAGGAAGGGAAGGAGAATTGTTTTGTTTTGTTTTGTTTTTTTAAATTGTGTTTTAGGTGGAAGTTTACAGCTCTATTTCTCATATAAAAATACATACACATATTGTTTTGTGACATTAGTTGCAATCCCTACAGTGTGACAGCACACTCTCCCTTTCCACCCCAGGTTCCCAGTGTCCATTCAACCAGTTCTGTCCCTTCCTGCTTTCTCATCCTGCCTCAAGACAGGAGCTGTCCATTTGGTCTCGTGTATCTGATTGAACTAAGATGCACATTCCTCGCATGTGTTATTTTTGTGTTATAGTCTTGTCAAATCTTTGTCTGAGGAGTGGGCTTCAGGAATGGTTTCAGTTCCGGGTTAACAGAGCGTCCGGGGGCCATAGTTTCGGGGGTTCCTCCAGAATTTAAGTTAATAAGACCATTAAGTCTGGTCTTATTATTTTAATGACTATATGTCTTAGTTATCTAGTGCTGCTATAACAGAAATACCACAAGTGAATGGCTTTAACAAACTGAAATTTATTTTCTCACAGTTTAGGAGGCTACAAGTCCAAATTCAGGGTGCCGGCCCTAGGGGAAGATTTTCTGTCTCCGTTGGCTCTGGGGGAAGGTTCTTGTCTCTTCAGCTTCTGTTTCCTGGTTCCTTGGAGCTGTCCATATAGCTTGGCATCTATCTTCCTCCATCTCTGTTTGCTTAATCTGCTACTTTTGTATTTTGTAAGAGATTGACTCATGACACATCGTACATAACAAAGGCAACCCATTCCCAAACAGGATTATAACCACAGGCATAGAGGTTAGGATTTACAGCACATATTTTTGAGGGACACAATTGAACTCGTAACATTATACCATACTTATCCATTAAATATTTCATGTCTTAGATCCCCTGTTGTTGGGTAATCAAGTTACTTCCTTTCAAATTTTCAGTAAAAATCTACTTTTAGCCAGTCGCCCAGGAATGGAAAGAATTTTAACAAAAAACCCAATTTGTTTTCTTACCTAATCTATAGGTTTATATACTAGCTGCAAGAGGTTTCTTGATGTGCGTTTCTCCAATACTTGATCAAATGGACAATCTTTTAGAGACAGATTGATCCAAAAGGAACTGAAACATTAGAAACTATAGTTTTCCCTGAAACTTTTCCAAGAAGAGACCAAGAGGCTGCCATATGTACAGCTGGCAGCCTGACAAATGCTTTTTGATGAAAAGTATGTTAAACTCATGCTAACTCTTCTGAAAGTAAAATAATAAGAAATGTAAAATCAGGGAGGAAAGAAAAATTACCTCCCATTCCTCATCAAATAGGGATCTAGATGCAATAAAGCAGTCTTGCAAACCCTACCAAATGATTACAAGTTACACATTTTTGTTTGACTACTTAGTCTGCCCTTAGGAAGAAAGATAGTAAAACACCTAAATCATTGGTCTTCGCAACTTATCATGCCTAATAGTAATTTATCAAGACAAAATGTTTTAATGCTCTTAGCGTAGGAAAAAAACAAGAAGTAAAAACAGATATTTGTAAAATTATTCCAGTTGTAAACAACTAATTTGAGGACTTGATACCAAGGACTTCTACTGTTGCTCCTAATTTTGTTCTTTTGTTCTCTCTGCACAATTACCCAAGACTGGATGAAAAAAAAAAAAAAACTAATTTTACTTACATTTTAATAGCTAGAATTTGAAAAATGAATGTAGATGAATGTTATTAAAATTATTTAGCATTTTGTGAATCCATCTAAAACTGCACATACGGCAAAACTGAAACTGGTACAGTTTTCTGGGGACACCCTTGAGATAACTTCTATAAAAGCAGAAAATCCAGCTGCCTGAGTTACTTGACAAAAATGGATTCACACTTGGGTGAAGGGATGATGGAAATGAGGAGGTAGGTAAATGGCATAGCTGTTAAATGATGATGCGAAATCTACACAGTCTGGCAGCGGTGGCTCATAGAATTCTACTGCAAACTGCATTTCATGAACTGAATTTGAGTATGAAGGTCTATAATAAGCAAATGATATAGAAGCAAGATCTCAATTGTTATCTGTGCTTTTTGCTGCTGAACCAGTTACCCTCTGGCTGACTTATGCTTCTCCAATTCCCCTGGGATTTCATGCTCCATCATCCCTGAAGAAAAAGATTTAGTACTGAATTTGTTGACATCTTGTTAGTTCAGGGAGACTAGAACTTTTGAAGAGAAAAGACAAAGCAAGAAAGCCCCCATGGGAATCAGAGGGTTTCAGAGTAGAAACCCTGTGTGTTCCATAGAGTTTTCATGGCTGTGACCTTTCAGAAGCAGATACCTAGGTGTTTCTTCCAAGTCACCTCTGGGTGGGTTGGAACTGCCAACCCTTTGTTTAGTAGCCAAGTGCTTAACTACTGGCTCCACCCAGGGGCTCCTATCCCAGGTTCACATCTCCTCAAATACTAAAAATCTGCTATCAAATACTTAAGTACTTCTCTATTCTGGAATACCAAAAACCAAAACACAAACCCATTGCCATCAATAACCAATCCCAATTCTATCAACAAATCCTCATAACTATAGAAATTGAATGCCTTCCCCATTTCCCAAACCTTCTGGTCTAGATACAGTCTAGTTTATCTATTTCTTTCTTGAAGAAAGGCTCCCAAGTTCTTTCTTGAAGAAAGGCTCCCAGTAATGAGCAGATTTCTCCAGGGGCAGCTCACTAGTGTAGTGAGCAGCACTGCCTACTCTCTCATTCTAGATTCTGGTGGCATATTTAGATTTGACAGTGCCTTACAACATGTGCTACTGCTGAGTTACCTTCTTCCGCCTAAGATAGTACAATGAGCATGTTGGACCTAAGGGAAAGATGTAAATGAGAAGGTACAAACTGAAATGAGTGCTGTAGCCAGACAAATAGCAGAAGTGCAGGAAGTTGTCTGGTGACTATAAGGAATGGCAAGGGTTGTGGTAACCCGGAGATCATGTGCCGTCCCTAAAGGCATGCAGGTTCATTTATGCCTTTACACACTATCTTGTACAAACAAAACACTGAATTCAGCCCATGGTCTGCCAGTTTTCATCTCAGGCTAGTCTCTGGTGTGGTGTTAGCGCCCACACATGGGAAATCAAACTATGTAATTTTTTTAAATTTTATTTTATTTTGTATTGTACTTTAGATGAAGGTTTACAAAACATACTAGCTTCTCATTAAACAGTTAGCACATATATTGTTTTATGACATTGGTTAACAACCCCATGACATGTCAGTACTCTCCCTTCTTGACCTTTTCATTTTTCTTGAGCTGCTCTCAGGATTCTTTGTGTTTGGTTTTGGCGAGTGTGATTATGATATGCCTTGGTGATTTTCTTTTGGGATCTATCCTATATGGGGTTCATTGCACTTCTTGGATGGTCAGCTTTTCATCTTTCATGATATTGGGGAAGTCTTCTGTCAGCAATTCTTCAATGATCCTCTCTGTGTTTTCCATTTTCTCCCCTCTGTTCTGGTACTCTGATCAGTCGTACATTTTTGCTTTTGATTGTATCCCAAATAATTCACAGGGTTTCTTCATTTTTCTTCGTTCTTTTTTCTGATTTTTCCTCAAAGTTGTATCCAAGTGTTTGTCTTCAGTTTTGCTGTTCCTGTCTTCCATCATTTCAAACCTACTCCTCAGCCTTTCTATGACACTGTCCATTTCTAAAATCTTGTTTTTTATCTTTTGGATTTCTAATTGTTTTTTGTATGATATCTAGTTGTGAGTTTATTTTGATATTTTGTTCTCATATTATTTTCCTGAATTCTCCATTTTTTGTTTGTATTTTCCATGAATTTATCTGCCTTTCCATGAATTTGTCTATTTTTTCCCCATTTTCATCTGCTTTTTGCTTCAACTCTTGGATAGCTCTGAATATTAGAGATTTGAATTCCCTATCAGGTAGTTCCAGTGTCTTTTCTTTTACTGGAAGGTCATCTGGATTTTTATTTTGGATGCCTACTGGAACTATCCTGTCCTGTTATATATATATATATATATTATATATATATATATAAAATATATATATATTATATATATATATTTATTTTGATATTGTCTGCTGTGTTCAGGACATTCAGTAGTTATTTTCTTTGTTTATTGATTGTAGATTTGTTTGTTTCATCCTGCTTTTTTGTTTTATTTGCTTATGTCTTAGCAGGCAGGCTGTGCATTATTTGTTGTTTGCTTGACTGTGGACATGATATTTTCCATCCCCTTGTCCAATGGTCAGGGCTAATCTCTCAGCTATGGTGCAGCAGGGTACGTCCAGCTGAAAAGAAGGAGCTATTATGGGTTGTTTGTAGTAGGTACTGGGGCCAATAAGGTGAGCCAGAGGTCAGTGCAGGGCAGTTTCCAGTAGGCCATGCCCGTGCTGCTCGGAAGTGCAGTGTTCAGCATACAGTACAGATAGGCAGGAGGGAGGGGGTGGGGTATGTCATGATGTGTGGAGCTAGGTTGGGTATGGGAAAGTAGAGAGAGAGGAGAGAGAAACAGGAGCCAAAAAAAATGCTGAGGGAGCCTGCCTTTAGAGTGGTGAGACGTAAAACCAAGAAATGAAGAAAAACAAAAAGGAAAAAAGCAAAAAGAAAGTAAAGAAAAAAATAAAATGCCCCCAGGGATCCCACCAGCACGGCTGCGTGGACCAAGGAAGCGGCTCCCAAGCCACTCAGTACAGCTGGGCTAGAAGGTGTGGAGATGACACACTGCACCAGGTATTCAGGAGGCAGGTAAAAAAAGTAAGTAGAAAGAGATAAGAAACCAAGAAATGAAGAAGAATAAAAAGGAAAATAGAAAGAGAAAACAAACAAACAAAAGCCCCCCAGGGATCCCACCAGCGTGGTGGTGTGGACCGGGGAAACAGTTCTCCAGCTGAGCGGCACTTCACAGCCTATTAAGAAGAAGCAAAGACGGCACACAGAGTCAGGTGTTCAAGAGAAAGGACAGAGAGGAGGTGAGAGGCAGGGAAGAAAATAAAAGAGGCTGAAAAAAGCAACACCAGCAAAAAAGAAATGGCAATGAAGAAGACAGCCAGTGTGGGCAGAGTGAATCTGCATGGCACAGAACCAGTGCTTCCTGTGCCACAATCTCGGCCCACCAGGAAGCAGTGAATCAGCCCACCGGGAAGCCACATATTGGCCCTTGGGAAAGCAGCAGATTGGCCAGCCAGGAAGCAGCAAAGGCCAAGCAGGGGGAGGCAGGGTGGGAAAGCGTGTCTTGCTAGTTACCGGGTGCTTTGTCTCCTGCTGGGAGCTCCGTGAATCTGCTTTCCTGTACTCTCTGTCCACTGATCTCCGACAGGAGTCCAAGATAGTGGATCTGTGCTGCATTAGCTGATAGGGGACCTCTGCTCATAACTCTTCTTGCTCTCCATTCTCTATCAGTTTCTTATTCCACTTGGTGCTTGGTTGAGTTCCTTATCTCTTCATTTGATGCTTAGGGTTCCAGGATTGACGTTTGTCTCTGTTTTACTTAGTTTTTCAGGTCTCTGCTGTGGAGGGACGGGGTAGTGCTTCTGTCTATAGCGCCACGTTGCCTCTAATGTTTTTATTGTGCTTAACAAATACTAAATGACATACTCTAAAATAAACTCTAGAAATAAAAGAATTTCACTCCAAAATGACCAGCAATGATTTATTTTCAATATTCCAGGAGTAAATTTTAAAATGATCCTAAACCTCTAGTGATGTTTAGATGTTGGTTGAGAACTCTTTTCCCAAAGCTAGACAGATTATGTTTATTCCACAAATATTTATCACTCATAATAATATTAACATTTATTTAGTTTACAATATGGAAGGCAGTATGCTAAGTATTTTATGCACTTGATCTCTTTTAATACTCATAAAAGAACATGAAGCACTCCCCACAACTTTCGCAGTCCAGGAGAACTTTTGGTTCTATTCATTCTCTCTTCATTCTTTTATGTTTTTCATTGAGGAAATGCTTTTTTTTTTTTTTTTTTTTTTAAATCCCATTACACTATGTTCCAGTGACAACTAAGAAAAAAATCATAAAGAACGTGTAAGGATTAATTTTGTAGTTGTTCGTGGACAGTTAGGAACAAAAAACCCAATGCTGCTGATTTTTCAGAACTCTCCCCCTCACAGATTGTCCATATGTTGATTTTCTGTTAAAACATCTTCACTTCCTTTTGTAGAAAGAGCTCCAGTGGAGAGTCAAGTCTTTTCCACTCTAAAGGACTGCCTGGCTGCTGGGCAGGAAGAACTCATCCTTCTACAAGAGAATGTCAAGAATGGAAAACTGTCTATGGACGAAGCACTGGAGAAATTTAAACACTGGCAGATGGGAAAGAGTGGCCTGGAAATGATTCAGCAGGTAATACTGACTCCAATCCCTTCGAAACATTCCCTCACTTTAGCAGCTCTGAACTTCTTTGTAAATGTTTATTCTTAACAAGAAATAAAAAGTTAACCATTCTTCAGTTTTTAACTAGCCATGATCAAGATGTTTGCAAACTACCAATTAAAAGTTGTAAAATATCCATAATTCATGTTTGTAAACCATTTGTGAACTCAGTCCTGGGACCCAGTGTATCAAAGCTAATACTAATCAGCTCATAAGGCTATCCTCAGTGTAGTTATTATTTTGTGACTCTCATGGCTGAAATTAAGGTGAAGTATCCTTACATTAACATGTGCTCAGCATGAAGAGTGTAATATATAGACCAGGTTTAGAGGGAATAAGAAAATGATTGAAATCAGGCAGTAATCAAATGAAATATAATAAATTGTATTCTTCTTTTCCCCTTAACTTTGGAACATTTGAGATATGCATGCATATGTGTGTGTGTATATATATGATTGTGTGTGTGTAAAATTTATACATATATGCGTTAAATTTTTGTTTTGCATAAATATTAACCATATTCATTATCCCATTATTTCTATATGTTAGATGAGTGAGAACAGTCTGATCATATATATAAGAAGGCCAGTCAGGATTTGTAGAGTATTAACTTCAGATAAGCTTGTCTTCTGTAAATGCAGTTTACATCCTGAGAGGGAATTGGGGTAGTTCTGAGATGATAGTGAAAACAAAAATATAACATAGACACCTTTCGACATTTCTCAGTGAGAGTTATGAGGGCATATTCTATCTGCCAACATAGGCCTTCCCACACCAAAAGTATTCCAACATTTTTTTATTCTCATTACAGAAACCCCCACTGTCCCAGGTTCAAGTTCTCAGCTATTTGAGTTGTTGTTGGTAGGTGCCGTCAAGTTGACTTATAGCAATCCTATGTATACAACAGAATGAAACAATGCCCAGCCCTGTGCCATCTTCACAGTCATTGCTATGTTTGAGCCCATTGTTACAGCCACTGTGTCAATCCATCTGGTTGAGGGTCTTCCTCTTTTTCACTGACCCTCTACTTTACCAAGCATGATGTCCTTCTCCAGTGACTGTTTGGGTAAACACACTTAATTAGCTAATTTATACCAAAGTATAAATAATCAACAATAGATTAATATGCTGCCTTTCCTAAGGGATAATTTTTATATAAAAGACAATGTTTGGAAAGACAATTGTTTACAACAGAAAAATGAATCAAACATGGTGACATTCCAGACAAGTGACATATAGGCGGGAGATCACCTAGGCAAGAGGACTTTCCCAATACACCTGAGATCACACATTGTCAGTAACCACCTATATCTAAGGGCAACTCTGGTTGTTGGTTTGTGGCTGGGCGTCGTTCAGATTTTGCAATGCTAAGCAAGGGCAGCTATTTTGCCAAACAAATGCTAAAGAACACTGATTGTAGAGTTCTGCAGTTGTTCATTGTTCATGATCATAATGACAGCATTGCTTCTCAATGTGTGCCACTTTCATCATTAAAACATCCCTCTTATCCTGAAATGGGGTAAAATGTGCTTAAGTGTGGATCTGCAATTCACCTTCCTAGCAACCCTTTCATGGTTAAGGAAGGTTTCATTGTAATAAGCCAATTGTGCTTTATCCTCCAAAGGCCCTTCAATAATAAAGTTTACAATTTAGACTAATCCAATGTAAATATCTTCTTGGAAATAATTTCAGTAGTAGTTTCATTAAAACCTTGAATGTTTTTATTTTGTTTGTAGATGTATATTCCGTCTTGCTCTAGAATGAAATTTAAGAGATCCGTAATAACTACTTAGAGACTTCTCTGACTCATCTAATATATAGGGATAATGGGATGATGAAATGGTTAAAGTTTATGTGGAAAAAGTAAATAACCCCTGTAAATGCAAGTCAACAGACCCTAACACTGTGAGCCAAACATTTAGTGACTCTGGCTGAATACTGTCAGGGGAATCAGTCATTCCTTAACATAGGGGCCTGGGCAAAAATCTGAACAACAAAAGAAATGGATGTTCTATCAATACATAAATGCATAAACAAAATTTTATATATATATATATATATACACACATATATAATGAATATTATTCAGTCATAAAGAGAAATGAAGTTCTGATAATGCTATCACATGACGAACACTGAAAACATTATACTAAGTGAACTAGGTCAGACACGAGAACAAATATTGTATGATCCTTCTTATATGAAATATCTGGAATAGGCAAATGCATAGAGACGAAAGTATATTCATGGTTACTAGGGGCTGGCGGGAGAAAGGATTGGGGAGCGAAAAAAAAGAGAATGTCCTCCCCACACACTCTCTCTCTCCCTCTTTCACTCACTCAATCCCATACACTTTCCAATATTCCTCTTGGAGTTGCAAAAATATTCATCTGTACCCCAGGTATGAATCTATCACAAATAACTATGACATTATATTAAAACTTACAAGGTATTATCTTAGGAAACTTAGAGGAAAAATGACACAAACATAGAGTTAATTGTCAGAGTTCCTGGAAGAATGAAGACCTATGTAAAACGCCTGGAGTTGAAGATGAGATGGTTGAGAGGGTGAAAACTCACCTTTCTAACTCCTCAGTCCTACTCACAATCACCTAAAGAAGGATGTATTTGTTATCTAGTGCTGATGTAACAGAAATACAAGTGGGTGGCTTTAAAGAGCAGAAATTTATTTTCTCACAGTCTGAAGGCTAAAAGTCCAAATCAGGGTCTTAGCCATGTGAATTCCTTCCTTGTTGGTATTCCCGGGCATTCCTTGGTTCCTTGGTGTTCCTTGGCTTATAGAGGATCCTCCCATAGCATCTGTCTTCCCCCATGTGTGTGTCTTTGCTTCCATTCTGGTCTCTTTATAACTTAGAAGTGATTAGGTTTAGGATTCACCCTACACTAGTATGACCTCATTAAGATAACAAAAAACCTACTTCCAAATAGGATCACATCCACAAGTACAAGGGCCAGGAATTCAACACATATTTTGAAGGGGGAACAATTCAATCCATACCATTCCACTCTTTGGCTACCCCAAATTTATGTTTTTCCCACATGCAAAAACATATTCATTCTATCACATAATTCCCAAAAGTCTGAAACCCATTCAGCATCAACTCTAAAATCTCATCTTCTGAATCATTTAAATCACATATAGATGAGACTCTGGGTGTGGTTCATCCTCAGACAAAATTTCTGTCCATCTACAGACCTGTGAAACCTAGAATAAAAGTTATCTGCTTCCAAAGTAGAATGATGAAACAGGCCCAAGGTAGATGTTCCAATTTCAAATGGGAGAAATTAGATAGAAATAAGGAGACATGGGTACCAACAAAGTCCAAAACTCAGCAGGCCAGATCTCCTTAGCTTTCAAAGCTTAAAAATAATCCTCTGTTTTCAGGCACATCTGAGTAATGATCCTGCCTTCCAGACTCTGGGCATTGGTCATATTTCTAGATTCTGAGAGGAGGTCCCTTGCCCCTAGATGTCAGCCCCACTTTCCAGGTCCACTGGGACAGCAACTTTGGCCCCTCATCCCTGGGTAGCCCCATTCTGGCCCACCAGCATGGCAACCCTGCCCCCTCAACTTTGGGTGGCAGTCTCATTCTCTTGGCCCACCAGAACAACAATCCCACCCTCTATGACCAAGGTTGGAAACAACCCTACTCTTTGAAACTAGTGAGTGATGGCTCTACCCTTTGAAACCAAGGAATTGGCAGACCTGCTTCTCCATGCTCCTTTTATCTCCAAACTGCTCCTGGGATTGCTCCTTCTTTTTCCTGGAGTACAACAGATATTTGGAACCATGTAGCTCCATTGACCCATTTTCTGTCCACAGAATTCCAGGAGGCAGACCACTTTCTTTATTTTGTCCTGCCTCTGTCTCTTTCAGTCTAAGCTGATAGGGTTTCTGCTGAGGTTGTTGATCAGATCTATCAGTCACAAGCCTAATCTCATTAGCAAAAGATTGTTTAGCCACACCCTTGGTGTCCTTTCCAGGGCAGACTCTCTTAATTTTTACAATAGAATTTTCCAAATCTTCAAATTCTGGTTTCTTTTTGCACAGTTTATGTCTCAGTCTATCTCTTTCCTCCCACATTTTACTACTAGCAGCATGGAGAAACCATGCCACCCCTTTAAAGTCTTGCTTAGAAATCTCATCCAAATATCCAAGTTCATCATTGATGAGTTCCACCTTCCATAAAACATTCTAACGTAAGTCAGACAAGTGTTCTGCTACTTTATAACAAGGATTGCCTTTTCACCAGTGTCCAGTAACATGTTCATCATTTCCTTTTAAAGCCTCACCAGAACGTCTAATGTCCATATTTCTAGCAATATTCTATGACAATAGAAGCTTTCTCCACAACTCTCAATCCTTTCTGAACCCTTATCAGAATTGCGCTTAATGTCCATGATTCTATCAACAGTCTGTTCAAGGCAACCTGGTCCTTACTATCAAGCACATCAAAATTCCTCCATCTTCTCCTCATATCCAATTCAAAAATCACTTCGAATTTTGGATAGTTGTTAAAGCAGCACCCCTACTATGTGGTACTAAATTCTGTCTTAGGTACCTAGGGCTGCTATAACACAAATAGCACAATTGGGTAGCACAAATATTTATTTTTTCACAGTTCAAGGCACTAGAAGTCTGAATGTATGATTTAGCTCTACAGAGAGGTCCTTCCTTGTCTTTTTCAGCCTCAAGTAGCTGCCAGCAATCCTTGGCATTCCTAAGCTTGTAGATGCATGTATCTGTCGTCTGTCTTTCTCTTCTTCCTGTGTATGTCTGCATATATTCTGTTCTTTTTATAACTCAGAAGTGATTCAACTTAGGATCCACTCTACATGGGTATGTCCTCATTAGCACAACAAAAGAAAAACCCTATTTCCAATCAGGAACGCATCCACCGGTACAAGAGCCAGGAATTCAATACATATTTTGTAGGGATACAATTCAATCCATAACAAAGATATGTGTTCCACTCATAAGAGAGAGTCTTTAAAGCAATGAAAATAATTATATATTTAGGAAAAGTGGTTTCTAGGATTCAATAGAAACTGTGAGGAAAAATTGTCACTCCTATGTTCCCTTCTAAAAGAGGATTTATTGAGTGTTACCTTGGTTTACTCTTTGGTTAAAAAGATAATAGATATTCAATGTGGAATACTTGGAAAAAACAGAAAAATTACAAATGAGCTAAGAAGGTGAATACAGTTATATATCATTTGCTCCTCTGTTCCTAGTTCTTAGAATTAGAACACTGAGAAGTAATGTGCCCTACAGAGACTAGAGGTGAACTAAGGCAGTAGCAAACTTCATGGTATAGCCCTCGTACTCTTGGACAAGCATTAGGTTGGGAAAACAATTACCCAAAAATCTGGGCTCTTGGTTCCCATTTTGACTCCTACATATGTATGTGTGATTTGGGCAGATTATTTAATAAATAATTTAATCCCTCTGTGCCTCAGTTTTAATGTCTGTAAAATAGTGATGATGACACTAACTTCATGAAGTTATAAGAACTGAGTGAGATAATACAGGTATAATATTAAGAATGGTGATTGGGACATCATAAGTGCTAAGTAAATGCTAAGTAGTAGTGTGGTAAGTAGTTGATGTTTACATATTGGTCCCTGACAAATTTGTAAATCTTGACTTCTGTTTTCTGGCCTTCTCCTCACTAAGGAAAAGTTACGTCAATTACGAGATTGCATTATTGGGAAAAGGCCAGAAGAAGAAAATGTCTATAGTAAGTAAAATTTACCTGCTGTTCAAAAACAATAGAATGATGTAGTGGAAAATGCAAAGGCTGTTGAACTGAACAGTGCTGAGTTCAAATCTACACTCTATCTCTCCCAGTTGTTTGACCTAGAGAGTGTCTTAATCTCTAGCACTCAGATTCCTTATCTACAAAGCAGAATAATTATACATATTTCTGGGGGTGTTTGTATGAATTAACATACAAAATAATTATCACATTCTCTGACCTATAATGGACCCTCAATAAAAGCTAGTTATTTTCTTTCCTTTGACTTCTATGTCAGTTGCAAATAGGATAATTTGGTTCTCTCTTTTTTTAATATGAACCATTATATAAGGAATTAAATTATTAAGAAGTCATACTTTTTTAATGAGGTAGAATATTCTCAGTATAGCCAATTTTCACAATTGTCCACATGTGGGTCATTTTAAATTTTAAATCTCAGGTTGGCTTTTCCTACAACTAGCATACTTCTTGGCAATGCAGATTTCCCTTGCTAATAATTAACAGTTGCTCTCAGGAAAAAAAAAAAAAAACAGTAATTTTAATGTTAATGTAAACAAACTTATTAAGACGACAAATTTTCTCCAAAGATAACACATTCCAAAATTGAAAATATATTATGTTGTTGTTATCTAACCACTCTTTCCTCAAGTCTCTACCTCTGCATAGATAATTAAAAACTGACAACCACTAGCAAAACTTAAAATCTTTCATTGCTTCCATTTTCAATATTTTTAGCTAGTGCTTCATGTTGAAATTCACCATGTTGAAATTCATTTTCTTTTCATACTATTGAAATATTATCTACTTTTCCGGAGAGAAACATTTAAGCTCTCAGAAATGTTTCCTAGCACAAAATTATGCTTTTCTGCAATAATTAAGGCCATAAACACAAGGCTAATATACAGATGATTTAGTTCCATAGACCATCATTCTAATGCAGAATGAGATTAAAATTTTAATAATTCGTAAAATTACAAAATCTATAAGCACTCTTAGTAAGAAACATTAAGTAGTAGTGATGTAATAGTACTAGCTAATATGTATTGAATATCTACTATGCACTTAATATTATCTTATTAATTTCTGACAGTAATTCATAAGATAAATTAATTTCTACAATGGCTATTTGATAGGCATTAGTCCCAGCTTACAAATAAGGAAACAGAGGCTCTAAGAAACTGAAATACTAATCTAAAACACAGATTAGAAACTACAACTCATTTTTGTTCAAATCCAAAGTCAGTCCTCTTTTTTACTGGTGTCTTAATTAAGAATCAATTAGTTCCCCTTCCAGTCACAATGGAATAACTGGTACCTGACTAATCCTCCCAGCGCACATAACTCTAATAATGCAGAAAGTTATAAAACAATTGTTTTCAGGCAGTAGATAAAAGGCAGCCCAAAACTACAATCCCAGAGACAAGTAGAACTCATAAGGTGGGTCAGGGGAATAATTCCCAGCTAGAGTCTGTGAAAAGCAGGGCAGTCCTGTTGACATGAAGAGGCAGAGATTCATGGTCATAGATTGTAGAAGCAGCTGGAGTTGGTGTGTTGAGGCATTGAAGAGGAAGTCACTGTGAGAGACTTGGCCTCAGAAATCCAGGTGACAGACTCCACAAGTCTGTGGTTAAGAGATGTCCTGTACATGTGCAGGGCAAGACCACTCTCAAGGCATACAAGATAGCAGGAGCTAGGGCACTGAAAGCAGAGCAGAGATACTAGAGCTTGAGCCGTGCCAGAGGAAGAGCAGTGCTGGGGAAGTTTGAGTCTTATCCTGCCAGAATGGAGAGCTCTCCTTAGTACCTTGTTGCAGTTTGTGGTATCATGCTGTGTCAAAAGAGATGTAAGGAGTAAGGACCATGACCTTGAATAACATCTACTCTAGACCTGCCCTAACAAAGCCTCAAACCAAGCCCCTACAAAATATGCAAGGGAGACAGAGTTTGTAGGCTGAGGCCACCAAGCTGGGGGGGTCTTGGAAAACATCTTTGGCTCTATATAGATTAGCACTAAAAAAGCATAAAACTAAGCCTGTACAAGTTCAGGCCAGGAATAGACTGCCTGCTCAAATAAGAATTTACACTCATCAGAAGAAGATTACATAATCCAGATGATCCAGAAGATTCTCTACAGTGTCCTGTATTCAATAATTAGGGGAAAAAAACACATAAAAAGAAACAGAACAAAGTAATATATAGTAGAGTAAAAAAAAAATAGCCATCAATAAAAACTGAACCTGATATTGCCCAGGTGTTGATCTTAGCAGATAAAAGACTTTAAAGCAGTTCTTATAAACATAATAAAATTAAAGAAAAACATGGTTTAATGAGTGAATAAATAGGGAATCTCAGCAGAAAAATGGAAACTATAAAATACCAAATGAAAATTGGAGAAGTCAGTATTACAAGAAAAGAAGTGAAAAATTCATCAGATGAGCTTATCAGCAATTTGGATATAGCAGAAGTAAGGATCAGTGAACTTGAAGACAGACCAATAGAAATTATCCAATTTGATAAAAGGGAAATAAAAAGAGTTTTTAAATATACAGCACCTCAGAGACATACAGGTCAATATAAAACAATCTATATTACTTGTTGTGATACATAGGGTTTTCACAGAATATTGCCCAAAGACATACATCTGACCCAAGCCATGGTCTTTTCAGTCACCTCACATGCATGCAAAAGCTGGACAATGAAAAAAGAATATAGAACAATTGATGCATTCCAATTATGGTTTTAGTGAAGAATATTGAGTATACTGCCAAAGAATGAACAAATCAGTCTTAGAAGGAATACAACAAGAATGTTCCTTAGAAGCAAGGATGATGAGACTTTGACTAGCTTACTTTGGGCATGACATCAGGAAAGACCAATTACTAGAAAAGAACATCGTGTTTGGTAAACTAGAGGGCCAGTGAAAATGAGGGAAACCCTCAATGAGATGGATTGACACAACAGCCAAAACAATGGACTCAGACATACCAATGGTCGTGAAGATGGTACAGGACCAGGCAACATTTTGTTCTGCTGTAAATAAGGTTGTCATGAGTCAGAACCAACTCAACGGCAACTAACAACAAAGCATACTTGTAATTATCGTCCCAAAAGGAGAAAAGAGTGGATTGGGCAAAACATTTTTAAAGAAACAATGGCCAAAAACTTACCAAATTTTATCCAAGCTATCTACCTACAGTTCCAAGAACTGCATGAGTATTAAGAGAACTACGTTTAGGAAACTTGTAGTCAAACTACTTCAAGCCAGGATAGAAAGAAATTCTTGAAAACATCCAGAGGTGGGGGAAAAAAAACACGTTTACAAATAGAAGAGCAAGAATAAGAATACCACTAATTTCTCACCAGATGCAATGGAGGACTAAAGATGATAGAATGACAACTTTAAAGTACTAAAAGAAAAAAATGAACACCTAGAATTCTATAACCAGGGAAAATATCTGTCAAAATTTGGTGAAACAAAGACATTTTCAGATAATGAAATCAGAGAATTCAGAGACAGTAAAACTGCAATGCAAAAAATGCTGAAGAACGTCATATAGGGTGAAAAGAGAGTCTTCACACCTGGAAATTCAGATGTGCACTAAGAAATAAAAAGCATTGGAAATGATGCAATGTGGATAGATATAAAATATTATGTTTCTTTTTTCTCATAAATTATTTAAAATACTGTGATTTAAAGAAAAAATAGTACTTAAGGTGGGGTTTGTAACACATGAAGCATGAAGAGATAACAATAATCACACAAAGGACAGATAAGTGGAATTATATGGTTGTGAGATTTTTGTATTGTGAAGTGCAAAGTGTGGACTGTGAAGAATCAGGCATAAAGTAAGAAGAGGAAAGAGAAAGGTAGGAAGTATGAAGTGCCAAATGTAAGGCATGAAGTGTGAGGGGATACACTATTGTCTCTACATAGACTGATGAGTTAAGCATGCATATTTTAGTCATGAAGCAAACCCTAAAAATTTTAACAAATAAAAAGAAGTATACCTAGGAAATTAATAAAGGAAATAAATAAAAAAGTAAATGCATTAAATACTTCCTTTAAAAGGCAGAGATTTTCAAACTGGGTAAAAAAGCAATACCCAACATTATGGTGTCTAAAGACATGCATTTTAAATATATGGCACAGATAAGTTAAAACTAAAAGGTGGTAAAGGGTCTACCATGCCAACAGGAAGCGTTAGAAAGCTGGTATGGCCATATCAATATCAGACAAGATAAACTTCAAGACAAAGAGTATTACAAGAGATAGAAAGGGATATTACATAAGATACCCATTGCCATCAAGTTGATTTCACCTCATAGCAACTCTATAGGACAGAGTAGAACTGCCCCACAGGGTTTTTGAGGCTGTAATTTTTATGGAAGCCGACTGCCCCAGCTGGTGGGTTCAAACTGCCAACCTTTCAGTTAGTAGCCGAGTGTTTAACCACTGTGCCACCAGCACTCCTTTACATAATGATAGAAAGGATAATTCACCAGGAATATGTAACAATCTTACATATTTATGTACTTTAAAAAGGGACATTGAAACTCATGAAGCAAAATACGGCATAACTCTGATATATAGAAAATTTAAACAACACTATCAACTAGCTTGATCTAATTGATATTTATAGCATACCACATTCAAAAAATCCAGAATGTACGTTTTCTAAAGTGCATATAAAAGATTTACCAAGATAGAATATGTACTGAGACATTAAAAAAAGTTTCAATGAACTTCAAAAGATTTAAATCCTACAAAGTATGTTCTCTAAAAGATTTCAATCTTTGGAAATCTTATATTCTTTGACCACAACAGAAATAAATTAAATTCCAAATAGGAATTCAATAAACATTTCAAAATAACTTACAGGTCAAATAGGAAATCATAATAAAATACTTCTACTTGAATAATAATGAAAACACAGCATATCAAAAGCTAAAGTGGTACAGAGGGAAATGTATAGCTTTGAGTGTCATAGTAGAAAAGTTTCTACCTTAGGAAACTTAAAAAAAAAAGAGCAAATTCAATCCGAAAATAAAAAAGAGGAAAGAAATAATAAAGATCAGAAATCAAAGAAAAAGAAAAGAGGTGAACAATAGAGAAAAATCAACAAATCCAAAAATTAGTTATTTGAAAAAAAAAAGTAAAATTGATACATCCCTGGAAATGATAATCAAGAGAAAACAGAAGTTACATATGTCAGTAATTACAGCGATGATATGACATCAGATCCTACAGACATTGAAAGGACACTAAGGAAACAGAATTAACTTCTTGCCAATATATTTGACAACTTAGATGAAAAAAAATTACTTGCAAAACAAAAAGTTACCAAAACTGATTCAAAAGAAAAAAAAAAAACTACAGCTCTCTGAGTATAGTTTTTATATAGTTCTGACTTTTAGAACCATGTTAATGTTTCACATACTTAATGTACAAGGATGGGTGGGGGAGGAGCAAAATAGAATAGAAACAGAAGCAAATGATCAAAAGCAAGATTATTACAAAAAAAAATAACATAGCCACACTGAAGGGGGATAGAAAACACTAATACAAATGATTTTAGAAAACAGCATATTCTCAGGCTAAAGATAAAAAGTACAGTACATAAAAATTGTACTTTATGATTCATAGGGTTTATTTTCCCACAGTGGGGTAGTTTAGAAATTGCAAAACTGCTTTATGGATATTCTAGGATTGGGAAATAAATAAATGTAATGGGTATAAGAAGAGCTAGTTTTAGAGAAAGGAGTTACAAATAAGGAAAGAGGGAAGGTTAGAATGAATCTTGTGGTATTGGACTGGAATTATAACACTCATGGTTGTTATAGGTAAATAAATACAGAAATATAGATGTGTCTATACATGCATACATTTCCTTAGCTCTGCTGAGAGGACCTAGAAGCAGTGACACCCCAGTACCAATGAGCTCACCTAGCACCCACATCTTACTTTACAAAAACATATGGCCAATAATCACATGAAATGATGCTCAACATCATGACTAACCAGGAAAATGCAAATTAAACTACAATGAGATACCACTACTCAACAACTATCGCAGATAAAATGTACTTTCATTCATTGGGTTGGAGTATAAAGTAGTGCAATGAACTTGGGAAACAATGTGGCAGTTTATTATAAAATTAAATATGCATTAACTATATGGCTTAGCCATTCCACTCCTAGGTATTTTTCTAAGAGAAATGAAAATATATGTCCACCCAAAGACTTTTTCACAAAAGTTCACAGCAGTTTCATTAATAATAGCCAAACTGGAAACAACCCAAATGTTCAATAGGAGAATAGATAATTATATTTTGATATATTCATACAATGGAATACTACTCACCAATAAAAAAGGAATAATTACTATTAGACACAACATGAATGAATCTCAGGACATTATGTTAAGAGAAAGATACCAGACACAAAAGAGTACACGCTGTGTATTTCCATCTATTTGGCATTCTAAATAAAACTAATCTATAGAGGTAGATTTCAGATCAGGGGTTGCGAGGGGCGACTGGGTAAGGATTGATGTAAAAGGCACAAGGGAACGTTCTGCAGAGATGAAATGTTCTCTGTTTTACATGGTGTGCTCTCTGTATAGGTTCGTCCAAAGTCGTCAGCCTGTGCACTTAAAAAGGTTTGAATTTTATTGTATGTAATTATTCCTGAATAATGTTGATTTTAAATAAACAGTTGAGCAATTCAAGCTAAAGGATATCAAAACAGAGTGGCAAGCTTTTGCTAAGTGTAAAATATATCTAAAATCATCATCCTAAGTATCTTGGGACAAAGGTCAGGAAGGAAAAAGATAAAAGTAATAAAGGACATGGTCTGACACTGAGTAGCTAGATGCAGATAAACTTGGGGTTAGCATTTTGAAATCATACTGTGATATTTCAGAGCCACCTCAAAGACAAGAAGTAGTCAAACAATAAGAAGGGAGTTTAGGATAAACTGAGCAAAACTCAATAACATGCTTTTGTTTTTTTTTGTCTTCTAGATAAACTCACCATAGTGCACCATCCAGGTGGTAAGTTCTTGGCATCTACTGAAGGATTTAGGACTAAAACAAAGCATATAGTAAACCAATTTCAATATTAGCATAATATGATTAAGGAGGTCAGTATAAAAACTCACCTAGATTTTATATTTACATGCAAAACCATTTGACATCTGAAATAAACAATGCTGTTGTGTGCTGTCAGGTCAATTCCAACTCATAGTGACCCCATGTGACAGAATAGAACATCGCCACAGGATTTTCTTAGCTGTGATCTTTAGGGAAGCAGATCCCACTGAGCTCTTGGGTGGGTTCAAACCACCAACCTTTTGGTTAGCAGCATTCATCATTATACCACCAAGGCTCTTTGTAGCGATGCTAGAGGCATTGTAATATGTGCTTTGAACTTTTTCTAGCCTGACTCTCCACAACTTACTTGTTGGGACTTTGCCAAGTCACTTAAGCTTTCTAGGTCTGTTTCCTTACATGTAAAACGGGCATAAGAATTCCTACCATGAAGAATTGTTATAAAGATTGATGATGATATATGTAAATGGAGGCTGATATTTGATAAGTGGGAGCTATTAATAGAGCAAATGAAATAAAATTTGAATAACACTTGAGAGAGCGAATCACTGCATTTTTATGTGAAGGATGTTGGGGGAGGAATGTGTGTGGGATGTTGCAAGATTAAAAAGGAGCTAAAGGCCAGCTAGAGGCTGTTGAGTAAACTAGAAGCAACTGTTCACAGCCTGGACCAAAGACCTGTCTGTGGGAATGGAGAAGCAATAGAACTGAGCTGTGTTGCTGGGATAGAAAATGGGAAGGCTATTGTAAAGGCCTGAGGAGCAGTCCAACCAATGGACCAATTACCATCAAGTCGATTCCAACTTGTAATGACACCATGTGTGTCAGAGTGGAACTGTGCTCCATAGACATTTTAGATCACCAGGCTTTTATCCAAGGCACCTCTGGGTGGACTTGAACCTCCAACATTTCAGTTAGCAGCCAAGCACATTAACTATTTGCACCAGTCAGGGATTCCTTGTAGCATGGGCCAAGCAGGAACAAGTTTTAGTAGAAAAGTGTACTTTGTAATTAGCCAATTTTGGTAAATGGGGAAAAGAAAAAAAAAAAAGAGGCAGAGGAAGGGTAATATAAGGGGAGGGGAAAGACAACAGGAATAATCGAGTGGAAGTTGTTATTCAGATTTGTTGGAAAGGTTGTTTCTGAGCTGAAGTGACTTGGTTGGATTGGAATTGGAGGTAAAAGTGGTTAACACTTTGACCCAAGTCAATCCATGCAGGTAGAAAAAAATAGTAGCACACTTGCCAAGGGCGACCTTTCAATATGTCGTTTTTATCTCTTTATAATTTCTTTTTTCTTTATCTATATCCTGCTCTTCAAATATATCATTAAAAAGTTTACTTATAAACTTTTTGAATCATTGAATAAATGAATCATTAAATGTGTGAATGACTGAAGAGATCATAATAGAGTTTGCATTTCTAGGTAATGAAACTTCTCAAAATGAAAATATTTTGTATAGCACACCTTTCGGCAATAAGGTAAGCTGTATGTATCTTAATTTTTATAAAATGCAAAGAAAGAACTTCTCTTTCAAGAAAGAACAAGAGAGCCCGTTATCCTGCCTATGTTTGAAACAGTCTAACATATATGAAAAAACAAGATTACACAAGCATATGTGTATAAAAATCCATGAGCCATAATTTCAGAAAATTAACTATTTGGAAGAAACCAAAATGAAACTCAAACAAAAAAACCACTGAAACCAAAGTGTAACTGAATTCAACACGTACACAACAAGCGAGTCTTAAAGGAATCATGAGTACGTCTGTTTTAGTAATAGCTATATGATGGGTTTGTTTGAAGCACACTGTATACAGTCCTTAAAGGCTAGTTATAGAAAAAGTATAGCCCCAAAATACCATTGATGCAAATACGCATCACTTCACATTGTAGAGTTAACTGAAAATAAATTGCTACTGAGAGGCTAAAAATAACACTAAGCAAGGACAGCAGTAATTGAAAGCCAAGACAATTAAAGACAACACTGATAATGTCATGACCACAACTTGTCTTCAAAAAATCATCGTGTTCCAATTATCTTGAATGCACTTATTTGATAGGAAATCTGCACTGTTAACAAAGGTCACATGGCAGCCAGATTTCTAGCTAAAATTCTAAAGTAGAGCCCTTGATGAACTCTTAAACTAATTTTAGTTTACCAAATTTTAGTAACTCTTTTTTTTTTTTATTGTACTTTAGGTGAAGGGTTACAGAACAAATAGTTTCTCATTAAATTGTCAGTACACATATTGTTTTATGACATTGGTTAACAACCCCACGACATGTCAACCCTCTCCCTTCTTGACCTTTTTTTTTTCCTTTTTGGTGAAGATATACATAGCCAAAGATACATCATTTCAAAAATTTCTACATGCACAGTTAAGTGACATGTATTACATTCTTCCAGTTGTGCTGCTATTCTCACTTTAGATGAAGGTTTACAGAACAAAATAGTTTCTCATTAAACAGTACACGTTGCCCTATGACAATGGTTAACAACCCCAGTATATGTCAAGACTGTCTTACTCAACCTTGGGTTCCTTATCCCCAGCTTTCCTGTGCCCTTCTGGCTTCTAGACCTTGTCCCTGGACTGCTGTGCCTCATTAGTCCCATTTTGTTTTATGGGGCTGTCCAATCCCTGGCTGAACAGTGAACCTCGAAAGTGACTTCACCACCTAGCTAAAAGGGTGTCTGGGGGCCATACTCTCGGGGTTTCTCCAGACTCTTTCAGGCCAATAAATCTGGTCTTTTGTGTGTGCGTTAGAATTTTGTTCTACATCTTTCTCCAGCTTTGTCCACAACCCTCTGTTGTGCTCGCGGCCAGAGCAGTCAGTGGTGGTAGCCAGGCACCATCTAGCTGTACTGGACTCAGTCTGCTGGAGGCCTTGGTAGCTGTGGTCCATTACTCCTTTGGACTAAACTTTTCCTTGTATCCTGTCCTCTTCATTCTCCCTTGCTCCCGAAGGGGTGAGACCAATGGAGTATCTTAGATGGCTGCTTACAGGCTTTTAAGACCCCAGACACTACTCACCAAGGTAGAATGTAGAACATTGTCTAAATTTTAGTAACTCTTTAAGCTCACTTATGTTTCAAATAAATCCTAAGTAATCATGAAAGTAAGTCATTCACCCTTGAGAATTGATTGAAATATCATTAGACTCATTGAACTCTAGCAGAAATGTGGGATGCCACCCAGACCCACAAGTTTATGAAAATATCTGTGCCAAACAGAGATCCTTCTCCAATGATCTGAAAGACTACACAACCATGGCATTTTTTAAAATAATGTTTTATTGTGTTTTCAGGTGAAAGTTTACACAGAAAATAGGTTCTCGTTTGACAATTTCTATACAAATTGTTCAGCGAAATTAGTTACATTTTTCACAATGTGTCAACATTCTCATGAATTGCTTTCTGGTTGCTCCATTTCCAGTAGTCTAGTTTTCCTGCCCCCCATCATCTCATCTTTGCTTTAGAGTAATTGTTCACCTTTTGATCTCATATAGCTGGTTTTTTAATGGGCCCCATACTCACAGATAATATCCTTTATTTTGTGTGCCAATCTGTTATTTCACTTTAAAGAGTATCTCAGGGGAGCAGTCTCAGGGCGTCCTCTAGTCTCAACTGGCCCAGTAAGTCTGGACTTTTTAAGAATCTGAGGCCTGTTCCACATTTTTCTCCCACTCTATCTAGGTCCATCTATTGTGACCCTGATAAGAATGGTCAGTAGTGGTAGCCAAGCACTATCTAGTTCTTCTGGTCTCAGGGAAGATCCTCATCTTGGCTTGTGTAGGCTGTTAGCCCTGTAGACTAGTTTCTTCTCTGAGACTTTGGTTTCTTTCTTTCTCTTTTGCTCCTAACGGGTCAGAGGCCAGTAGTTGTATCTTATATGGCTGCTCGCAAGCTTTTAAGACGCCAGATGCTACTCACCTTACTAGCATGCAGAATGTCGACTTTGTGTTGCGGATTGACTGAGTTGTCTCATGAGACTAAGGATCTAAGCACGGCATATTTTTTTTGAGGGCAGGATTTTGGGTAACAGGAAAAGAGTACGAATTTCCAAAACTTGGCTGAATGATCTCCCTCAAAATAGAAATAAAATTTGAATTCAAGGACTTCGATGTAGTTGAACTTTACAATGATTGTATTTCCTGTAAGACAGTGGATCACCTTGCCAGATGCCTCTACAAAGCTATTTTTTCCATGGCTATGAAGGACAACTATGCCTTTGTCATGTTTCTTTGTTCAGCCTTGAAATGGAGAAATGCTAACTCTGTATCTTTCTTCTATAGCTTCCTACTCGACCCCAAGTTGAAAAAGAATTTGGTTTCTCCAGCAGGAAAGATTACTAAAGAAGGTAAAATATTAGTTTTATTTACATTTTAGAAAACCTAAAGCAGGCTAGTTAGGGACCAGAAGAAATCATTCATCTAGGAAACAGAACACTTCAAATATTTCATTGTCCTCTCCTGAAAAGATAATCTTGTGTATTTTTTAAGCTAAATGTTATTGTTTTTTAGAAACATTTATGCATAGGGCTGATTTTATGCTAGCTAATCAATTTCTATTGATGATCTATTATTCACTAATACATTTTCTGTGATCTCATTTTCAGGTTATTATAAAGAAACTCAAGAATCTGCAAGCATTGTGTTTTCTGGGTGAAGCAAGCTTGCACTTGGATTGCCTGCACTCTCCAGGGCAAATCCATACTCTGAAAGCAGAAACGAGCCTCTGGATTTTGAAATTTGTTACTGCTGCAATTTAATTGGCATTATACCTGCTCCAGATGAGTATATAAAAATTAAAATTGAATTCCATACAGCACTGGCACTCTTTGAAAATTCTTATATTTTACAATGCACTAGCCACTTCAGCAGCTATTTTCCATTTTGAAAAGTAAAGGAAAATAAGAATAGAGAAGTTAAAGGTTGCATATCAAAGTTACTGGCCTATTGGAGGTACTAACCTTAATAGTTTCCCCCTGCCATCCTTAGAATAGCCAAGAAAATCAAATTTGTTTAGTACATATTTGCCTGATCCATTTTCTAGATTTCTCACTTTCAAAATTCTAGTTATTATGGTCATATCATGTGTGCAGACCTTCCCTAATTTAGGGCCTATTTTTAACTTTCTACATCTCAAATTAATATACATTTCCACAACCTACATTCTTCATTAAAAGGCTTCCAATGTCATCAACCTATTTCTTAGAAACAATTTACTAGCCTAGAGTAGAATGCAATTTTATCAGTCTATGTTCTCCATGTAAAATTGCTACCAATAAATGTTTAACCCTACGTCTGACTTTGCAAAATAAATGTGTGATAATTAACCACTAAATTCTTCTGGTTACCAGTTTAAAGAAAGAAGTCTACTAAAAATTTTTCAAAGTAAACTCAATTAATTTCACTCTGTAGGTCCCATAAAGTAAACACACCGGATTTTTTTTTTTAGTGGCTTCTCAGAAGTGATAGAAATATCTGTTTACAGTCATTTTGCAAAATCTTTCTCATAGATTTCTCAAAACTATTAATATTTGACTTGTGGGATTTTATGTTAAAGTAAAGGAATGCTCAAGTTTATCATGCAAGGTAGTCATGGCAAAGCGCACAGGTAAGACCACAAGATAGTCATTTAAGACTGGAGAATCAGAATATAAGCTTTGTTCAATGGTTAGAGTACAGTCATTAGACTTTGGGCATTTACCTTTAATAAGTGGTCTTGGGAGGAAGGCTTGACCACAGTTTTGATCAGCGGAGGTCCCTCTAGCTGGGGTCTGAGGTTGGCAGCAGTGGTCAGTCTCAGTCTTCATCTCTGGCAGGGTCTCAGTCTTAGCAGAGTCTAGAGAGAGATATTGTGCCTCTGCTTTCTCTCACTGAGTATGCAGACATCCAGGGTTTACATGTGATTTTCTTATCTGGACTCATACAGTAAGGGCCAGGTGATAAAATGTCTAACAAAGACTAGTATGTTGCATCTTCTCTTCAAGGTCAGAGATTAGCTATATGTTGCATCTTTTCTTCAAGGAGAGATTAGGGAGCTTGTTTATGATTTACGTATGTCTCATGGCCAATTTATAGAGATTTAGCTATATGTTGAGCCTTGGTGCGGTAGTTAAAGCTCTATGTTACTTTTTTTTTTTTTTAAATCACAGCATGTAAGTGCAAGGCCAACTTAGAGAGGTTATTTACAACATATTTCTACTTCTTAGGTCATTCACATTATGAGTGACTTATACATATGTGGTTTGAGAGCATTACAGAAGCATATATACCAGTTATTTTAAAACAAGCTGAGGCTTTCAAAGATGTTTCTAGTTATGACATCCGGAATTTTAGTCCATAGTATCACATCTAAGCTTTCAAGAGTTGGCATATCCTTCTACTGACTGAGAGCCACCATTTCTGTGGGCTTTCCTATCCAAAGAGTTAGCAAAAACAATAGGAAAACTGACTGCTTTTCTATCATTTTCTAGAGCTATCAAATTCAAATATAGGTATTATTTCTAAAGTAAGAACTTTCCATATTGGCCTGTGACTGATGCCTACAACTCTATCAATGGCTCGATTCTTATTAAAAATGTGAGCATTAAATGATAGGTAAAATGTGAATTTTTCTAATTAGAATACAATTGAGTAATTCTTTCCTTAAGACTCCATTAAGAGAAGAAGCAGGAGATAAGGCCAGAGTGTTATTCAGGTCTCTAATACAGATGGAAATCTAAAACCAGGCTCTCTAAATACTACCTTTGTGAACTGGGCTAATCTTAGAATAAAACATGGCCAGAAGACCCTTTAATAGCCTCTTTCCACTGACACTCTGGCCCTTGAAGTCTTACTATTTTGTCATCACAAAGAGGTATGGAAAAATAAATCTAGAAATAACTGAGGTTCTTCCTATGCTTCCTTTACCATTGCACCCTTGACTGATTAGACTTTGCCAGGGTGAGGAAGAGACAGAAAGTTGGAGCTGGGGGATCAGAAGGAGTCCTTTTTTATCATACCCGTTGCATGAAAGGAAAAGATGAAGTGTAAAGAATTGCAAAGGAGGAGGAAAAATAACCCAAATTTGAGTGATCCCAACCGAAATTGTTCCATAGGGAAGCAATATCGCTTAAACTCTGTTTCATCACTAGCATATAGAATACTGTCCTTCAAAGCTGAATCACGTAACTGATGCTTCTTTTTAGCGATGGAAGAGGGCAGAAGGGCAGGGCAGTTGAATAGAAACTTGAACTATCGTTGGAGATTTGGGGTCTTTCTCAAAGATCTCTAGTCACTGCCAGAACAAGAAAGGATTAGACAGGAGTCTGAGCAGCCAGGAGTTAATGTACTTTACCCCATAATCCCTTCCTCAAAATCACATTTGTTCCCATGCCATTACACTTAACTGTAACCAAGATCCCTTACCTCAGGTTCTTAAATTTACTAGGACTCTGACTTGTAGAGAAATTTGAACTTAAAGTTATCAAAAGAGTTCTATTTTTAATATTAATTTCCTTATTTTCTACCTAGTCAATTTTTTAGGACAACAAAGAGGAGGCATCTAGACTAGTGGTTCTCAACCAGGGGTAATTTTGCTCCACCTTTGCCCCAAGATATTGGTCAATATCTGGAGCTATTTTTGGTTGTCATGACTAGGAAGGAGGGTCTCCTGCATCTAGTGGGTAGAAACCAGTGGTGCTGATAAACATCCTACAATACATAAGACAAAGAATTATCTGGTCCAAAATGACAATCGTGCGGAGGTGACTATAAAGTAAAATGGGATTAACATTTTTAAAAAATGCCGTTAAAATAAAAATGCAGAGTTTTCTGAAAGTAGAAATCCCTATGATAGCATAAATGAATGTCTTTATTTTGAAGTGCTTAAGCTATATGGATCAGTAAATACTCGAAAGAATGGATGTGTCTGATACATTTTCAATAATCAAACATTAAACATTAATGTATCCTACCGAATGGATGGCAAAGGACCAGGCAGTGTTTCATTCTGTTGTACATAGGGTCAGTATGAGTCGGAACTGACTCGACCGCACCTAACAACAACCCAATGAAGCCTCCAATGTTTAGAAAATGAGGTTATTCTTAGTATTTTTTTAATAAGAATAACCTTGTTACTTGGGTCATTGTTACATTCTATTTGTGCATTAACAATTTGCTCTTCTGAGTCCCTTTGTGTTTCATATAACACTCGGGGGTTAGATTTTGATAACTTGGTATTACCTGAATTTTTGCCTTGTATTGCTTTTCTAAATGGGTAAATATTTAAGAGAGAGATCTTCATTGTGAACCTGATCTAGTGGGTCCCAGATGAATAGCACAGAGCTGGTTTGAGGCCCCCCACCTGCAGCACTTGCAGCCCTTTCTGTAGCTATACTTGCCAGCCAGCCTAGGCTGCCTTATTTTGTGGAGCAGACCTTTAAAGGCAGGAACTACAACTAGAAAGATAGCAAAAGGTAAGATTCTCAATATAATAGACGTCAAATTTGTATATGACAAGGTAGGATTTCCTCAGTATTCTCATCTTCAAAATCCAGATAATAATGCTTCTTACATAATTTTGTGGGCATTAGATGATGTCATATATTTAAATGAGTGGTGCAGTAATGCATTCAAGAGCAAAAGCCTTCAAGTAAGACTGACCTAGTTTGAAATTTTGGCTCAGCTATGTCTTTGCTGTGTGTACTAAGCCAGGGCTTGGTCTCCCTGAGCCCTATTTCATTATTGGTAAAATAGGGACAATAATATGAACTACAGCCTTCAGTATGGATTACACCTCAACATAAAATGAAGATCCTCACAACTGGACCAATAAGCAATATCGTGATAAATGGAGAAAAGACTGATGTTGTCAAGGATTTCATTTTACTTGTATACAAAATCAACACCCATGGAAGCAGCAGTCAAGAAATCAAACGACGTATTGCACTGGGCAAATCTGCTGTAGAAGATCTCTTTTAAAGTATTAAAAAGCAAAGATGTCACTTTGAGGACTAAGGTGCGCTTGACCCACGCCATGATATTTTCAATCGCATCACATGCATGAGGAAGCTGGACAATGAATAAGGAAGGCCAAAGAAGAATTGATGCCTTTGCATTATAGTGTTGGCAAAGAATATTGAATATACCATGGACTGCCAGAAGAATGAACAAGTCTGCTGTCTTGGAAGAAATGAAGCCAGAATGCTCCTTTGAACCAGGATGGTGAGACTTCGTCTCGTACTTTGGGAATGTTATCAAGAGGGACCAGTCTGTGGAGAAGGACATCATACTTGGTAAAGTAGAGGATCAGATAAAAAGAAGACCCTCAATGAGATGGATTGACACAGTGGCTGCAACAGTGGGCACAAACATAACAACAATTGTGATGATGGCACAGGACTGGGGAGTGTTTCGTTCCATTGTACACACAGTAGCTGTGAGTCGGAACTGACTCGACGGCACCTAACAACAACAACGACACCAACTTTGCAGTAGGTTGTTTTGAGGATTAAATTTAGGGAGATTATCTAATTTATCATCCAAACACGACATTTTTTTTATCATAAAATCAACTACTGTTATTGTTATAATGGAAAAACGGACATAAACTGGTACTGCCTCAGGCATAAAACTGGCATGTATAAACTGGAATGTATGGTTCAAAAACCAAAAAACCAAACCCATTGCCATTGAGTCAATTCAAACTCATAGTGACTCTATAGAATAAAGTAGAACTGCCCCACAGGATTTCCTAGGCTGTAATCTTTACAAAAGCAGAACACCAAGTCTTTGAGTGGCTGTGAATTCGAACCAACCTTTCAGTTAGCAGCCGAGCGCTTAACCAGTATGCCACTAGGGCTCCTTGGGATGTGTGGTTACTCTACTTAAATGAATTGTAAGTGCTTGGAACATCTTGGCTCAGAATAAATGGTCGATGAAGATAATTTGTTAAAAAAAAAAAAAACCTCTTTGAAATGTGAATGCTGTGATGCACCAGGCTGGCTTGTTACCTAACTGACTGGGTCTTATGCACAGCCTTACAGCATGTGAGTCAATTCCTACAGCCATAAAAAGACAAATGATTACAAAATGTTGAACGACCACCTGGATCACCCATAAACATCAGAAGCTTCAAGTGGAAAAAAATGGTAAGGTACTGTAGCAGCGTCCCACATTATATTCCATGGAATTCATGGGTATTGCATTAAAAAGGGGTTCTGTGATCACGTGATTTTGGAAAACACTATGTATTTTCTTCCCTTTTAGAATAGCATATTGAAGACTCTAGGTAAACCTGCAGTAAGGAAATCCATACAGTTTGTGAAACACTGGCATGTATTATATATATATATTTATATAAGCTGGCCTCATTTTCCACTGAATGGGAAGAAAAAAATGTCTGAAAGATGCTGGAGTGGTGTTTTGAGATGGAGTTTGGAACCTGGTTTAAGGAAAAACACTCTCATGATCAGTTGATGATGTATGCCATGGGCAATGGTGTGAGGTGTGAAGAGGGTAGAAGGGAATGTGGCACGCCTGGTACTTACTAGGTATTCAAGGTTTGCACCTGGTTAGCATAAAGCTAAAGATTAAGTTCTGAATTTTGCAAATACTTCGTAAAAGTTGGGATTCCCTCAGAATAAAGTTAAGGTGATAGCTCTCACTTTTCTTTTAAACAAATGAATTAGTAAATGTCTCTGGGTAAAACACTGTAATTTCTGCTGCATGAATCTTTTTATTATGTCTTCAAATCAACATTGAGCATGGTTCCACTCAGAATTAGTGTAGGACCATTTAGACCTGCTGTGTATTGAAATGTATTCAACACAGAAGCAATTTCTGAGTTCAGTGGGATAGATTTGCTCAGATTGACTTTTTGCCCTCTATAGCTATAGGTGACCCTCAGAGAGAGAAATTAGTCCTCGACAAATCAACCAGCAATTTTTGATGGATTGTCTCTTTCATTTCTCAAGGTAGGGATAGGCATTTTATACCAGCTATGATAAAGGTGCTACAATTTTGCCCCTAGCACTTTTTTTCCTTTCTTCCAGCAAAAGAGAGACAAGGAATCCAGGAAAGTGTGAGCTGATGATGTTTTGGCATTCATGGCTAGCACTGGAGTAAAAGCATCTGCAGCCACGCTGAGGATCCCTGATCTCCCTTGCAAGACATTGGCATTTGTCATAATATTACAAAATGATGTATTCAGACATGGCAGGTAGTGCCGAGGACCTTCCATAGCTTCTGCATTAGCAGACTTTGGGAAGCCCAGCAGATGACCTGTCATTAATGGTGGTGTTGAAGGGCATAAGAACCTTACTTCTGTTTCCCATCTGTTCTCCTCACCCTGGTGTCCATAAACAGTGGTACCATGAGTGAGATGTTTATACACATCTGGAGGTCAGCCAGGGATAATCTTTCAATGTTTAGTGTATATTTTTTTAAAAATGTCAAAAATATCAGCTTGCTTGCCTCCTTGAAAAAGATAACAGGTAAGAACTTTACTTCCCTGATGAATGAGCCAGTTCTTCAGCCAGAAAAGCAAATGTCAGTGAAGGTTCTGCTCACATTTAAGCCTCTGAAGGGGAATAAGAGAAACAGCAATCTTCTTACTTATTTGAACAAAACTTTATTAAGGACCACTGAAATGATGGAAGTGACACCATTGGTCCATGTGTGCGTGTATGTGTGTGTGTGTGTGTGTGTGTGTGTGTGTGTGCACGTTTCCCTAGTCAGTGAGTGAGACAGCTCCTCCACATGTCATAAGCAGCTGTGTTCATCAGGTTGCCATGCAAGTGAACAGGCACCAAATGCCTTCTAGGATCACACCATTCATTCATCTTTAATCAATTTATATTTATGTAACTCCTGCCATAGGAGGAAGCATACATTACTGGTAACCACCTAATTGGAAGGTTTACATAATGACTTGAGCTGTAGATTATTGGGTTCAAATCTCAATTCCAATACTTCTAATTGTGTGACCTTGGAAAATTGATTTATCACCTTTCTGCTTCAGTTTCTTATGTACAAACTGTTGTATTAACAGTAGCTTCCTTGTAAGATTACTATGTGATTAAATTGGGTGCATCTTGTGCTCGAGGAATGTTATTTATTATTACAATTATTTGAATTTTTTATTAATCTTTGCAGGGCAATGCAGTAGGTGCTAGGGATACAGAGATAAAATGGTGAGACAAAATAGAAACAGATTCTGTCTCTCATGGAGACATAAACCTGAAAAATAATAATCATAGCAATAAATGTAAAATTACAGTAGTATTAAATGCTATGAAGGAGAGTACATGGTGCTGTGAGAATTATGAAAGGGGAATTGACTGAGTTAGGAAAATCAGATTAATGCTTTCCTGAGGAAGTGATAATAAAGATGAGATCTGCAGAATGGGTAGGAAAAAGGAGTACAAATTAATTGAGAGAAAGGCTAGGAAAAATATTTCAGGCAGAGAAAACAGTAAGTGCAAAGGCCCTGTGGCAGAAGGAAGCAAACAGCATCTGAGAAACCACAGTACAGCCAATATGACTAGAGCACAGAGAGGAAAAGGAAAAGAAACATAGTATATGATGAGGATGAACCATGCATCCATGCATATTGAGGATTCTAGTTCTTCTGGGAAACAATGGAAATCATAAGCAAAGAATATGTAATATTTAAATTTTTTAAAATGAACACTCCAGCTGCACAGGGAAAACAGTGAGAGGATTTAGAAAACCTGATAGGAGTCAGCTGTCCAAGTAAAAAATTACATATTTGCTCTTAATTTTGAAGTTACCTACATTAATTTTCTATGCTGCATAATAAATTACCACAAACTTCGCAGTTTAAAACAACATGCATTTATTATCTCACATTTTCTGTGGGTCAGAAGTCTGCTAATGGCTTAACTGGGTCCTGTACTCAGAGTCTCACAAAGCTGTAGTCAAGGTGTCAGCCAGGTTGAATTTTCATCTGGAGGCTCAGCTATGGAAGAATCTGTTTCTAAACTCATTCAGGTAATTGACAATGCATTTCTTTGTGGTTGTATGACTGAAGGCCCCGGATTTTTGCTGACTGTTGACTGAAGGCCACCCTTAGGTCCTAGTGCCCTCTCACAGTTACTGCATGGACGTCTTCAACATGGCTGCTTAATTCATCAAGCCTGCCAGGAAAGTCTCTCACCTCAGAGAAGACCCAGTGTCGCTTTTAAGATCTTTTCACCTGATGAATTCAGGCCCATCCAAGATAATATCACTTTTAATTATCTCAAAATCAACTGATTTGGGACTATAATTACATCTGTAAAATCCTTCACCTTTACCATATTCTGTCAGCTAGAAGCAAGTCACAGATCCTGGTAATATTCGAAGGGGAGTATGTTTACATAGAGCATGAATACTAGGGTGAGAAATTATGAGTGCCATCGTAGAATTATGTCTACCACACCACCAAACACTTAAATTACAAACTTTTGACAAGTTCCAGGTACCAGTGGGGCTTTACTACACATATCTTACTTTGTTGACAGGAACATTCCTAAAAGAGATTCCTTTCTCTGAGACTTCCAAAATTCCTTCTCCATACAATTAATTAATTTGTTCATTTTCTTGTAGTGGCCATCCTTTGTTGTTTTTCAATAGATTGTAATATCTTCTCGAGTATTTTCTAGTTTTATTTCCACCTGAATCTGTTTTTGCATTTGTGTTTAGCTAAATGGTTTTCTTGGACATCACAACTCTCTCAGTATAGATGCACATTTGGCATTGAAAAAAAAGGGGGGAGGGGAGCCAAAACTGAGTGGCTTGAATAATCAGTTGTGTATATGACTTTCTTGAACTTAGCAAGTTTCATTACATTTGCCAATTTTGATTTCTTCTCAGAATTATGCAGACTCATCATTGAATCCAACATTGGTAGCGATGATACCCAGAAAAGAACCAAAAATTTGAGTCCAGAAAACCAAAATTTTCCCTTCTAATTTTTAAATCATTACTTCCCTGGTAATAAAGTAATACTTTAAATTCTGTTTAATACTTGGAGCACATTTTCATTTAGAGCAGCTCAGTGATGAAAATCTTGGAGGCAGGTAGACCTAGATTGGAATCTTCTCTTCTTCTGTCCCTCCCTCCCTTCATCTCTTTATCATTTCAATCTCTCTCTCTTTCTTTTTCTCTCCCTTTTTTTCTCCCATGTGCCATGTTCAAGCACTGTTTTAGGTTCTGGAATACAAAAATGAACAAGAAAGTCAAGGTCTCTGTTCTCACAGAGCTCACATTTTAGTAAGATTTGGGAGAACAGATAATAAACAAAACATCAAATGATTTTCCCTAACTTGAGAATAGAGAGTAGGGACTCAAGAGTGGAGGCAAGGTGATCAGTTAAGTGGCCAATGTGGCATTCAAAAGATAACAGCAGCTTAGACTAAAGTTTTACTAGTGGTGATGGAGAGGGGGAAGATTTTAGCCATATTTTGGTGGTGGAGTCAACAGGACTTGCTCATGGGTTTATTGGGTTTATTGTGGAGGTAAGAAAGAAGAATATGGGTAGTGCCTAAAATTTTCTGGCCTGAGCAACTTGGAAGATGATGATATAATTTACCAAGATGAAGAAGATGGGAGGATAAGGTTTGGTGGGCTCTATGACTTTGGCCAAGTTAAGTAATCTAATTCTCAACTTCCTCATGAATAAAAAAGAGCTAATAATAGTGGCATGTCATTGCATGTTTGTAAAGATTAAATAAGTGGTGTTCATAAAGCACCTGAAACATGACAAATGCTCAATACTGAATTATTTATTATCATCATCATTATTATTACTTTCATTGTTTTAATGATTAGTTCTCATCTTGAAATACAAAAAAACAATTAGGTAAAGTTGAATTCAATGTCATCAGGGATGTTATAATCAAGGTGATAATATTTCTCTTTGTACTAAATACAAAACCTAAAAATTTATTTAAAAATTAACTTTGGAATATAGATCTAAAGTCCTTTAGTCCATGAAAACTTGTGACATATTCAGACAAAGTAAAGCTTTAGACATTTATGAAGTTTCCTATGAATGTAGAGTTGTTTGAGGAAGGTTTATTGATATTTTATATTCATCTCCCTAAAAACAGACAGGAGGCTATCATGGATCTTCAAACAGACCAGGTGTGCTGGATGTGGGCTTAGCATCCATTTTCATCCCTTTCTATGATAACCCTTGTATCAAAGGGGCTAGAAAGCTAAAGCATACATTTCTCAGGGTCCCACATCCAAGGGGATTGATGTGATATACATTCCACCATTGAGATAGCCTCGTGGGAGATATGGAAGATGGAAATGAGACGGAGAGCAGCTGTCTGCTTCTTTGGCTCTGGTAAGAAAGATTGGAACCATGTTTGTGTCTATGGTAGATGAAATCCACATGGAATGTCTGCTCACCAGCTTCCTGGGTTTGCAGCAATTGGAGTGGCGTCAGCAGTGGTAATAGCCACAGCTACTGCTCCCTATAAACCTTGGGTCTTAACTACAATAGTTTTAACTGGAACCAACTCCTCTAGCTCTTTGAAAGACTTTATAAGTACTTAATTCCCTGTATTAAATCACTTTTGACTGAAATAGCTAGAGCAGTTTCTGTTTCCTGAACCTCTTACTGGTACACTGAATCACATCAATAATCTAAATTTAACTCAGATTTTCACCAGTTAGAATTTTATCTGATAACATATTTGCTAACTAAAAGTTTCCATCTATTTATCCTGATGCTCAATTCTCACTTCAGATACTCTCACCAAAGCTGGCACTCACTTGATGATTGTTACTTGAAAAAAATATTGTTATCGGGTCATCTTCTGTGTTATCTGATTCAAAAATGATAATTGATTCCTCCTGACATAAATCCAGCTTTCAAATCAATCTAATACAATATTCATACAAATTAATAAGATGTTTATAATCAATTCAAAATCCTTTTGAACTTTATATTACTTAAGCATATATTACCTTCCAGCATAGCTTTAGGAAACTTAGATGCTAGTATTGCCACAGGTGAGGGCAAAGCTTTATTTGTCGACTACTTGGATTTGGAATATAGGTTCCCTTTAAGTTCTTTCTTAAGGCTACTTAGCTAAATCAAAGGGAAATAGCCTTGAAACTAATTTTTCATCAAAATCTAAAAATACCAAATTACAAATTCCGGAAGAATTTCACTTACATCTATAATAAGGCATCAGCATTAAATTATTCATTGATAAGTTCTTTTGTTATCTCCGTTCTTGGCATAAAAAATTATAGATTGTGTTGAATATGATTATTTTCTCTTTAAATGTGTTTCAGACACTCATTGTTAATACCCTTATAATCTGACTTTAACCATATTTTGAAAGTTCAGATTGCAGAAAAACCAAAGTTTAAAAAATCTGGCACCAGAGGAGGCAGGGCCAAGATGGCAGAGTAGTCAGATGCTTCCTGTGGTCCCTTTTACAACAAAGACCCGAAGAAACAAGTGAATCAATTGTATATGAAAATCTAGGAGCCCTGAACATCAAAGACAAAGTTGAGGAGTTGGACTGAGCAGCAGGGGGAGGAAGAGATGGTTCAGAAGCAGCAAGGAGTTGCCAGACCTGACCTGGCCAGCACCGGCACCCTTGCAGGCTGGATCAGCTAACACACGATGGTTGAGGCAAACAGTGGCTCTTGGGATGTGTTTTCCACACCAGGAGAGATTGAGTGGCAGAAAGTCTGCTCAAGCTTCCATAACAAGTGAGAAATGCCACTCCATTGGCGAAAGATGACTACAAGCATCTAACCTACCACACAGATCAGAAAAAAGAAACTCTTTTTGGAAAGTACCTCTCTCCTATTTACCTGCCCCCTCCCTGCTCTGCTCCGGGTCCCAGTCCAGCTCCAGCAAAGGCGGCACCTCCTGGACCAGAAGTAGGACCCATCGTACTCCCTGAGCCATTCTCTTGGCTTGGGAGAGAGAACAAATTAACAAACAGGAAAAAATAATCTGTCAGCAACCCTAAGCTGGGAACTCAGGCAGGCAAATTCCTTTGCCTGGGCACAGGCATACGGGGGCCACGAACTTTGAATGCCTTTCACCCCTGCATAGACTTGTATGGGCCCATTTCAACAGCATAGGCCCTCATTAGCGAAGTACAACAGGGAATATATCTGAAGACTATTTTCATCTGTAGCAGCTGAAAGGGGGAGTGGCAGATTCATGACATTTGACACTGCTTTGCCCATTAAGCAGGCTCCTCACCTACCCACATCAGGGGCCTGAGGATTGGTGGCTCCACCCCCTCCACCTAGCCACCCGCAGCAGGGGTCCAAGAATAAGTGATGACTCCCAGTCCTTACAGCCAACAGCATTGGGTGCACATAGTCCAGGTGCAAAATCCACCTATCTACGAGCCCCAGGGAGTGGAAACACCTTCCACCCAGACACTCAGGGACAGCAGTCAGCCCCCTTCCTTGATCAGTGCATGACCCCCTACTGTAGCCAGATACCTGTGCCTACTCCAATCACCCTTGCCTGTCTAGGACTGTAGGTGAGAGCCTGCACCATACACCACACAAGAAAAGTAAATGGACTCCTGGTCTCACATACCTAGTAACAGCTCTAGCCACCTGGAGACAGGATGTGAGAGCTTCAAAGATGCCAGTAATCAAACTAGCTCACACAATAAGCCTATTTGGGCATATCAAAACAAAACAAGAAGCTAGAATACAGTAAGCAGACATAAAATAAATATGATAAGTTATTGATGGCTCAGAGACAACAGTCAATATCAAATCACATAGTAAGAGGCAGACCATGATGGCTTCAGCAAGCCACCAAAAGAAAGAATCAAGAAACCTGCTGGAGGAAGAGAACTTCTTGTAATTACCGGAGGTAGAATTCAAAACATTAATATACAGAACTATTCAAAATATCAGGAAGGAGATCAGTCAAAACACAGAACAAGCCAAGGAACACACAGACAAAGCAATAGAGGAATTTAAGAAGGTTATACAAAAGCATAACAACAAGTTTAACAGGCTACAAGAATCCATAGAGAGATAGCAAACAAATTCAAAAGATTAACAATAAAATTTCAGAATTAGACAACTCAATAAAAACTCATAGGAGCAGAATTGAGGCAATGGAAGTTGGAATTAGACTGAAGATAAAGTACTTGACACCAACTTATTTGAGGAAAAATCAGATAAAAGAACTTAAAAAAATGAAGAAACCCTAAGAATTACGTGGGAGTCTATCAAGAGGAATAACCTACAAGTGACTGGAGTACCAGAACGGGGGATAACAGAAAATACAGAGATAATTGTTGAAGATTTGTTGGCAGAAAACTTACCTGATATCGAGAAAGATGAGAAGATATCTATCCCAAGAAGCTCACTGAATCCTACACAAGGTAGATCCGAAAAGAAAGTTACCAAGACATATTATAATCAAACTTGCCAAAACCAAAGATAAAGAGAGAATTTTAAGAGAAGCTAGGGATAAATGAAAAATCATCTACAAAGGAGAGTCACTAAGAATAAGCTCTGACTACTCAGCAGAAACCATGCAGGCAAGAAAGCAATGGAATGACATATATAAAGCCATGAAGGACAAAAGTGCTAGCCAAGAATTATATATCCAGCAAAACTGTCTCTCAAATATGATGGCAAAATTAGGGCATTTCCACAAAAAAATAGAAGCTTAGGGAATTTGTAAAAACCAAACCAAATTACCAGATACTAAATGGAGTCCTATGTTTAGAAAATCAATAACATCAGATAACAACCCAAGACTAGAACACAGCACAGAACAACCAGATATCAGTCCAGATATGGAAGTCACAAAATTAAATCAAAGCTAAAACACTGAAAATAGGGAAACAGAGACATTGTATGTAAAAGATTACAACATTAAAAAAAAAAAAAAGGAACTAAATAATGTAGTCATAGATCTTTCATATGGAGAGGAAGTCAAGGTGATATCAAGAAATAAAAGATTGGTTTAAACTTAGAAAACGGGTAAATGTTAAGGTAACCACAAGGGAAACTAAAAATCCTACACATCAGAGTAAAAAACGAGAAAAACAAAGACTCAGCAAATTCAAAATCAACAACAATAAAAAAGATGAAAAGAAAATACATAAAGAAAAACGACTTAGTACAGAAAATTAAGTGGAACAAAGAAACTGTCAAAAACAAACAAAAAAGGACATCAAAATGACAGCACTAAACTCATACCGATCAATAATTACACTCAATATAAATGGACTAAGTGCACCAATAAAGAGACAGAGAGTGGCAGAATGGATTAAAAAAACACAGTCCATCTATATGCTGTCTACAAGAGACACACCTTAGACTTAAAGACACAAACAAACTAAAACTGAAAGGATGGAAAAAAATATATCAAGCAAACTACAATCAAAAAAGAGCAGGAGTGGCAATATTAATCTCTGACAAAATAGACTTTAAAGCAAAATCCACCACAAAGGATAAGGAAGGACACTGTATAATGATTAAAGGGTCAATACACTGGGAGGACATAACTATAATAAATATTTACGCACCCAACGAAAGGGCTCCAAAATACACAAAACAAACTCTAACAGCATTGAAAAAGAAATAGACAGCTCCACAATAATAGTAGGAGAATTCAACACACGACTTTTGGTGAAGGACAGAACATCCAGAAAGAAGCTCAGTAAAGACATGGAAGATCTAAATGGCACAATCAACCAACTTGATCTCATAGACATATACAGAACACTCCACACAACAACAGCCAAGTATACTTTCTTTTGCAATGCACATGGAACATTCTCCAGAATAGACCACATATTAGGTCACAAAGCAAGTCGTAACAGAATCCAAAACACTGAAATATTACAAAGCATCTTTTCTGACCATAAAACCATAGAAGTAGAAATCAATAACAGAAAAATCAAGGAAAAAAATCAAATACATGGTAACTGTACAAACCTTGGTCAGAAACTACTGGGCTAGAGAAAAAATTAAGGATGGAATAAAGAAATTCACAGAATCAAATGAGAATCAAAAAACATCCTACCAGAACTTTTGAGACACAGCAAAAGCAGTGCTTAGAGGTCAGTTTATAGCAATAAATGCACACATCCAAAAAGAAGAAAGGGCCAAAATCAAAACATTAACTCTACAACTCGAACAAGTAGAGAGCAGCAAGAGAAGCCCTTGGGCATCAGAACAAAGGAAATAATAAAAATTAGAGCAGAATTAAATGAAATATAGAATAGAAAAACAATTGAAAGAGTTAACAAGACCAACAGCTGTTTCTTTGAAAAGATCAACAAAATTGATAAATTGTTGGCCAAAGTGACAGAAGAAAAACAGGAGAGGAAGCAAATAACCTGAATAAGAAATGAGATGGGTGATATCAGAACAGACCCAAATAAAATTAAAAGAATCGTAACAGAATACTATGAAAAATAGTACTCCAACAAATTTGAAAACCTAGAGGAAATGGCCAAATTTTTAGAAACACACTACCTACCTAAACTAACATAAACAGAGGTATAACAACTAAATAAACCTATAACAAAAGAAGAGATTGAAAAGGTGATTTAAAAACTCCAAACAAAAAAAGCCCTGGCCCCTGATGGTTTCACTGGACAATTCTACCAAACTTTTAGAGAAGAGTTAACACCACTACTAAAGGCATTTCAGAACGTAGAAATACTCCCAAACTCATTCTATGAAGCCAGCATAACCCTGATACCAAAACCACGTAAAGACACCACAAAAAAAGAAAATTACAGACCATGAACATAGTCACAGAAATCATTAACAAAATTCTAGTGAGTAGAATTCAACAATATATCATAAAAATAATTACCATGACCAAGTGGGATTCATACCAGATATGCAGGGATGGTTCAACATTAGAAAAACAATCAATGTAATCCATCACATAAATAAAAGACAAGAACCACATGATCTTATCAATTGATGCAGAAAAGACGTTTGACAAGGTCCAACATCCATTCATGATAAAAACTCTCAGCAAAATAGGAATAGGAGGGAAATTCCTCAATGTAATTAAGGGCATTTATACAAAGCCAGCAGCCAACATCATCCTAAATGGAAAGAGTCTGAAAGCATTCCCCTTGACAACGGGAGCCAGACAAGGATGCCCTTTATCACTACTCTTATTCAACATTGTGCTGGAGTCCTAGCCAGAGCAATAAGGCTAGATAAAGAAATAAAGGGCATCCAGATTGGTAAGGAAGAATTGAAAGTATCCCTATTTGCAGATGATATGATCTTATATAAAGAAGACCCCAGAGAATCCACAAGAAAACTTTTGGAACTAATAGAAGATTTCAGCAAACTATCAGGATACAAGATGAACATACAAAAATCAGTTGGACTCCTCTACACCAACAAAGAGAACTTTGAAGAGGAAATCATCAAATCAATACCTTTTACAGTAGCCCCCAAGGAGGTAAAATACTTAGGAATACATGTAACAAGAGACAGAAATGATCTATACAAAGAAAACTACAAGACACTACTGCAAGAAACCAAAAGAGACCTACATAAGTGGAAAAACATACCTTGCTCATGGATAGGAAGGCTCAACATTGTGAAAAGGTCAATTCTACCCAAAGCCATCTACAGATAAAACGCAACCCCGATCCAATGCAATCCCAATCCAAATTCCAAGGATGTTTTTTAATGAGATGGGGAAACAAATCACAAACTTCATGTAGAAAGGGAAGAAGCCCCAGACAAGTAAAGCATTACTGAAGAATAAGAACAAAGTAGAAGGCCTCACACTACCTGATTTTAGAACCTATTATACTGCCACAGTAATCAAAACAGCCTGGTACTGGTACAACAACAGATACATAGACCAAAAGAACAGAATTGAGAATCCAGAGGTAAATTCATCCACTTATGAGCAGCCGATATTTGACAAAGTCCCAAAGTCTGTTAAATGGGGGAAAGACAGTCTCTAACAAACGGTGCTGGCGTAACTGGGTATCTATCTGCAAAAAACTGAAACAAGACCCATACCTCACACCACACACAAAAACTAACTCAAAATGGATCAAAGACCTAAATATAAAATCTAAAATGAAAAAGAACATGGAAGAAAAAATAGGGACAATGCTAGGAGCCCTGATATATGGCATAAACAGAATACGAACCGTAAGTAACAATGCACAAACACCAGAAGACAAATTAGATAACTGGGAGCTCCTAAAAATCAAACACTTATGCTCATTAAAAGAAATCACCAGAAGAGTAAAAAAACAATATAAAGACTGGGAAAAAAAATTTGGGCTATCACATATCCGATCAGGGCCTAATCTCTAAAATCCTCAAGATACGGCAAAACTTCAACCACAAAAAGACAAATAACTGAGTTAAAAAATGGGCAAAGGATATGAACAGGCATTTCACCAAAGGAGACATTCAAGTGACTAACAGATACATGAGGAAATGCTCACAATTATTAGCCATTAGAGGAATGTAAATCAAAACTACAATAAGATACCATCTCACCCCAACAAGGCTAGCATTAATTCAAAAAACAGAAAATAATAAATGTTGAAGAGGTTGTGGAGAAACTGGAATACTTATACACTGCTGGTGGGAATATAAAATGGTACAACCATTTTGGAAATCAATTTGGCATTTCCTTAAAAAGCTAGAAATAGAAATACCACAAGATCCAGCAATCCCACTCCTTGGAATATATCCTGGAGAAATAAGAGCCATCACACAAATAGATATATGTACACCCATGTTCCTTGCAGCACTGTTCACAATAGCAAAAAGATGGAAACAATTAGGTGCCCATCAACAGATGAATTGATAAACAAATTATGGTATATTCACACAATGGAATACTATGCAACAATAAAGGACAACAATGAATCCTCACGAAACTTCTCATAACATGGATGAATCTGGAAGGTATTATGCTGAATGAAATTAGTCGTTGCAAAAGGACAAATATTGTATGAGACCACTATTGTAAGAACTCAGGAAAAGGCTTAAACACAGAAGAAAACATTCTTTGATGGTTACGAGGGTGGAGAAGGAGGAGAAAGGAATTCATTAACTAGATAGTAGACAAAAATTATTTTAGGTGAACGGAAGGACAACACACAATACAGGGGAGGTCAGCACTACTGGACTAAAACCAAAAGCTAAGAAGTTTCCTGAACACAACCAAAAACTTCGACAGCCAGTGAAGCAGGGGTGGGGGTCTGGGGACCATGGTTTCAGGGGACATCTAGGTCGACTGGCATAACAAAGTTTATTAAGAAAATGTTTTGCATCCCCCTTTGGTGAGTGGCATCTGGGGTCTTCAAATCTAGCGAGCAGCCATCTAAGATGCATCAATTGGTCCCAACCTACCTGGAGCAAAGGAGAATGAAGAACACCAAAGAAACAAGGAAAATATTAGCCCGAGAGACAGAAAGGGCCACATAAACCAGAGACTCCATCAGCCTGAGACCAGAAGAACTAGATGGTGCCTGGCTGCCACCAATGACTGCCCTGACAGGGAACATAACAGAGAGTCCCTGATGGAGCGGGAGAAAAGTGGGGTGCAGAACTCAAATTCTAGTAAAAAGACCAGCACTTAATGGTCTGACTGAGACTTGGAGGGATGAAGACATGGCCCCCAGACTCTCTGTTAGCCCAAAACTAAAACCATTCCCAAAGCCAACTCTTCAAAGATTAGACCAGACTATAAGACATATGATACTCATGAAGAGTGTGCTTCTTAGCTCAGGTAGATACATGAGACTAAATGGGCAGCTCCTGTCCAGAGGCGCGATGAGAAGGCAGAAAGGGACAGGAGCTGGTTGAATGGACACAGGAAATCTGGGTGGAAAGGAGTGTGCTGTTACATTATAGAGATAGCAACTAGGGTCACATAACAATGTGTGTACAAATTTTTGTATGAGAAACTAACTTGAACTGTATACTTTCACCTAAAGCACAATGAAAAAAAGGGAAAAATAAGAAAGCATGCCCCCCCAAAGAATAATCTGGTACCAAATGAAATATTTATCAGATCTGTTGCTAAATTAGACCATTTTAGGGCTTTACTATCCAATGGGATTTTAATATTTGATCAATACTGGTATTAGATTTAACATATTTTTATAAAAACCTTTCCATTCCATTAATTTCTGTCACCAACACAGGACATAAATAACACAACCAGAATGGTAATTTAAGGATGGGCACTCTATTAACCATGTATTCCACAACAATTCTAACAACCATAAGACCCTAGTGTCATACACTATGAACATTTATTTCATAAATGTTCATCTGATCTTGACTGGGCTCCCTCCTGTGAGTTATGTAGGTGGTTCTGTTGATCTTGACCAGACTTGCTCCCATATCTGGGGGTCAGCTGGCCATGTAGATCTAGGATGGCCTTGGCTGGGGCTTCCAGGACAACTTGGCTCTGCCTATCTGTTTCCCATCTACCAGCAGCGTAGCCCAGGTGCAGTCTCATGGCAACTGCAAAGAGCAAAAACAAGAGCAATTGCATAATTACTTTTCAAGTCTTTTTTTTTTTGGTCACTGTTGCTCTATGCAACTGGCCAAAGCAAGTCACACAGCTGACCCAGAGTCAACGTGGGAGAGCATAAAATGTTACATGGAAAAGGGTGTGCATACAGGGAGGGGTAAAAAACTAGGACTATTAACACAATCAGTCTACCACAAGCAATTCTTAATGTCCATTTATCCCCCTAAACTATGTACAAATCCATAAAGCAAGTGGGTACAATGAAAAGTATTAAAACCTAAAGTAAAAAGATAGTGACACATTTGGAGAAATATTCACATCTCTGATATACAAAGATCACCTTCAAATTTATAAGAAGATCATCATGAAGCCGATGATAAATTCCCAAAGGACAGGAACAGAGAGTTCATTTGAGAAGAAATACAGTAGTGAACAGATAGATAGAACAAATGTTTATCCTCATTTGTGATCAAAAACATTAATTAAAGCTAAGCTAAGAGAGAATTTGCATTTAATAAGTTAGTAAAATACAAAAACTTTAATCGAGAACAAACAAAACTGATTAGATCCCTCTCATTTGGAACATAATATGGCATGTGAAATAGAACACAACATTATATAAAGACTATTCTAACAACTATATAAAATACATATTCATAAGAGCACAAATTAGAAAATAATTAAATTATAATAATTAGGTGGTAAAACTATGAAAATATTTAATTTTTCAAAATCTTTATTATTGCATCATTTTTCCGTTAAAAAAAGTAATACGGGCATGAGAAAAGTAACTTGGAACAAGGAGACCTAAGATCTAGGATTTTGGGAGCACACTGTTCCAACTGTCTTGTGGAAGGACCTCCTATCTGCATACAAAATAGCTTGGAGGTCAGCTAGAACTTTGGTGTCTTGAATGTCCTTTCCTGAATAATCAGGGGTATCCTCCCCCTCAACTTTTGTCTAATATATACTTCTGAAAAACCATATATGTAATCTTAAAAAATTAGAAGATATTTCAGCGGGAGAATTTGGCCTCAATCTTTAGGAATAAGAATTCCCCACAATATAGTTTCTACAAGAGCAATTTTGAAAGCACAGATCTCAACATTTTCACTCAAATTTATTCATTCTCTTTTGTTTATTAACATATATAAATAATATGATACAGATTCATGAACTCTCTTCCTATATCATAACAAATAGGAAGAGAAACATCTTCCTTTATGCTGTGGACATAGGTTTATCATCATACTCTATTTAGCACCAATAAGAAAAAGCTACTTACTGATTGTGAGGGAAAATATTATAACAGGGTGTACTTCCACATAAGGACAGTGGAAGCGAGTGGCATCTGACTCCCTTAGAAGCTTGGTTTTTCCATCTCAATTGAAGGATCTATGCTTATGAATGTCATGGGAAACCTTTAAATAAAAGTAGAGAACCTTCTGGATCTATATGATAAAATGCAACATAGAACCGGGCAGAGGGCCTCAGGTTCAAAGGATGCACACTCCTAGCTGTACTTTCTTGGTGGCATGAGGTCCCTGTTATGGTTAAAATTGTGTGTCAGCTTGCCTGGGCCATGATTCTCAGTGTTTATATGTGATCACTCCCATGATTGAATATGCTGTGAGTAGCCAATCAGATGAAAGGGAGTTTCCTTGGGGGTATAGCCTGCATCTGAATATAGGCAGACGTTCTGGCTTTTGCTCACTCTGGATCCTGCAGCTGCCTCCTGTCGTCTCACCTCCCGTTCTTGGGAGTTGAGCTGTCAGCTTATCTGCCGAACTTGGGATTCCCTGATCTTCACAGCCTGTGAGCGGAGACTTGCTCTCTGACCTGCCTATCTCGGGCTCTCCAGCTTTTGCAGCTGCGTGAATTGGGAGAAGCCTCTACCCTGATCCACGGACTTGGGACGTTCTAGCCTCTACAATCCCGTGAGCTGTTTCCTTGATATAAATCTCTCTATGTCTATATTTATACGACTTTACTGGTTTTGCTTCTCTAGAGAGCCCAGCCTAAGATGGTCCCCATGGCTTTCTGCTCGCTTCTCTCTTTTATATCTCAAAAGAGACTGACTTACGTTGTACATTAATCTTGTAGATGGAGTCTGCATAACACCGCTAATCCTATCTCATTAACATCATAGAGACAGGATTTACAACACAGAGGAAAATCACATCAGATGACAAAATGGTGGACATTCATACAATATTGGGAATCATGACCTAGCCAAGCTGACAGACATTTTGTGTGTCTTTACAAGGCCTTTTGAAAGAATCCACTATCTACCATCGTTTTGACCAGAAAGCAATTCCAGCTGATTCACTCCCACTGCAGTCTCCAACTTCATAAGCTGAGGGTGGCAGATTCTTCTTTGACCCATTCTTGGAACAGCCAGGTTTCTAAACTCAGCCACTCTGACACTCTTCCTGGGCTGCTGATTCAACAGTTGAGCTCAGACTGATCATGGTGCAGAGGCAGACAGTTCCTCTGAGATGACCTTGACTGCAGTTCTGGCTGCCCATCCCTCCAGAGAACCCCTGGCTCCTGTCCATTCTCCTAGTTCAGTCGTCCAATCTCCCGTCTATTACTATGTCATTCCCCAATATCCTCACAATAAATTCCCCTTTTGCTAAGATAGCTAGGGTTGTTTCTGTGCCTGTAGCTAATCCAGCACCCTAGACTGAAGAAATAAACATGCATACACATATATATAAAAAAATTTTGAATTAATTACTAATGACAGTGATTTGTCATGATTTGCTCAAGAAACTCATCATATACATCTGCAACACAGAAATCCTTTTCTAGATAACTGAAGTTATATTCTTTTTTGGGGCACCAAAGCCAAAATTTAGCATATAGTAGACGTATAAATAAGAACTCAATTAGTACATACAAGCATGCAAATGAGCAGAAAACACAGGGCAGGGTGGGTCTACTCTGATAACTATTGGTGTATGTATTTTCTATCTTATACTCTCCTCCCAAACCTTTACTTGCCTTGTTATCTACTCATGGAAAAAATGTTCCTCATATCATTTATAGTACTCTATAAATATTTACTAAAATAAATCGAGTCCTTGACAAAAGAGTTAGATACTACGTGATAACACAAGAGTTTTAGCTGATCTGGAGTTTCACCATGACAACACTATCACCAACCCTGAAATGTATATATAGAAAACCAGTGTGACACTTCTTCAGTTCTATTCATATTCAATGTACTGTGAACTATTATGACAGGTAAAGTGGAAGAGAATTAAAACAAAAAGGGCATGGGAATACCCACTAAGGATATCTAGAAAGGGCTTAAATACCATGTGCAACTAGCTTGTTAGTTGACAAGACAGCAATCACTACAATTAAAGTGGGAAATAATTAGGTTTTAGTTTTGTTATGTTTTATTCAACAAAGTCAAACTTGACTGCAGAATATTGGGCAAACAAAAAGTGTCTGTTATAGGTATTATGCTGGTGTTTTTATTTTTTACTGGGACTTTCATTAATATATCAGCTCCTCAGTCATTTCAAAATTCCTCGAATTTCTTTCTGGTACTGCCATTTGATTTAGCAACTGGAAAGAAACAGCTGAAAGCTTTTCTTGGTCTTAAATTAGAGTTGGCCATGACAAATGTTCCTGCAAGAATATAGGATGAATCTCACACATTTATTACAGCATCTGGGCCATGTTTGTTTTTGTAGGACAGAGGAAGGGTAGGAAGGATTCTTATGTTGGTAAACTGGAAGCCTAAGAATTATACTTGCCATCTGGGATTGCTTTGATTAGAATACTGCCTGTTCTCCTCACTTAATTACCAAAAGTGCAAAGACAATAATCTTGGTGATATAGACTTAAGTAAAACCGGTAAGAATGAATGCTTTTATTTAAATGTGGTTGTATTTATTTACTGTGACATTCAACAAGCTTCTAGAGTTTTTAGAAGAAAAATTCATGTACACATTTAGCCTATACAAACAAGAAGTTACATAAACCCAACATAATTAAAGAAATTTATATAGGGCATAAACTTTATGATGTGTTAACTTGTAAGTAAAGGAGGCAAGTAACAGAAATAACTTCTCCTAGCAAAAACACTTAGGTGGCTTGCACAGTTCCAAAATACCAATCTTTAAATACGTACTATCCTACCAAAGTGCCAAAAGGAGAATAGCAAACTAAGAGCAAAATATGGCCTCAATTTAGAGATTTGGTAACGAAGTCAAATGAGGCCCTACTTTTCCATGTGCTGTTGTAAGGAATCAACTTAATTTCTCCAGCATTATAATTTCATTAACTCCATTAGGGAATACAATGTCAAATAAATAGCTAAGGTTTACCTAAAATATTGTGCAATTACCTCCGTGGTACTATTTCTGGTATTAAATCTACTGAAGTTGCAGAAATACTTTTCCACTGCAGAATCTTCTGGGTTTTATAACAGAAATTATGTATTTTTAATGCCAGATGGACAACTAAGAAACATTCTAAGTGGCTGCCTGAGGTCATAATTGGAACAGAGACTCTCAAGTGCTGCCCCTTATGGAAATAGCACTAAATCAGGTTTCTTCTTATTAGCCGAATGTCTGAGTAAACATTAGCACATACTCTCAGTCCAATGCTAAGCAGATGTCCGCCGGCCATTTTTCAGTGAATGTGTTGTCGGGCCCAAATTTGTTTTTGACAGAATTTTTACAAGCATAAACTTTTGCCCTGGAAAACAACTTGACACAATTTTTTGACAAGCTGTTCCACTCATGCAGTAGAGAAAACAGATAGGTATGAGTCCCACCTAATAAACTTAGTAGTAGCCCAGTTTAGGAATCCTATGGATAAAAACCAGTAGCAGCAGCAACGTATTTTCTGATTCTGCTTTCCAAAACAAAATTCACCAGCTCCTGTCAAGTCAATTCTGACTCAGGGCAAACCTGTGTGTTTCAGAGTAGAGCTGTGCTCCATAGGGTTTTTGTGGCTGTGACCTTTCAGAAACAGATCACCAGGCCTTGCTTCCGAGACACGTCTGGGTGTATTCAAACTGCGAACCTTTCATTTAGTCGCCCAGCACTTCACCATTTGCACCACCCAGGGATTCCTTCAAAGCAGAAATATCAACTGCCTTTTGGGATTAATACTCACAGTATTTTGCATTTTACTTTTTCCAACACCAAGTGTAAGGATACTGATCATCTTGAGGGTCACAGTAATTTATTTTAACACACATAGTTTCATCTTTGGAAAGCATCTTTACCTTTGCAGAAAGGAGTGGTCAAGTCCTTTGAAGGAAATCCTTAGCAGAGGGTCTGTGCAAATGAGGATATTTAGAGTCACCTCTGGGATAAAGAATGGAAAGGCTTAGCATAAGTGGGCATGAAACTAAATTCTAAAGGAAGCACAAAAAAATCACTTGTGCCTGTTACAATAAACAGAGGATGAAGTGGGCTGTTTAAAGCAGCCATCCCAAAGTCAGTTTCTTTCTTTTTATTCAAACCACCTATGAGATACATCTTTTTTTTTTTTTTTAATCTAGAAGAATGACATTTCAGTGTTAAAAGTTGCCTTCCTGATGCCTCTTCAGAGTTCTTCCCTCTCAGAGTGGAAACATTCTCTCCTGGTGAGTCCTAAGAGGAAGAAGTGAACACAGCCCAAGAGTCACTTCAGGGCAACTTACTTCTGCTCTGTCATCCAGGTTTCCCGATGCACCATTTTTTGGAAGCAGATGAAACTCTGTAGGTGTCTGCAGGCTGAGCATCGCCCTCAGACATGCTGGTCCAATGATGTGCTTAGATGCAGAGCTCAGTCTGTGAGGCTTCAGATGCTTCCTCATAATGTGATTATATTAGAAATAGAATGTTGCTATCACCATCTTGGGAAGAAGAACTAGGATTGTGGGCAGAAAATCCCATCAATCTTCCTTCTACCCATAGATAACCCTCCCTCCTTTTCCTACCACATATCTTCCCAATAGGCTCGAGGTATGGAGTTCATGTTTCTACAACTTCCTTAGATCCTAAAGACAAGCATTGGTCTACTTGGTAAATAATGTGTGGCAAACTCTGAGTAAAAGGTTTAAGAAATATGTTAGCCAAAAATATATAAGTAATAGCACATATTTTTTGCACAACCTCAGCTGTACAACAGAGAAAAGTCACAACTCTGAGCAGATTTTCTTTATTCACACATCTCACGGAGGCAGACAGCCCAAATGGGCAGAGATATTTGGGTATAGATGCCAAGCACAGACCAATAAATAGATGAGGTTTAATGAAATATTTGCCAAAATTCTCAGGCTTCCATATAGGAACGTAAAGACTCACACAAGCAAAAATGCACGAGAAAGCACATGAAGTTGCTCAAATTCAAACAGTTGTCGAATAATAATGATGTTGTAGCCACAGAGGTGCACTGCTCAGGTGTCCCTTAAAGAGAGGACCTGCTGCAAAGAGTGTGGTGAGCTGACAGCCTTCAGAATTCCCATCCTTGGGATCCACTTCAGCATTCATACTGAGGACACGCTCTTTTTGGACTACTGCCAGCCAATAATGCAGCCCAGTTAGGGGTACTACAGCCAGACCCTTTCTTCCTTCTGTGGGACTTCTCTGATGGACAGCCTCTGCTTAGAGTAGCCCAGCAGTCTCACCAAGCCTCACTGAGAGCAGCATTGCAGTCCTAGGTTCTTCCACCTAATCATTCGTCTTTCCCTCTCCTTACACAGATTTTGGACATGCATTGCCATCTAAAGGCTCTCCTTGCCCAATAAATCTATCCTCCCAACAAATCTCTTTCATGTCTGAATCCATCATGGTGTCTGCTTCCCGGAGGAAATGGGCAAACAAGTGTATGAATAAATCAATTTTGACTAATCTTGCTGGAAGACAAAATGATAGCTGAAAATTTTAAATGAAGTTAATCATGGAGGAAACAAAGTAATAATTGCCACCTCTCCCAAACCATATACTAGCTCCAGAGTTAAATTTATTTTGTAAACTGTTGCTTCCCTACAACCATTTCAGAGACTTCTCCCTTTTCTTGGCTTTCCGACTGTATTCATTATTTCATCTCTTTCTAGTGCAAAGTAAAATATATCCTATTGAAATTTGTGCAGAAGTTATAAGCCTTTTCTCACAGACTTCAGCACTGTCTAAGAATAGGTATTGCTTGAGAATAGCTATTAACACTAGGCACATATAATTCTAAACTGCTGTGCTTTGTGACTTTCATTACCTGGTGAGAGTGGTTAGTGCATATTCAGAAGTTAATTTAACCTAATTAACTTTGGCTTCAGATGTTGGTAACACCCAGAAGCTTATAATACATGGGATCACAACTATCAAATAAAATATGCATTAAAACCTACCCAGTATTGTAAATTTGCTCTTGGAAAGGTCTTATGGAGGCAGTTCCATTTTTCTTTTTTAGCAATTATTTGTCAAACTTCACTTCACTCCAGGTTGTTTACATCACCAACCTCCCTTTCCTGCATGGTTCATGACTCTGTATTATCCATTTGCATCACTTTCATGTAAACTTTGATTTTTCTTCGTCAGCAGAGCAAATGGAGCCCATAGGCTAATCAACTTCCACAGCAATGTGGTAGACATTGAGGATGAATTTTCATTAGAGGGAGGAGTGGGAGGGGAGAGGCAAAGAAAGCGCCTGCTCCATTCACTGTGGGCCATCTGCACTCCGAGGGCACAGACAGTGCCTGCCCAGAAAGCACTCTGCCCACAGATCCCGCCCACGTGCAGCACAACTGGCAGCTGTGAGGGGAGGAAACAGAAAAGCTGAGAAAAACATTGAACTCACTTTAAGACTGCACATATTGGGCATCAAAGATGCAGAACAAGCCCCCAAAGGAACAGAAATATGAGTTTCATTTTAACTCCTCTAGCAAATTGTGTTTTTCTTTTTAAAAATCTACAGATTCTCTAATTCCAATCTGTTCAGAGACTTACCTCCCTTTACAAACTAACAGAAATAGGCATGAAACCAACCTCTTAAACTCAGCATAAGAAATAAAAATTGATGCTGTAGAGTATCTTTGAATATAAACATCTTAAATTAAGGGGGAGGAAGCTGGTCACCCTCAGTATTCTTTAAGAAAGAAGAAAAGATGCTATCTGGACTTGGCCTGAGAAATCCCATTTTTCCTGACTCTAAAGCAAGAAGGGTGTTGCTGGCAGATAAAGGAAAAGATTGAAGGCAACTGATATAAGAAAAAAAGAAAGGAAAGGAGGGAGGGAGAGGGAGAAAGCGAAAGAGAAAGAAACGAAGGAAGGAAGGAAGACAATAAGAAGAAAAAGAGAAAGGTGAAACTAATATTCATTGCATAGATTGTGTGTATATCATCTCACTTAGTCCTGCCAACAGTCCTGTATGTTGGATGTCACTGTTCTTGTGAGGAAAACAGGACCAAAAGAGATCAAATAACTTTTCCAAAGAGAGACAAATGGATACTGACATATCTCAAATAATTAAAATAACAGGGAAAAAAATTGTACACTTGAATTACATGGGCAACAAAATATGTAAGTTTAGTGAGAAATAAGAAATGAGCATGTTCTGACAGTAATTCATTCAATTCACTGCACTGATAGATTTGAATTAATAAATAGCTCACCCCTAAAGAAGTACAGTTCCCCCACTTCTAAAGGCCCTTCAAAATGCTTCTCAAATGAAATTTCCCTCACATGTGCCCCTTCACCAAGCAGAGTAAATGAGCCACTTCCAACTGGAGTTCACTCTTAACCTCATTTTCTTGATCCAGAAGAGCTCTCTGTAGTTACCAGGTGGTTGAAGTATGGAATCATGCTTAAATGAAAGAAGTAGAATTTTGCTATTTCCAAGTGTCATGGATTGAATTGTATCCCCCAGAACTATGTGTATCAATTTGGCTAGGCCATGATTCCCCGTATTGTGTGATGGTCCACCATTTTGTAATCTGATGTGATTTTCCTATGTGTTATAAATCCTATCTCTATGATGTAAATGAGATGGGATTAGTGGTAGTTATGTTAATGAGACAGGTCTCAATCTACAAGATTAGATTGTGTTTTAGGCCAATCTCTTTTGAGATATAAATGAGAGTATTGAGCAAAGAGACTGGGGACCTCATACCACCAAGAAACAAGAGCCAGGAGACTAGCCCGTCCTTTGGAACCAGGGTCCCTGTGCTGAGACGCTCCTCCACCAGGGGAAGATTGATGACAAAGACCTTCCTCCAAAGCAGCGCCGACAGAGAAAGAAAGCCTTCTTCTGGAGCTGGTGCCCTGAATTTGGACTTCTAGCCTCCTAGACTGTGAGAGAATAAATTTCTCTTTGTTAAAGCCGTCCACTTGTGGTATTTCTGTTATAGCAGTACTAGATGACTGAGACACCAAGTATATGCCAAGAACTATACTAGTAAATAAACTCATAAATCTTATATTTTCAAATATCAGTGAAGAAATTTACTGATACCAAAGTTGAGATGAAGGAGTTAGGAAAATCTTTGCATTCTGACTGTTCTCCAGTCTGGAGCCCAACTGAATCTCACTTCTGAAGAGTGTAATGTACCTACTTGTACTACAGAAGTGAGCAAGCTAAAACCTCATTTCCTAGGCTTCCTTGAGGTACCATTATGGTGTGATTTAGGTTTTGACAATCAAGTGCCCTCATACAAGCCTTTAATTGAAAATTGAGGTAACTGGTGAAAGAAACAATGGCAGAGGGCACACATTTTCTGGTGTAAATCTAGCAGACACAGTATGCTGTAATAGTTCACAGTTGTAGCAGAAAGTTTATGATCTTCAGATCAAGCTCATGTGGGGTAGTTCTGAACCCAGTAACATTAGTTGGGACAGTCAACTCCCTAAGTTCCTACTGTGGCAGAGGGGAATTCTGAAGAGTCAATCTTCAAAGCTTACTCTACCAAACGTACTATAAACCAAAGCCATTGCCATCGAGTCAATTCCAATTCATAGCGACCCTCTAGGACAGAGTAGAACTACCCCACAGGGTTTCCAAGGCAGTAAATCTTTACAAAAGCAGACTGCCACGTTTTTCTCCTGAGGAGCAGCTGGTGGATTCAAACCACCAATCTTTTGATTAGCAGAAGAGCCACTTAACCATTGAGTGATCAGGGCTCCTAAAGCCACAGTAATTAAAATAGCCTGGTACTAGTATAATAACAGATATATAGACCAATGGAATAGAATGAGAGTCCAGAAAGGAATCCATACATCTATGGTCAACTGATTTTCAACAAGGGTGTTAAGTCCATTTAATGGGGAAGGACAATTCTCTTCAATAATTGGTACTGGGAAAATTGGATTTCTACATGTAGAAGAATGAAACAAGATCCATGCCTCACACCATACACAAAATCAATTCAAAATGGACCGAAGACTCAAATGTGAAAACTAAAACCATAAAATTCTTAGAAGAAAATCTACAAGTGAGACTGTAGGACCTAATTTTTAACAATGGATTATAAAATATGATAACAAAAGCACTAGCAGCAAAAGACAAAACAGATAAAAGGGACCTGATAAAAATTAACTTTGTCAAATCAAAGAACTTTATTTAAAAAAGTGAAATGACAACCTACGGATTGGGAGAAAATTTTCAAGAATCATATATCCTGTAAGGGTCTAGTACCCTGAACATACACAGTAAAACCTGTGAAAGCCAGAATCTGTGTAAGGTAGAAACCTATCAGAGAATGAAAACTCAAATATTTGCCACTAAAATGAGAAATAGAAAAGTGGTAAGACTTTACTCTTTTAAAGGTGGAAAACTTGTAAGACCCGGAAAAATCAGGCCGTCCCCTGAGTTCTGATTCTCACAGGTTTCACCGTATATAATTTCTACAACTTAATAACAAAAACACAAACAACTCAATCAAAAAATGAGAAAATGACTTGAACAGACATTTCACCAAAGAGAAAGTTCAAATGGCCAACAAGCACGTGAAAAGATGCTCAACATCATTAGCCGTTAGGGTGATGCAAAGAGATACCACCTCATCCGCATTAGAATGGTAATAATAAAAAATATTTTAAAAAAAGGAAAATGACAGGTGTTGGAGAGGTTGTGGAGAAACTGAAACTCTCATCTATTGCTGGTGGAAATTCAAAATTGTAAAGCCACTGTGGAAAACAGTGTGGCTGTTATTCAAAAAGTTGAACAACAACTACCATATCTACCAATCTCAATCTGAGGTATATACTCAGAAGAAGTGAAAGCAGGAATTCAAACAGAAACCTTTATACAAATGTTCATTGTAGCACATTTCACAATAGCCAAAAGGTAAAAATGACTGAAATATCCATCAACAGATGAATGGATAAACAAAATGTAGTATATACACACAATGAAATTCCACTCAGTGATAAAGAGAAATGAAGTCCCGATGCATGCCACAACATGGATGAAGCTTGAAAAATCATACCAAGCAAAACAAGTCAGTCACAAAAAGACAAACATTGTATGATATCACTTATATGAAATAAGCAAATGTACAGAAACCAAAGATTATTAGTGGTTACCAGGGATGTGAGAGAGGGAGGAAGAGGGAATCATTGTACAGGGGAATTGAGTTTATATTAATGGTGGTGGAATGACTTGGAAAATTATAGCAATAATGGTTGCAGAACTTGAAAAATGTAATCAATGTTACTGAATTGTACATGAAGAAATTATTGATATGGCATATATTTTGTTATATACATTTTCACCAAATAAAAATTTCATTAATTTAAAAAAAGCTTAGTCTAGACCCCATAAGCACCCACATCACTGTTTCAAATAAGTTTATGTTTTAAAATAGCTAGAAAATAACTGATGAACAGTTATCTAAAAAGTATTCATCTCAGTAAATGGTTTTCCAAAGTGCAGTTTCTTAGGCCAAAAATTTTATTCTTTGCTTACTTATATATACCCAACAGTCTCTCCATCATTAAATCTTATCAACATTGACTTCAAAACATGTTCTAAGTCCTGCTTCTTCTCATTACCATGTACAGTGTGACCCCCACCCCTCCCCACAGACAAAGAAAGTACCACAATATTCAGGAGAACCAGAGGAAGAGTAATCCTTTGAAAAACTTTTACTGTAATTAAAAAAAAAAAAACCAAACTCATTGCCGTTGAGTCGATTCTGACTCATAGTGACCCTATAGGTCAGAGCAGAACTGCCCCATAGGGTTTCCAAGGAGCATCTGATAGATTCAAACTGCTGCCCTTTTGGTTATCAGCCATAGCTCTTAACCACTAGGCAACGAGGGTTTCCTCAACTGTAATAGGTAGCATAAATATTCGGTAAATCTTCAAAAGAGCAAAGATAATGTGGCCTTTAAGAAACAGGAGTAGAACATTGAGAAGTACAAAATATAGCTGAGAAAAATTAAGGAGGACCTAAATAAATGGAGACATACACCATGTTCATGGTTGAAATGCTTCAATATTGTTACGATGTCAATTATCCCCAAGTGTATCTATAGATTGAAAGTAATCCTGATCAAGATAATAGCAGCCTTTATTTTGTAGAACTTGAAAGGCTGAATCTAAAATTAATATGGAAAATCAAAGAACCTAGAATAGTCAAAACAATATTAAGAAAGCAGAACAAAGTGGAAGGCCTTATGCTACATAATTTTAATACTTATTACAAAGCTTCGGCAATCAAAACAGTGAGGTAACATTCTCCAGAATGGATCAAATTTTATACCAAAAAGCAAGCCTTAATAAAATCCAAAACATCGAAATAATACAAAGCAGTCTCTCTGATCACAACACTATAAAAGCAGAAATCAAAAACGGAAGACCCTGGGAAAAAAATCAAATACATGGAAACTGAACAACACCTTGCTTAAAAACAGCTGGGTAATAGAAGAAATCAAAGAGGGAATCAAAAAATTCCTAGAATAAAAGAGGAATAAAAACACATCATACCAAAACCTTTGGATACAGCAAAGGCAGTGCTCAGAGTTCAATTTATAGCAATAAATGTGCACATCAAAAAAATAAGAACAGGCCAAAATGAAAATGTTTAGCCCTACAACTCGAACAGATTGAAAGAGAACAGCAAAAGAAGGCCACAGGCACCAGAGGAAAGGAAAGATAAAGATTAGAGCAGAAATAAATGAAATAGAGGACAGAAAAACAGTAGAAAGAATCAATAAGACCGAAAGTTGTTTTTTTGAGAAGATCAATAAAATCAACAAACCACTGGCCAAACTGACAAAAGAAAAATGGGAGAGGAAGCAAATAGCCCAGATAAGAAATTAGATGGGGGAAATTACAACAGACCCAACTCAAATAAAAACGATCATAACAGAATACTATGAAAATTGTACTCCAACAAATTTGAGAAACTGGAGGAAATGGACACATTTCTAGAAACATACCACCTGCCTAAACTAACACAAACTGAGATAGAAAATCTAAACAGGCCATAAAAAGAAAAGCGATTGAAGGAATAAAAAAAAATAAAAAACTCCCAACAACAGCAACGAAAAACACACCTTGGCCCGGACAGCTTCACTGGAGAATTCAGAGAAGAGCTCACACCAGTACTACTCAAACTATTTTAGAGCATATAAAATGAAGGAATACTCTCAAATTCATTCTATAAAGCCAGCATAACCCTGATACCAAAGCTGGGCAAAGACAGCACAAAAAAAGAAGATTACAGACCAATATCTCTCATGAATATAGATGCAAAAATTCTCAACAAAATTGTAGCCAATAGAATTCATATCAAAAAATAATACACCACAACCAAGAGGGATTCATACCAGGAATGCAAGGATGGTTCAACATTAGAAAATCAATCAATGTTATCCACCACATAAATAGGACAAAAGAAAAGAATCATATGAGCATCTCAATTGACACAGAAAAGGCATTTCATAAAGTCTACACCCATTCCTGATAAAAATTCTCAATAAAATAGGAATAAAAGGGAAATTCCTCAACATAATAAAGGGCATCTATACTAAACAAACAGCCAACATCATTCTAAACAGAGAGAGTCTGAAAGCATTCCCCCTGAGAATGGGAACAAGACAAGGATGCCCTTTATCACCACTCCTAGTTAACATTGTGCTGGAAGTCCTAGCTAGAGCAATAAGGCAAGAAAAAGAAATGAAGGGCATCCAGACTGGAAAGGAAGAGGTAAAACTATCCTTATTCACAGATGGTATGATCGTATACATACAGAACCCAAAAAAATTCACAAAAAAACTGTGGAAACTAATAGTCAGCAGAGTAGGAGAAGATCAACATGCAAAAATCAGTTGGATTCCTATACACCAACAAAGAGAACTTCGAAAAGGAAATCAGGAATACAATACCATTTATAACGGTCCCTAAAAAGATAAAATACATAGGAATAAATCTAACCAGGGATGCAAAAGATCTATACAAAGAAAACTACAAAACACTATTGCAGGAAACCAAAAGAGACCTACATAAATGGAAAAATATACCGTGCTCATGCGTAGGAAGACTCAACTTTGTGAAAATGTTAATTCTATCCAAACTGATCTACAGATATAATGCAATTCCAATCAAATATCAGTAGCATTCTTTAACGAGATGGAAAAACTAATCACTAACTTTGTATGGTGAGGAACGAGGGCCTTGGATAAGCAAAGCATTATTGAAGAAAAAGAACAACATAGAAGGCCTCACAGGACATGATCTCAGAACCTACTATACAGCCAGGGTAGTCAAAACAGCCTGGTACTGGTACAATGACAGTCAAATAAACCAATGGAACAGAATTGAGAACTCAGATGTAAATCTGTCCATGTATTGTCAGCCCAGTTTTTGACAAAGGACCAAAGTCCATTAAATGGGGAAAAGACAGTTGTTTTAACAAATGGTACCCTGGTAGTGTAGTGGTTAAGAGGTCGGCTGCTAACCAAAAGGTCGGCAGTTCGAATCCACCAGGTGTTCCTTGGAAACCCTATGGGGCAGCTTTACTCTGTCCTATAGGGTCACTATGAGTTGGAATAGACTCGACAGAAGCGGGTTTGGTTTTTGGTTTTTTAGACTGACAAAACTGGATGTCCATCTGTAAAAAAAATGAAACAGGACCCACACCCTCACGCTGCGCACAAAAACTAACTCGAAATGGATCAAAGACCTAAATATAAAACCTAAAACAATAAAGATCGTGGAAGAAAAAATAGGGACAATGCTAGGGGTCCTAATACTTGGCATAAATAGTATACAAACCATAGCTAACAGTGCACAAACACCAGAAGATAAACTAGATAACTATAATTCATACCTCACACCACATGTAAATATTAACATGAAATGACTCATAGACCTAAATGTGAAAGCTAAAACTACAATATTTGTAGAACACATATGAGAAAATCTTTGTTCTCTGAGGTTAATAATAAATTTCTTAAAACACCTAAAACAACACCCATTAAAAATTTTTTTTGATGAATTGAACTTCATCAAAATTCAAAATTTCTGCTCTTAAAAAAACACTATTAAAAAAATAAAACACAAGCCTTTGGCAGGGAAAAAATAATTTCAAAACACATATTGGATAAAAAGCTTTTATCCTGAATACAGAAAAACAACTCAATAGCAAGAAGACAAAAAAAAATCAGAATGAAAATAGGCAAATGATTTGAACCTACTCTTGACCAAAGAAGATAAATGACTAATAATCACATGAAATATTCTAATTACATTAGTCCTCAAGGTGATGCAAATAAAAATCACAGTGAGATACTTCTTCATACTCACTAGAATGACTTAACTCAATAAATTGGCAATATCAAGCATTGGGAGGATATGGAGCAGCTAGAAATCTCATACAGTGCTGGTGAGAAAGCAAAATGATACAACCACTTTAAAAAAATGTTGGGCAGTTTCTTATAAAGTTAAACATAGACTAACAGTATGATCCAGCAATTTCATTCCTAGATATTTACCCAAGAAAAATGAAATCATGTGTCTACACAAAGATCTGTATGTGGATTTTCATAGCAGCTTAATTCATAATAAAAAAAACCTCAAAAATCAAAAAATTCAAAACAATCTACATGTCTATCAACTGGTAATTGGATAAACTAATTGTGGTATACCCATACAATAAAAAGGAACAATTGCTGATACATATTACATGGATAAATCACAAAAGCATCATGCTAAGTGAAAGAAGGTAGAAACAAAACGACATACTGTATGTTTCTATACTGCTGTTGTGTGCCCTCAAGTCGAACTGCCCATAGGGTTTTCTAGGCTGTAATCTTTACAGAAGGAGCCCTGGTGGTGTACTTGGCTATTAACCAAAAGGTCAGTGGTGCAAACTCACCAGCTTCTCTGAGGGAGAAAGATGTGGCAGTGTGCTTCCATAAAGATTATAGACTTGGAAACCCTACAGGGTAGTTTTACTCTGTCCTATAGGGTCACTATGAGTCGGAATTGACTCCACCGCAACAGGCTTGGGTTGGTTTTATAAATCTTTATGAAAGCAGCTCGCCGAATTTTTCCTCCCAAGGAGCCATTGGTGGGTTCAAACTACTGACCTTTGAGTTAGCAGGCGAACACTTAACCATTGTGCCACCAGGGCTACTTATGTTTATATGACCCGTAGAAAGAGCAAGCCTACAGGAACAGGAATACAACAGTGGTTCCCAGTGACTAGGGGCGGGAAGAAGGGATTGACTGCAAAGGGGCATGAAAGAACATTTTCTGGTGATGGAATTGTTCTATATCTTGATTGTGGTGATTATGTGACTGTATACATTTGAAATTATTCATCAATCTGTGCAACTAAAAAGGATAAAATTTATGTATACTATACCTTAACATCTCATTCAAAAAATAAAAACAAGAATAAAGAGCAGCTTCCTGAGAAGCCACAGTGAAAGTCATATGTGTACACTCATCTGGTTGTAACTGCCTCCCAGAATGGCATCTATTACACATTTTGCCCCAAAAAGTTAGGCATAAGAAAATTGTTTTACTTTTGGCTCTGATAAATAGAGTAATAAAAGTTGAAAACTTAAATTTAACCCCTAGTCTAGGTATCATAAATTCAAATGCCAGGACAATAACACAAATGAGTGAAATAAGCCAAGTATAAGAAAAATGGCAGTACAAGTGTGATGATACATAGAAACTGACTCATCATCAGTGAGGGTGAGACAACGCAGAGCTGTTGAAACCCTGACAATTTGGAAAGTGCATGCCCCTTCTAAAGGGACCGGCATGTGGAAACCAAACCAAACTAAACATGTCTGCCTAGCAGATTTATCTGTGGACCATCAGTTTGGAATCACTACACCAATGGAATTAAAAATAAAACATACACATCCAAACACTAAAGAAGAAAAAGGTACAGAAAATAATATACAAATATAAATATACAAGAACCAAAAAAAGGAGACAGCAAAGAAACAGAAAAGCAGAAAGCATATAACAATGTGAAAAAGGCAAGACAAAATAGTTATAAAAATTAACATCAACTTATTAAACAGACTTATTTATGACAAATACCACCATGCACCTGTCAGTTTGTCGTACAGTGGTGGCATGCTTGTTGCTGTTACACTGAAAGCTATGCTACTGGTATTTCAAATACCAGCAGAGTCACCCATAGTGGACAGGTTTCAGTGGAGCTTCCAGACTAAGACAGATGAGGAAGAAGGACCTGGCAGTCTACTTCTGAAAAACTTGGCCAGTGAAAACATGACAAACAGCAGCAGAACATTGTCAGATACAGTGCCAGAAGATGAGCTCCTCAGGTTGGAAGGCACCCAAAATATGACTGGGGAAGAGCTACCTCCTCAAAGTAGAGCTGACCTTAATGATGTGAATAGAATAAAGCTTTTAGGACCTTCATTTGCTGATGTGGCATGACTCAAAATGAGAAGAAACAGCTGCAAACATCCAATAAGCAGAACGTGGAATGTACGAAGGAGGAATCTAGGAAAGCTAGAAGTTGTCAAAAATGAAATGGAATGCATAAACATCTATATCCTAGGCATCAGTGAGCTGAAATGGACTGATATTGGCCATTTTGAATCAAACAATCATATGGTCTATGCCGGGAATGACAACTTGAAGATTAATGGTGTTGCATTCATTGTCAAAAAGAACATTTCAAGTTCTATCCTGAAGCACAATGCTGTCAGCGATAGAATAATATCCATACGCCTACAAGGAAGACCAGTTAATGCGACTATTATTCAAACTTACACACCAACCGCTAAACCCAAAGATGAAGAAACTGAAGATTTTTACCAACTTCTGCACTCTGAAACTGATCAAACATGCAATCAAAATGCATTGGTAATAACTAGTGATTAGAATTTGAAAGTTGGAAACAAAGAAGAAGGATCCGTAGTTGGATAATATGGCCTTGGTAATAGAAACTATGGCAGAGATCACATAATAGAATTTTGCAGGACCAACAACTTATTCATTGCAAGTACCTTTTTTCAACAACATAAACAGTGACTATACACATGACAGAAAACACGGAATCAAATCGACTACATCTGTGGAAAGAGAAAATGGAAGAAGTCAATATCATCAGTCAGAACAAGGTCGGGGCCGACTGCGGAACAGACCACCAATTGCTCGTATGCAAGTTTAAGTGGAAGCTGAAGAAAATTAAAACAAGTCCACAAGAGCCAAAATACAACTTTGTGTATATCCCACCTGAATTTAGAGACCATCTCAAGAATAGATTTGACACAGTGAACACTAGTAATCTGAGACCAGACAAGTTGAGAAATGACATCAAGGACATCATACATGAAGAAAGCAAGAGGTCACTAAAAAGACAGGAAAGAAAGAAAAGACCAAAATGGATGTCAGAGAGGTTCTGAAACTTGCTCTTAAACATAGAGTATCTAAAGCAAATGGAAGAATTGATGAAATAAAGAGGTGAACAGAAAATTTCAAAGGGCGGCTCAAGAAGACGAAGTAAAGTATTATAATGACATGTGCAAAGACCTGGAGTTAGAAAACCAAAAGGGAAGAATGCCTTGGTACTTTCCAAGCTGAACGAACTGAAGAAAAAATTGAAGCCTCAAGTTGCAATTTTGAAGGATTCTATGGGCAAAATATTAAACAACAAAGGAAGCATCAAAAGAAGATGGAAGGAATACAGAGCCACTGTACCAAAAAGAGCTGGTCAACTTTCAACCATTTCGGGAGGTAGCATATGATCAAGAAACGATGGTATTGAAGGAAAAAGTCCAAGCTGTACTGAAGGTACTGGCGAAAAACAAGACTCCAGGTATTCACAGAATACTAACTGAGATGTTTCAACAAGGGGATGCAGCGCTGGAGGTGCTCATTCATCTATGCCAAGAAATTTGGAAGAAAGTTACCTGGCCAACTGACTGGAAGAGATCCATATTTGTGACCATTCCAAAGAAAGGTGATCCAACAGAATGAGGAAATCATCGAACAATATCATTAATATCACACCCAAGTAACATTTTGCTGAAGATCGTTCAAAAGCGGTTGCAGCAGTATGTCGACAGAGAACTGTCAGAAATTCAAGCCAGATTCAGAAGAGGATGCGGAACTAGAGATATCATTGCTGATGTTGGATGGATCCTGGCTGAAAGCAGAGAATACCAGAAAGATATTTACCTGTGTTTTATTGACTATGCAAAGGCATACGATTGTGTGGATCATAACAAATTAAGGATAACGTTGTGAAGAATGGGAATTCCAGAACACTTAATTGTGCTCATGTGGAACCTGTAAATAGACCAAGAGGCAGTCATTCAAACAGAACAAGGGGATACTGCATGGTTTAAAATCAGAAAAGGTGTGCGTCAGGGTGGTATCCTTTCACCATTCTTTTTTTTTTTTTTAATTGTTGTGCTTTAAGCGAAAGTTTACAATTCAAGTTAGTCTCTCATACAAAAATTTATACATACATTGTTATGTGGTCCTTGTTGCTCTCCCTGTACTGTGACAGCACACTTCTCCTTTCCACCCCGGATTTCCCGTGTCCATTCAACCAGCTCCTGACCCTCTCTGCCTTCTCATCTCACCTCCGGACGGGAGCTGCCCATTTAGTCTCATGTATCTACTTGAGCTAAGAAGCACACTCTTCGTGAGTATCATTTTATGTTCCATAATCCAGTCTAATCTTTGTCTCTCCTTTCACCATACTTATTCAATCTATATGCTGAGTAAATAATCCAAGAAGCTGGAGTATATGAAGAACAACAGGACAACAGGATTGGAGGAAGACTCATTAACAAGCTGCAATATGCAGGTGACAAAACCTTGCTTGCTGAAAGTGAAGAGGATTTGAAACACTTACTGATGAAGATCAAAGACTATAGCCTTCACTACAGATTACACTTTAACATAAAGGAAACAAAAATCTTGACAACTGGACCAATAAGCAACATCATGATAAACATCTCCATTGTCAAGGATTTCGTTTTATTTGGATCCACAATCAACAACCCTGGAAGCGGCAGTCAAGAAATCAAATGACCTATTTATTGCATTGGGCAAATCTGCTGCAAAAGACCTCTTTAAAGCGTCAAAAAGCAAAGATATCACCTTGAAGACTAAGGTGAGCCTGACTCAAGCCATGATGTTTTCAATTGCCTCATATGCATGCAAAAGCTGGACAATGAATAAGGAAGATCGAAGAAGAATGGACACCTTTGAATTGTGGTACTGGCAAAGAATATTGAATATACCATGGACTGCCAAATGAATAAATCTGTCCTGGAAGAAGTACAACCAGAATACTCCTTAAAAGAAAGGATGGAAAGACTACGTCTTAAATACTTTGAACGTGTTGTCAGGAGGAATCAGTCCCTGGAGAAGGACATCATGCTTGGTAAAGTATAGGGTCAGTGAAAAAGAGGAAGACCATCAACAAGATGGGTTGACACAGTGGCTGCAACAATGGGCTCAAGCATAATGATTGTGAGCATGACACAGGATCAGGCAGTGTTTCGTTCTGTGGTGCGTAGGGTCGCTATGAGTTGGAATCGACTCAACGGCACCTAACAGCAACAACATTATTAAAATTATATATACAACTAAAATTATTAATTATATTATTAATAGGTGTATTTTATTATCTTAAATTCTCTAGAATCTAAAAGAATGAGATTCCAGCAGAGAAGTGTCAAGAGGAGGGGGTGAGGGGAATATGGCAGCCATGAACACTGAAGGATAAGCCACCAGAAATGGGGGCAGCTGACATATGGGAAAAACTTAAATACAAGGAGGGTCTTAAGACAAGCCATGCCTATTTCTTAATTTTGTTTAATTCTTGTTGTATAGCTAATCTGAACACTCATCTTCTATTTTAAAGTCAAATGCTTCAAGTATGGTTTTTTGTGATCTGTTTATAAAGAACCACTTTGTACTCTCTATCTTTTGTTTTAAAGAGACTCTGGATTGAAAAGTAAAAAGTCATTATCCACGGTTTCAAACAGAGTTGAAGGTTTGCATGTAGAAAAGAATGTACATTTTCCCCCTCATCCTTTGTTTTCTTAACTGGTGACCTGAAAGCAAAATAGAATCTGTGACACATTCATAGCACAAGTTGATGTATTGAATTCAGAATCCTTGCTATAACGCAAAGTGACAGATGACAGAAAACAATATTGGCAGATTTGTTAAATCCCCAATAGAATCCAACTTCAAATCACAAATTACTGTACCCATCATGCAATTCAATTCAAATTGAATTCAAATCCTAAATCTTATCTAAAATGTATTACTTGGGCAATGTCTTATACCACATAATTTTCTCATAAACCCCAAAAAACCAAACCCATTGCCATCAAGTTGATTGACTCATAGTGACGCTATAGAACAGAGTAGAGCAGCCCCGTACAGTTTAAAGGCTGTAAATCTTTAGGAAGCAGATTGCCACATCTTTCATAAATTTCCTGAAACAAATGTAAAATAAATTTATAATTTTATTTTGGCTACAGGCAGTCCCCGGTTTATGAACAAGATCCATTCCTAAGTATGTCTTTAAGTCGATTTTGTAGGTAAGTCAGAACAGGTACATACGGTTCGTATGTAGCGTCAGTTAATGAAACGTTTGTCTTAGCATATAGTATATATTTTACCTTTCTATGCATATGAAACACTTAGGAAACACTTCCAAATACACTAAAACATCTTAATCATAATAATATAGTACATAATAATAATGCAGTAATGATAAAAGTAACTACATATAGTACTATACTGAAGACAGAATCTGTGTATGTGTGTAGGTATAAAGTACTGTAAAAAAAAATTAAAAAAATCATTAGTCTTTAAAACAGTTTAGATGGAATGAGAAAGAAAACAGATCATGATTAAAGGTTAACACTTACTCGTGTTCCATTGATGTCTTGCATGCCAGAAGGGGATACGTGAGGTAACATTATGATAGCATTAATAGTTGGACGATGCAGGAGAAGATGATGGAGAGATGGCTACTATTGCAGATGATGGGCCTGGTGCTGCAGAGTCAGGATTTGATTCTGCTGTTGGAGAGGAGTGTTTACTCCTGGAGTCAATTTCTTGAAGTAGGCATCAAAGGAGGTTTGTACACAGCTTTTATTTTTCTAGTCATAAATGGTCTTGTGGCAGCTGAGGCCCTGGGTAACTGTATAGTAAATTTTGGTGAAACTCTCTGCATTAGGATCTTGTTCCTCTAACTTTACCATCCCTGCTTCATTGGGACAAAAGGCTTCAGCTAACTCTTACATCAAAAACTTTTTCGATTCTGGAGTTTTTCGGTCCCAGTCTTCTTCCTCAAATGCTGTCATCTGATGCTCTAATTTCATAAAGGCTTCATTGGTTAAGTCTTCAGCATGGGAGTCAAGTAATTCTACGACATCATTTTCACTGACGTCTAACCAAAACTGATTACCAATATCAACCACAGCTTGCCTGACTTCAGCAATGTCATCAGCTGTAAACCCTGAAAAGCATGAGCTAATTGGGGGCACAATTTGTTCCACACTCCTTTCATATTTGACTGCTTCACTTCATCTCAAGGATCAGCAATCTTTTCGATGGCATCATAGATGTTATAATTCTCCAGAACTCCCTTAAGCTCATCACATCATCTTGGGTAGCCCTGACTGCTTGTGATAAAGTCTGCCATAAATAATATGCCTTAAAGGAGGCTATGACTCCCTGATCCACTGGCTAAAGTAGCAATGTGGTGTAAGCGGGTAGAAATATGACCTTAACATTGGAGTGAAGGTCATCTAAAGGTCTTGGATGTCCAAGTGCGTCATCAACCACAAGGAGAATCTTGAAAGGAATTTTCTTGCCAAACAATAATGTTCAACAGCAGGGACAAAACAGTTCAAGAACCAATCTTCAAAGATGGTAATTGTAACCCAAGCCTTTACATTTGCCTTTCAAACAACAGGAAGAGATGCCCTAGTGATAGGGCAAAGTGCCCTCAGATTTGAGAGCAATACACAAGCAAAGGCTTGAGCTTGAAATCCCTGGATGCTTTACCCAAAGAAATAACATTAGCCTATCCTTCAGTGTCTTATGCCCTGGTGCATTTTTTTCCTTTTTCAAAACGTAGGCCCTTTCAGCCATTTTTTTCCAAAATAAGCAGTCTTATCTACGTTAAACGTTTGGACTGGCAAATATCCTCCGTCCTCAATAATTTTTTCAACAATTCAGGAATATCACTCGCAGCACTTACATTGGTGCTTCCTGCTTCAACTTGCACTTTAATACCATGTAAATTTGCCCTCACTTTGAAACGTATGAACCAACTCCTACTCACAACAAATTCTTCATCACAGTCACCTTTACTTACTGCATGTGTAGCTTTTAAATCATTAAAGAGGCTTCGAGCCTTTTCTTGCACTAAAGTAAGGCTAACAGGCATACTATGCTGATCTTGATCATCTAACCAGATTATCAATAGCCTTTCCATTTCAATAATTAAACCATGTTGCTTAGTAATAATTGTAGCTTTCATCAGGGCAGAGCCTTTCACATGCTCCATTATCCTCACTTTATCTTTTAAAACTGTTCCAATGACCATTTCACTTCTTTCCGATGGCTTTTTTTCCACTTTATTTTCAATGGTGATTGTTTTCCTTTTCTTTGCTGCATCACCAGCACTTGTATCGGATTTACGCGTTGGAGGCATGATGACAAGGGTAAATAAGAGGAAATTTTAAGTCAAATACAAAGTTACACACTCAACACAGTGTTAAGGGCAACAGGATCCAACTTAAAACGGCGGATGACGTTCTTCCTGCAGCCCACGAACCGCTGAAGCTGCGCAGTGTTTTCAAGAGTGTCACGAAGTACTGTATGAGTTCGTTATTACAAACCTTTGTATTTAACTCAATTTTTCAATACAATAGGCTTTATGGCAGCCCATTCTTAAGTATGAGTTGTCTATAAGTTGAACTGTCTTAACCCGGGGACTTACTGTGTTTATTCACTGATTTGATATGTGATCATTGAAGATCTACTAAATGCCAGGCACTGTTCTAGGACTGAGTATATGGTAATGGACCAAATTCACAAGACAGGCAATAAAAAAATAAATACACAACGTTATCCAAGTGGTATGAAGAAACACAAACCAGAGAAAAGGAATAGTAATCAACAGCTTCCATTTTATAAACTGTGGTCAGGTAAGGAAAGATAATCAAAAACCAAATGTAATGAAGGACTGAGCTATCCACTGATGTAAGGGAAGATTTATCTAGGTCCAGTAAATAGCAAGTCGAAAGGCCCAGAGTTGGGAATATGCTAGAGATATCTGATGAAGCTCAAGGATAATTAAAATGGGGAGAGTGAAGGGGTGGGTGTAGTGAATGTTGTCAGAGAAGTAGGCAAAGGAAAAACCATTTAAGGCCTTAAAAGCCATGAAATAAAGAATAAGATAAAAGATAAGGCTAGATTTTTATAACAAGGCCACACAAAGCAAATTTCCACGAGGACCTTCAACTGCTACAGTGATCAAAGGTCCTCGCATTTCAAGAGTTGATAACATTTTGTGATGACTATAGCAGGGAGAATAGGGGAGTGGAGGGGAGAAGTCAGGAGAGGGAACATCTTTTGATCCATGGTAGAAAGCATTTTCCTCACAGATTTGGAAAGTAACCCAAATCATTATTAGGAAATTGAAAAGGAAGTCATTTGATTCAGAAAGCAAACACCTCAGTTAAAAACAATTTTCATCTGCCAATAATGGGTGTTTGCCAGTTATCGAGCATAAAAATCTAATCACTTAAAAAATGTGCTTTCTCTGGATGATGTTCTTTCTAAACTAAGTTCCAATTGCACAAATGATAGCATGGTAATAGCTTCTCTAGTGTGGGTATGCTAAGTCTGATGATATTAATATCTGATTAAGTGGGTGCTAGATACATTTTTGGAGCACTGGTGGCACAGTGGTTAAGAACTCAGCTGCTAACCATAAAGGTCAGCAGTTTGAACCCACCAACTGCTCCTTGGAAATCCTATGGGGCAGCTTTGCTATGTCCTACAGGGTCGCTATGAGTCGGAATCAACTCACTGGCACCGGGTTTTATGTGTGTGTGTGTGTGTGTGTGTGTGTGTTTTAGTTAGATACATTATTGGGAGTCCCTGGGGGGTGCAAACAGGTAACGTACTTGGCTGCTAACCAAAAGGTTGGAGGTTTGTGTCTACCCAAAGGCACCTCGGAAGATAGACCTGACAATCTACTTTCGAAAAAAAAATCAGCCATTGAAAACCTTACGGAATGCAATTCTACTCTGACACACATGGGGTTGCCATGAGCCTGAGTTGACTCAAAGGCAACTGGCTAGGCACATTATCAAAGCAGCAACATCGGCTTTCCACACATTTTTTAAGATGTCTGTCCTAGCTGCACGTTTCTCCTCTGAATGTTGCTCTCCCACAGACAGTGATTGCTTAAGTTATCCATGTTTGCACTGCATGATCCTGCCCCATCTCTGGCCACAGGTTATTAGACCAAGTTATCACCTGACCCAAGAAAGACAATTTATTGGTTCATCAGAAGCCAACTGGAATCTCTTTAGACCTTTGAATTGACAGAGTCGAGAGGTTGGTCAAGCACTAGAATCAAAGTCCAAGAGCCTCCTGGGACTACCCTGAATCCTTTCTGTGGTGTTATAGTTCAATGTTTCCTCATACCCTATAGGTGACTATCCTACCCTTGCAATAATGTATCTTTAAGTTATTCTGAAGGGAATTGCTGTGATTTAAAGCAAAAAAGCTTTAGGAGTTTTATTATGAAGAAGTCCTAATTTAATAGTTTTATTAAGTTCAAGTCCTAATTCCATACTTACCAACAAAGTGATCTTCTAAGTCTCAATTTGGTCAGCTACCCAATGGAGCTAATAATGTCAATATCAGTTCCTTCTGTAGGGGGATAATAAGATAACCTCTGTAAAGCACTTAGCACAGGCTGTCTTTGCAGCTCAGAGCTGATGTCACTGACCCATCACACTTAGGCTTCTTTCACATGCACCTTGAACGCTTTTGCTCTCAGAATATATAGATTTAAATATATTAAAGAAAGCAATGCACAAAACTGAATTTAAAAGAGTCCATAAATGGCTCCCTAGTTTAAAATGGGATGTTGTTGCCATTCTGAAAGTGGCAAGCTACCCTTCACACCTGTCGGGAGAACTGAATAACCTAATCTGCAAAAGCGTCTCTCTGAGTGTGGTCATGAAGATTTCAAACAGTCACTAGACCCACACCACCATGTCTATGATGGGGTTTAGCATATTCCAGCCATGTCACAAACACTTTAAAGTGCTTTCTGAATGAGAGCTTTCTGGCGACATTTTCTGGGGCAACCTGACAGAGTCACTCTCAGCTAACATCCTCAGGTCCCACTTGGATCTCTTAATAAGGCAACATCCATAGGAAGAGAATGTATTGTGGGCTGCCAGAAAGTTAAGGAGAGAAACTGTTCTCTGGACCATCTCTGACATACCTAGTCAGGCAAGCAGCCAAAGCTTTCTTAAGTTGGGTTCAGAAATCTACAGTTATTCCTCAGATGTTTCATAGCTCAGCCGCTTGATGTATTCCTCCCAACTCACAGATTAAAACCTGTTTTCTATCAAAACAAAAGTAAAATATATCTTTGTATTTTGTCTGTGTTCCCAACAGTGTTAACTCAGAATATTTCGCACCGGGAGCAGACAAGCCATGTTCTAGTTCTTTATTATTCCTGACACAAATCTGAACTTCGTTTGGAGTTCCTCTCTCTCTCTCTCTCTCTTCTTAATGTGACTAGCACGAGGGGCAAGGTTTCAGTGAAAAGTCTTATTTGTTATAGTTAAAGAAGAGTAAAAGACATATGAAGGAATAAGGGAGAGCACAATTATACAATAAGTGCTTTATCACTATTCTAACGCATTGAATCTTCTATTCAGTTTGATGCTAAACCATGTTCCTACAGTATAAAAAGGTTTACTTTTCCCCCGAATTCCACAATGCTATAGATTATTTAGAGAAAAAGATAGCTTAGGTAAGTAAACAACTCCAATCATAAATTATTTTTTTTTAAAGAACAAGAGATGGGGTTTTCTGTATGTGTTTCTTCTGTAATGCTCTAATTTGGAGAGCTGCCTATAACTGAAGGAAACCTGGGACAATGCCTTCTCAGTATCTATATCTAACTTCAGGATTGCTCCAGACCGTATCAAAACAATACCTCTTATGTTTTCATTGCAGGCCATCCTTCCAGGCCACAGTCAAATGCAAATGTTATATTATCAAAGATTTTGAACATGATTTTACCTACCTATTCCCCTCATCTCTCAGTTGATGAGAGCATCCAGTTAATGAATCATGATTAAAAGTCAACTCCAAATCAAAGCAGGATTAGGTATCCCATTCTGTCCCATAGCTATGGATTGCTAACTCAAAAATGCTGATCCAAGCATAATGAGGACCAAATGGGAGAGTATGAGGGGATGCACAAAATCCCACCACCCTCAGTGGAAAAGCAACCCCAGCTCGTGCCCACAGACATGGGTCAGCAGAGGCAGGTATGGGCAAGGAGGAAGGGATGCTGTGATAACTGTGGAAAGACTTAGCCACTGAGAAAAATACAGTCCATAGAACAAAAAAAAAAAAAAAAATCACCATCTGAGGTTAATTACACAATACAAATTTTTAGTTATCTTTTTCCAGCTGACCATATGATAGATGGTGTGCCATAAAATATATGGTAAATCACGAGCAAGACAAACTTCAACTATATCCCAAGTTCAACTCTCTTCAAAGTGCCAAAAGGAATCTTGTGATTCCATAATCTGGAGCTCACTACTTTGCCAATCACAAAAAATTTATTCATTTGCTCTGCTATTGCAACCACCAGTACAACTCATTCTCTTCATTTACATGTAATATACTTACTAAGCATGTAATACATAAGAAGAAAACCATATTTTGCTATAACCTAAAACTGTTTTATGTTCAAAGCCTTAAGTGATTCCCTTATCATAGGTGGCTCATAACCGAAAAAGAGAATGCTTCTGTAAGTGACTTTCCAATAATCATTTCTAGAATTTTATTACTGATTTAATACGAGAAGAAGAAATAAATTAAAATACTTTGAATAAAAAGTCTATTTTCTTTCTCACATTCCCATTCAACCAGGAAGAGTAAAATGTTCTACCATGACTTGACAGCCAACCTCTCCAAATCAGAGTCCACTGATCTTGACAATGCTGTTAAACTCTGGCTTCTTTTTCTTTCCTAGCTAAAGTGGCTTCAGGCCTTGGAGTGTGGACAACTGTCATCTCTTCTACATTGAAATGTTTTTTGATCAACTATTTGCTTTAGAAGGCTGACTTATAATTTAGGTTGGAAAGAAAATGGTTAGTTCTCTATACTGCCCAAATAGTAACTGTATCCCAAGCATACAAGAATCTTTCTCTATTCATCTTATTTTCTGGATCCATGTTCATTCAACATTGAACAAATATTTACTGAGCCCCTAGGTATCAGTCACTGTGCTAGATGTTGGGGCCATCATAACGAACAAGACAGAATCCTTCTTCCAAATAGATACCTAGGAAGACAGATAAATAGAGAGGAAATGGCAATACAGCATGATCCATTTCATTCTTTCATTCAGGTGATGCTGACCAGCATGCTCTGTGCAGTAATTATTCTTAACTTCATTTCTGTCTTCCTTATGGTTCAGTGCTGCTTACTAGAAATTTCTGCAATGATGGAAATTTTTCGTAGTTGCATTGTCCTGTGCAGTAGCCACTAGCCACATGTGGCTATTAAGCACTTGAAATGTGGTTAGTGTAACTGAGGAATTAATTTCCAACTTTAGTTAATTTTAATTGATTTAAATTTTAATTTAAATAACCTCTTGTGGCTAGAAACTACCATATTGGACCATGCACGTATAGACAGAGATGCCAGGTGCTGTAAATCACCTTGTCTGATTCAGCTGTAAATTAGCCTTCAAATTGTAGAAATCCCAGGGCACTCATCACTACAGGCGCCATGTAATGCTGGGGAAGAAAATGCATCAGCGACACCATGACTTCATTGAAAGCAGCCTCCTATCTGAATCGAATCTATGGATATCTTCTGGTAGCAATCCATCCATGGGCTGTATAGTATCGAAGGTGTAATTCTTTGCTAGATTCAGCTATGTCAAGGAAAAAGAACCTGGAGCATACAAAAGCAAATAGCTTTCTCCATGTTTACAGATAATCCCTGCCCTCCCACTTCCAATCTAATACTAAACTTATACACACTTAAATTCACTAAAATTTATTGAGCAGAGAAATGTTTTATCTAGAGAACTGTTGAATGTACTCTGAAAATATATACATAGGTTTTAGCCCAAGATATCAACATTTAAACCACTTATAACCAAAGCATTGGCTGACAAGACACCAAGGGGAAAAGACCAAAGGAACTTCAACAGAGGCACTGAGTCGGCACAGGAAAGAACTCATGAGGATGCATGATTTTGAGGGTGAGGAGGTGAAGAAGCAGTGATGTAAGAGGGACATGGGCTTTGAAGGCTGGCCTCAATTTGAATCATAGTTCTGATCTTCAAAACTGAGTGACTTTGAGACATTTGCTTCAGTTTTCTCAGCTGTAAAGTGAGGATAATAATACCTACCTCATGGATTGTTGAGAGAATCATAAAATGTATGTCAAATGTCTGATGCTTCTCAATAAATAACAAAAAAAAGAAAAAACCCATTACCGCTGAGTCAATTCTGACTCACAGTGACCCTGTAGGACAGAATAGAACTGCCCCACAGGGTTTCCAAGGAGTGGCTGGTGGATTTGAACCACAACGTGTTACTGTTGTTGTCAGGTGCCATTGAGTCGGTTCTGAGTAGTTAATATTATTATGACAGGCATAACTGCAAGAATTACAACCTCAACAGCCTATTCCTATTGAGTTCCATCAAGCTATCCTTTTAAGCTTGTTGTTATTGTTGTTAGGTGTTGTCAAGTCGGTTCCGACTCTGTATAGCAGAACGAAACACTGCCCGGTCCTGTGCTAGCCTCACATCATTAAGGTCAACTCTACTTTGAGGAGGCAGCTCTTGTCCAGTTGTATTTTGAGTGCCTTTGAACCTGAGGGGCTCATTTTCTGGCACTATATCAGGCAATGTTCTGCTGCTTTTCACTGGCCAATTTTTTAGAAGTGGATCACCAGGTCCTTCTTCCTAGTCTGTCTTAGTCTAGAAGCTCTACTGAAACCTGTCCACCATGAGTGACCCTACTGGTATCTGAAATATCGGTGGCATAGCTTCCAACATCACAGCAACACGCAAGCCCCCACAGTACGACAAACTGACAGATGCGTGGTGGACTCTTTAAGCTTAGCACACAAGATTTTTTTGTAAGTGAAATCCTGTATATAAAAGAAAAATTTGTCCTAAGTCAATAGGAGATTCCCTCTCCCACAATAGCTCCTTCTTCCTTAAATTGTATCTGTTTTTGGTTAACATTCCTTTCCCCTGCATTAATATCCTCTCAAATTCAATACAGAATTAGGAAAAAGTTAAAGAGAGAAATAGTAAAAAATGATGGGCTATTCAAAAAACTGAAATAGCACTTGGTTTTATTTGAAATCCAAGTCATACATAATCTTTGGAGAGTGGAATTTGACTTCAGAGAAATTATCCAGGAAGTGATTGACATCAACATTTAAACTCTTCCCACTATCACCCCAGCATCCTCACATTTTTATCTGTATGGTTCTAATACTAAAGCCTGCCTTTCTAGCATAAGTTATTAGACCCAGACATGGAGGAGCAACACTGCAGAAACAGTAAATAGAGTATATGGACCACAAATGTGTCCTATTGACAATGACAGAGAGACTTAGAACCCTGCCCACAGTTCTTAGTTAGCGGTCTTCTTTCAAATGTGGATCTTACACTTGCCTAAGTAATAGTGAGATTATTTCAGCAGTAACCAGGAGAAGACAGTTTTCAAGGGACAAGAGTAATGAGCAAATAGGGCCTTTAACCCATTTCATTTGTACAGCCATTCTCTGCTCTAATAGACATTACAGTCACCACCACAATCATACCAAATTTTTCTTTTTTTTAACACAAAAAGAAAGTTTTATTCGGCATATATTCAAAAAGGCAAAAGTGGGAAATGGACAACCATGCTGCCAGAGCCATGTCTGCCCGAGTCCAAGGAAATATCACAAAACAGACAAAAGTGGGAAAACGAACAAGCATGCTGCTAGAGCCACATCTGTCCAAGTCCAAAGAATATTACAAAATAGGCAAGAATGGGAAAACGGACATGCATGCTGCCACAGCCGCGTCTGCCCGAGTCCACCAAATTATTCTTAAAGCAAGAAAACTGGTATGAAAATTCTCTCTCTCTCAATCTCTCTCAACATATAAATACAAGTAAATATGTATTTTTTTTTAGTTGTAAGGAAACTATTTTTTTTTTTTAGTTGCAGGTAACTAAAATTCCTCCCTAAGTAGTAAACTACTAAACTACTAAGATGAAGCGTACATGTTTGAAATAGTGATCGATTAGAGAACAAATTTATCAAAATGCATGTGTAACTAGAGATGCAGTGTAACATTATGAGATTATGATAAAGATCTTAAGTTAAACAGCCTGGATTCAGATCCTACCTCAACTCTTCGATTTCTTAGTTAAGTGATCTTGTGTAAGTTATACAAGCATTTTAAATTTCAATGCTTTAATCTTCTAGAATGGAAATAACAATAGTATCTATTTCATACAGTCATTGTAATAGTTAATGAAATAATGCATGTAAAACTCTTTACACAGTGCCTAATGTAATAAGAATCAATAACTGACAGATATCATTGTTAAATATATGTAATCATTATTTCCTGCATGGTAAATAGACATGTATGAAAAATCATTCACGCAGGTTAATATACTTGACATTATGTTTATGCAGTCAAGCCAAATCTTGCTGTGTTTTTACAATACGTAAAGAGTGCAAAACAGAATCAATAAGAAAAAAAAATCACTTCTAAACACATTATCATAAATTACAAGAACATCCTAAACAAGTGAAAATTCTATAAGCAACCTCCTAGAAAGAAAGAGCTGGTGATCTGAAAAAAAACAATAATTAAATTGACATCACATGTTTCAACAGGGACACTAAAAGCAAGACAATGAAGTAATATTTTCACACTATAAAGAGCGGACTTGAAATTTGAATTTAGGATTGCATATCCTGCTAAGATATTAATTTTAAAATGAGGGTGAAATAAAAACGTGCTTGGACATAGAAAGTCTCAGAAAATTTACCATATAAGAACTCACTTTTCAAACATTTTTGGAGGAAGCACTTCAGCAAAAAGAGAAATCAATCTAAAAATACTTCATAAGATATGAGAAGTAAGTATGAGAAAACAAGTTAACACTTTTTCAGGATATGGTGTAAATAAGCAAGTACCAAACAAGAAGCAGAAGACCAAAACATAGATAAAAAAAAAAAAAGCCATAAAACCCAGAAAATCCAAATCTAGATTCCAGAACTCTTGTTGATTCCTTTATCCCTCTTTCTCTTGTACTACAGCTCCAATAGATCAAGAAAACCTGTCTGCCTGACTGGAGAAACACCAAGAGTATGGCCCCCGGACACCCTTTTATCTCAGTGGTGAAGTCACTCCCAAGGTTCACTGTTCAGCCGGAGATTGGACAGCCCCACAAAACAAAACAGGACTAATGAGGCACAGCAGTCCAGGGACGGGGACTGGGAGGCAGGAGTGGACAGGAAAGCTGGTAATAGGGAACCCAAGGTTGAGAAGGGACAGTGTTGACATGTCATAGGGTTGTTAACCGTTGTCATAGGGCAATATGTGTATTAACTGTTTAATGAGAAACTGTTCTGTAAACCTTCATCTAAGGTACATAAAATAAAAAAAGCATTATCCATGTGAGATCAAATTGACAACAGCAACTCAAAAGGTTTGATGGGAAGCCTAGGGGCAGTGAGTTGAAGTTAATGGTGATGGAATAATTTGGAAAAGGATAGTGAGAATAGCAGCGCAACCGGAAGAATGTAATCAATGTCACTAAATTATACATGTAAAAACTTTTGAAATGGTGTAACTTTGGCTATGTATATTTTCACCAAAAAAAAAAAAAGGGTCCTCCAGGGTCGAGAAGGGAGAGTGTTGACATGTCATGGGGTTGTTAACCAATGTCATAAAACAATAGGTGTACTGACTGTTTAATGAGAAACTATTTGTTCTGTAAACCTTCATATAAAGAACAATTAAAAAAAAATTAAAAAAGGAAAACCTGTCTGCCTTACCTTCAAAATATATCCTGAATCTATTTCTTACCACCATTATGACTCCCACCCTGCTCCAAGAAATGATCATATTATCTCTCACCTAAATTATTTCAAACGACTTACCTTGCTCCTCTGCAATCTATTCTCATCAAAATAGCCACTGTGATCCTTTTAAAATCCAAGTCAGATCATGTCATTCTTCTTCTCAAACCCGTCTCCCCACTGTTTTCCTATCTTTCTCAGAGTAAATTTCAGTTTCCCCATTTCTACTCTAGTATTGCCTATGGTTCATGAGTCTTCCTCCAATCCTTGTGCTGCATTATTCTTCATATAGTCTGGCTTCTCAGATTATTTGTTCAGCATACAGACTGAATAACTAAGGTGAAAGGATGCAACTCTGCTGCATATCTTTTCCAGTTTTTGTACCATGCAGTATCCTTTTGTTCTGCTTGAACATCTGCCTCTTGATCCATGTACAGGTTCCGCATGAGCACAATGAAGTGTTCTGAAATTCTCATTCTTCACAATGTTATCCATTTGATGACTAAAATGCATCTGACCTAAGCCACGGTCTTTTCAATTGCCTCATATGCATGCAAAATTTGGGTAATGATAAAGAAAGACAGAAGAATTGATGCGTTAGAATTGTGGTGTTGGCAAAGAATATTGAATATACCATGCATTGCCAAATGAACAAACAAATTAGTCTTAGGAGGAATACAACCAGCATGCTGCATAGAAGCAAGGATAGCAAGGCTTTGACTGGCTTACTTTGGACATGTCATCAAGAGACCAATCACTAAAAAAGGACATGATGTTTGATAAATAGAGGATCAGCCAATAGAGCAAGACTCTCAATGAGATGAATTGACCCAGTGGCTGCAAAAATGACCTTAAACATACCACTAATCAGGAAGATGGCACAGGATTAAGCAACGTCTCATTCTGTTATACATAAAGTTGCCATGAGTCAGAGCCCACTGGACTCAATGGCAACTGACAATAACACAACCACAGTGGGTAGTGGTAACATCATACCTCGTCTAACTTCAGGGAGAATGAGAATCAGCCAGCATCAGCCCAACGCTGATTCCTCTAAGGTAGAGGTCAGGCATACCTCTCTCTCCAAACTTTTACCAATTCTGAAACCAGCCATCCTCCCCAAGGCAGTCTCTACTTCTCTGCTGGGTTCAATCATTCACTGCGATGGCCACATAGAACTCACAGACCATACTCACATTTATATGGTTTATTAGGGAAGTAACATGGGATCTGTATTAACTTGGAAGTAACAGGAACAGGATCAATGTCAGGAAGCACACAGGCAAGGTCTGGCAGGCTCCCCCAAAGTGAAGAGCACGTCCCCCCTTCTTTAGTGTAGGACAGCTCTCTTTCTCTCTGCTGACTGTGCAAACTCCTATCCATCCCTTTAGGACAGGCCTCCTCTCAGCCCTATCTCAGGCCTGGCCTCAGCCCATGCTTGGGCCTGGCCTCCACACTACTCGGACAAGGCAAGTGTTACCACTTTTTAACTCTACCAACAAGTACCCGGAGGCACCCCCACTCTGTCAGCAAGCCTCCTGCCCGAAGGCCCTCAGCTCTCTCATTCTGTGGGTCAGCAAGTCCACTATAGCCACCTCACTGCATGGGCCAGGAAGCCAGGCTTTTGTTTCTGCTGCCAGCCCTTCAGTGTTACAACTGTCTCTGTCTCCCGGGTCCAGGAGGTTCTCAGTACAGGGACCCTGGGTTCAAAGGGCACACTCTACTCCAGGCTCTCCTTCTTGGTCATAGTGAGGTCCCCCTCAACCTCTGCGGGATGAGTTCTTATATAGGCAAGTGGCTTAATCCCATTGGATGGATTTTATGTATCTTATTTGCATAATAGCTGACCGACCAATCCCCTCTCTGGACTAAACTGGTCAATCCTCTCTCAAATGGCTCCATCTATTTGCAGAGTAACTGATATTTTCCACCATCAGGGGCTGGTTTCTTCCCCGGTTAACCGTAACAAGGGCAACTTAACAACTCCTCAGGGTCAAGGGGAAAAAATTCTCCCAAGCTGTTTTTTCTCTCTTTTTCACAGAACCAAGGCAAAAGGCCAACCCAACAACTTTGCTTATTACCACATTGGCCTCCTTACTGTTCCATGTACATCCCCCCTGCCTCAGGGCCTTTACACTTGCTGTTCTCTGTGCCTGGGATGATTTTCCACTAGAATCCATGTATCTTCATTTCCTTTAGTCCTTATTCAAATGTCATCTTCCCAATGAACACTGTTTGCTTTAGAAAATGCGTACAGATCAGCTTACTAGTGGACACAGTGTCCTCATCTGAGCAAACAATTTGCTTATCAAAGATCAAGATTCACTTAAAGACCTTTGCCTCACTGGCCACCAAACCTGAACTATATCACAAACATTGCCCAATTCCAATAAATTTCCCAGCTTGAAAGATCCATCTTAAGCCACTTAAGCCCAGATCCCAATGGCCTATAAATACCCACTTCTGACTTCTCCCTTCTAAGACACTGCTAGGACTCTGTCAAATTGGCATTCTTCCTTACTGCAGTAAGTTCAAATGAATTTAGTTTTGTTCTGTTTTTAATTAACAGGTTGCCTGGTGATATTCTGGAGAATTCTACAAAGGACTAGATCATTCTTATCTTCTCCAAGTTGCTCCCAGAAGCAGAAAAAGAGATAAGTTTGCTCAATTCACATAAGAGGTTAGTTCAATCTTAATTCCAGAATCAAGTGAGAATCTATATAAAAAAAGAAGTATATATCCAACAATATAACAACAGAAAATCTATCAATGGGGGCCCTTCATGTCTCCAAAAGTAGACAAAGTATACAATTAACTTAACTGAACACAGAAGTTTTTATTATTTAAAAAGAAAACAAAGACATAAAACTAGGAATAGATCCTAATTTGATTAATAATGTCAAAAAACTACATGAATATTGTATTTGAGATTCATTTTCTTTAAGATTAGAAAACAAAATACGGATGCTCATTATTACCTCCACTGTTCAACCTTGTTCCGGAGAAAAAGTGAAACTAAGCATTAGAATTGGAAAGGAAGAGATCAAACTGTTATTATTTGCATACGCTATGATCATCTATAAAGAAAGGCAAACCGAGTCCAAAGCTACTAGAAGCAGGATTGTTAGGTACGAGATCAACTTTTAAAAAAAATTTCATTTTTTTTTAATACCAGCATTAATCAAACAGGAAACAAAAACAGAATAAGAAATCATTCAAGTAGCAACATATCATATAAAGTAACCATAGATTAACCTAATGAAGAATGCATAAGGCCTTATGAGGAAAAAAAGCACTTTTATAAAGAATACACATGGCATTTATGAAGAAAAACAAAACAGCATCTTGGTCTTGGATGAGACAACTAATCATTGTTATGATGTCTTATTTACCCAAATTAATCTTTAAAGACTTTGCATTACAAATCAAAATTCCAGCAAGATATTTTAAGGAAGTAGACAAACGAATTCTAAAATTTATCAGGAAGAATAAAGTCCCAGGAATAGCTAAACACTTTTGAAAAGGAAGAACAAGGAAGAAGAACTCGTGGGTTTGGAAGTTAGACCATATGATTTTGAGACCTGGCTAAGTGACTCTGGGCAAATAGTTCAACCTCCTTAAGCCTTGGTTTTCTCACCTATACGATGGGCACGATAATATTACCTTCTTTACCTTCTTCAAAGGACTGTTTTGAGGGTTAAATGAAATAGTGTGTGTAAAATGCCTGAATGTAGTGGGCAATCAATAAATTTAAGCTATTGTTACTGTTTTTAATATTATCTTAATATATCGTTATTTGTATGTCTTACCTTCCCTGTGACACTGGACTTCTTTAACATGAGCATTAGGTGTTAATCCTTTTTTGCCCATGTAGTGAATAGCCTTTAAATATGTGTCATTTTTTATTTTTATTTATAAAAGGAAAAAAAAAAATAAGATTGTTTCTTCCTTTATTTAAGATAAGGGAACTATATCATCAGTGATGTTCTATTCTTTTCCAGGCTCTAGAATATAATCTACAAAAAAACAAAAAAAATTTAAAGGGGGCTTTCCTGGGATTGGGTGATGGATGGCAGAAATGTTTAAATTAAAATTTTAAATATACTCCTTCTTTTAGAATTCGGGATACTAATTTAGAAAGAGACAGCACAACTCAATAAGGAAATTCGACAACTTAGTGATAAACTGGGATGCCTGGGTGGCCCAACTGGTTAAGCACTCGATTACTAGGTTAACTATTAACTGATTATGAAAGGTTAACTGGCTCCTTGGGAGACAGTGAGTGTCTCCTTGGGAGATAGGCCTGGAGATCTGCTCCTGAAAGGTCACAGCCTTAAAAACCCTATGGAGCAGTTCTGCTTGGCACACCTGGGTTGTCATGAGTAGGCATCAACTCGAGGGTAACTAGCAACAACAACAGCAGTAATAAACTGGAAACCTTAAGGCCTAATAACTTGCTAAAATATTTTATAACAAATCACTTTTCTTCTCTCACTTTCCCTATCTGTAAAATGGAAATGACAACTCCGTTGTTGCAGTTCAACTCCTAAAGAGATTAATGAAGATGACACGGTTACATATATTTTTATTTTTAAAATAAGATAAATGGTAGAACAAAAGTCTGGGGGGAAATTCCCAGTGCTCTCTGGGGTCAAATGGATTGCTTATTAAAAAAGCTGTCATCTGTGTTTCAAAGAATACCACCACCAGCAACTGGCATCATAAAATCATGGATTTTCGTTTTCCTCTCGTTGGTCAATTTGATTATTTCTATCTGTAACCCGAGAAGGCAGTGGTAGAATTCTCACCTTCCATGCAGGATACCTGGGTCTAATTCCCAGCCAGTGCACCTCATGCACAGTCACCACGTGTTCCTTAGTGGAGGCTTGCATGTTTCTATGATGTTCAACAGGTTTCAGTGGGGTTTCCAGACTACAACAGACTAGGAAGAAAGGCCTGGAGATCTAACTCTGAAAATTAGCCAATGAAAACCCTACGGATCACAATGGTATAATCCCCTCGTGCATGGGGTCACCATGAGTCAGGGACTGACTCTACAACAGCTAACAATAACCATAATATCTATAACCATAGGCTACTGATGCTTTACATGATAACTTTTCACTCCTTGCAAACTCATCTAGGAGAAATTGGAGTATGTATGCCTTTTAAAAATAGAAATTATATTGAAACAAGTGGATTCCATCTGCTATAAAGTAAACATTATGAAGAAAATGGTACTTATTTGAATAGCCACCAGGCATCCTGAAAATTAAGCAATATAATCTTGCTTGAGCTTATTTGGCAATTTCCTTAACAGCCTGCATTTCATGAGGCTTCCTGGGTTTCTGTAATATGTGTAATTAGATAGTGGTGGCAAAGTGTGTAGAAGCAGGCACTGAAAAGTGTGCAGGAGGGCAGTGCTGAAAGTTCTCACCTTTATTAACACTGATACTGACATTCAAGAAGCCCTCCTGTTTTGCATTCAGGGTTCTCAGAGCCAGTTGCTCCCCTTTTTTGTTCCCTTGAAGAAAGTGATCACCAAGAGAAGCACATGGTAGCAAAGAGTGGAGTAAACAGGAGGCAGAAATAAAAGGCAACAACTGAGAATTAATGTCTTTAATGGAGGATGGAGCGCGAGCTCTCCAGCTGGGCAATTCAAGTAACTGGGAGGATAAGGAGATCCAACAACGCCAACGGCCCCATTAATTGCAGCCCCAATTTGTATTACAGTAAGAGAAACTTTTCTTGACATCAGGTAGTCCTAACTCCTTAGCAGAGCACATAAAGTCGCTCTTGATCTGGCCTCTTTGTTCCTCTTCAGCCCCAGCCCCAGCCATAAGGAACCACCTGCATGTCTTTCGTTATACCAAGCACTTTCTTGCTTCAGGGCCTCTATAGTAATCTTTTTCTGCTTGAAATTGCCCTTCTCACTCTGTCTCCTAACCCATCCATCTTCCAGTCAACTTCTACTCCGTCTTTTGATCTCTACCTAAACAGCCATTGCTGGATAGTCTTTCCTGCCCTTGTCCACCTTCCATGAACAAAGTCTCTCTCAGTAATTTAGTAGTGCCCTCTGCTCCCTCCTCACATATCACTCTTTATGTATATGGCTTTATCCCCAAATTGTCTGTGTACTCTTAGAATTAAAGAGAGGGTCGAGCTGCTCTTCCCAGTGTATCCTTGGCATCTTACGCGTAGAAAGTGCTCAATAAATAACCGCTAAGTGTTGAATGTCGATAGAAGAAGGCTAGCTCAGAATCAGATGCATCTAGATTTGAATCCTCACGCTGACACTTACAAGTTGTGTGGCTTCAGTCAAGATAGTTCTCCTTTCTACAAAATGGAGCATAGATAACCCATCTCACATAGTCTGTGGGAAGCATTCCTTCATAGGAATATGTGGAAAGCATTTAGTTCACACTTGGTAACTGATACATTGTATGGTAAATGGTAGTAATTTTGATAATAATATTACTGGAGATAGCTAAAGATGAATTTAATATTTTTCTGCTTTATAAGCAGTGTTCAGTTAAGTCCTAAGTTATAGGGGATGTTAGAAACACACAAGCTGTTTAAAATTTTCCTTAAGAGAGTTCATTAAGCAGGTTTATGCTGTTTCATTTTATAACTTCAATCCATAGTCTGGTTTCAGTCAACAACAACAAACTACAAGGAACCTTGGTCAAAATGGAGAGTAAGGATAGGGTGAAGAGAGAAATAAAATCATCCTTTGGGAGAGAAACCCAAAGAAATTTAGGCTTTGAAATATAATTCCATGCTCACAGTCCCAGAAATATTCAAACTCCTTTTTCAAGGTTTAAAGAGGTTTTTTTTTTAATCATGTGAAGACACTCCATCAAGTGGCATCCCCTTAGCATAGAATTTAAGCTTAAATTTAGAAGTAGGTAGATATGTAACAAAGAGAGCAATTTAATATGACAGCCTCAAGGAAGGTCAAAGTGGAATTCTCTTGGCATTTTCTGCATGAGTCAGAGCATTTACCACCTGACTTAAAATTTCTTTCTCTCAACATTCAGGGAAGGGAAATGTACTCTCCAAGGACAAGTTGACTGACCAGTTGTGTTTAGAAACGGTGTATGTAGGGACTTACAGTTTTCAAATGATTTTAAGGAGAGTTTTGCTGTAAATCTTCTCTGGTGTTTTTTGTTTGTTTTGTTTCATTTTTGTTTTGTTTTGTTTTGTTTTTTAAAGGAAAAGCTATCTACTCCCATCCTGTTTTGTCCATAGCAATTTATATCTCATCTGAGGGTCGGTAATTATGTCAACAATATCCTGTCTAGACCAAAAGCAGTAACATGAGCAAAGTACTACCTAATAAGTGCAATTTTTCTATCACAATGATTTTATTTTTTTAAATTAGACTTTAGATGAAGGTTTACAGAACAAATAGTTTCTCATTAAAGAGTTAGTACGTATATTGTTTTATGACATTAACAATCCCATGACATGTCAACACTCTCCCTTCTCGATCTTGTGTTCCCTATTACCAGCTTTCCTGTCCCTTCCTGCCTTCTAGTCCTTGTCCTGGGCTGTCGTGCCCCATTAGGGTGAACCTTGGGAGTGACTTCACCACTGAGCTAAAAGGGTGTCTGGGGGCTATACTCTCGGGGTTTCTCCAGTCTCTATCAGGCCAGTAAGTCTGGTCTTTTTTGTGAGTTAGAATTTTGTTCTACATTTTTCTCCAGCTCTGTCCAGGACCCTCTGTTGTGATCCCCATCAGAGCAGTCAGTGGTGGTAGCCGGGCACCATCTAGTTGTTCTGGACTCAGTCTGGTGGAGGCCGTGGTAGTTGTGGTCCATTAGTCCTTTGGACTAATCTCTCCCTTGTATCTTGTTTTCTTCATTCTCCCTTGCTTCCGAAGGGGTGAGACCAGTGGAGTATCTTAGATGCCTGCTCACTGGCTTTTAAGACCCCAGACGCTACTCACCAAGGTAAAATGTAGAACATTTTCTTTATAAACTATGTTATGCCAGTTGAGCTAGATGTTCCCGAGACCATGGTCCCCACAGCCCTCAGCCCAGCAATTTGGTCTCTCAGGGAGTTTGGATGTGTCTATGGAGCTTCCATGACCTTTCTTTGTACAATTTGTGCTGGCCTCCCCAGTATTGTGTACTGTCTTACCCTTCACCAAAGTTACCACTTATCTATTGTCTATTTCGTGTTTTTCCCTCCCTACCCCTTCCCTCCCTCATAACCGTCAAAGATTGTGTCTATTTGTGTGTAAAACTTTTCATGAGTTTTTATAGTAGTGGTGTCATACAATCTTTGTCCTTTTGTGATTGGCTTTTTTCACTCAGCATAATGTCTTCCAGATTCATCCATGTTATGAGATGCTTTGCAGATTCATCTTTGTTCTTTATCATTGTGTAATACTCCATGGTGTATGTACCATAGTCTGTTTAACATTCACCTGTTGAGGGTATCTAGGTTATTTCCATCTTTTTGCTATTGTGAACAATGCTGCAATGAACTTGGGTGTGCATATGTCTATTCATATCACAATAATTTTAAATGATAGGATCAAAAAAATAGAAATATAAACTACAAATGTATATAGTGATTTGTTGTCATTGTTATAGGTATTCAGCATATAGAAGAACCAGATTGTCCTAGTTTGTTAGATCCACAAAGCCACATCTGCCTTGTTCTCTGACAAATCCCCTGTTCCTATCACAGTGCCTGCAATAGAATGGCTGTTCAATGAACATTTGCAGAATTGACCTGAAATGAGTTGGTTGACTTGGTTCTAAAGTGACTCCACAACTTGATAAAAGGTCTTGTCCAAGTTACTCAACTTCTCTAAGCCTCAGTTACTTTATGTTAAAGTTAAAACATTAACATCCACTCTATAGTATCTTAGTAAGGATTAAAATGAGATAAGATGTAAAGCTGCTAGTACAGTGTCTAATATAGTAGGTGCTCGGTATGAGGTGTTATTTTTATTTTGCTTCTTTCAGATAGCTGCCGAGAACTGCCAGGTCTCAAAGACAGTACGCCAAACTGAAAGTAACAATCAAGCCTTTATTCATTTACTGCAATAGTATAAGCAAGAAGCCAGAAAAAGAAAAGCAGTACCTGCTCCCTCAGTGTTCCATTTTTCTCCACAGAATGGTGCAGAAGGAGAGTCAAATGGATCAGCATAGACGAGTGATGGGGGTGCAGGGTCCTGACAAGATCCTCTCATTGCTGAGGGAGCCCCAAATAGAAGACTTCTGCTGTTTATTAACTTACGGACCCCAGGGCCAGAGGGCATGAGGGGAGTGGGCGAACAGAGATGGGGAAAGTGCTAGGAGTATGTCGTGGTTTGAATTATATCCCCCAAAAAATGTGTATATCAATTTAGCTAGGCCTTGATTCCTGGTACTGTGTGATCTTCCTGTATGTTGTAAACCTGCCTCTATGATGTTAATGAGGGAGGATGGGTGGCAGTTGTGTTAGTAAGGCAGGACCTGATCTACAAGACTGGATTGTGTCCTGAGGCAATCTCTTGAGCTATAAAAGACAGCAGTGAGCAGTGAGACAGGGGGACCTCATACCATCAAGAAAGCAGTGCCAGGAGCAGAGCGCGCCCTTTTCCCTGCGCCGAGAAGCTCCTAGTCCAGGGGAACACTGATGAGAAGGCCGACAGAGAGAAAGCCTTCCCCTGGAGCTGACACCTTGAATTTGGACATTTAGCCTACTTTGATTATGAGGAAATAAACTCTTCGTTAAAACCATCCGCTTGTGGTATTTCTGTTACAGCAGCACTAGATGACTAGATGACTAAGAAAAGTAGAGTACGAAGTCAGAGTGGAGAAAAGTGCCTTCAAGGCCACTGTCATACAAAGGTCTTGGCAGACAGTCAAGGCCCCCTGATAAGGAGGCCTCTGAATGGAATAGCACTGGCCAGGAATGCAGGCATGCATAACAGCATGGCCACACATGGGGGCACTGGAGGGGAGCAGAGTCCTGAACTACAGCTCCCTCTAGAGACTGCAATGCAATGACTGTGCCCCAGGTCTGGTGTGGGGAGGGCAGCTTTCCCCCTCTGAGGCTTGCCAGGTAAAGCCTTTGAAATTGCCTACGGTCGAACCAGAAAGATCATGCCTAAAATTTTGGCCTGGAGCTGGATTCCTCAGTATCAACAATTGATCATGGAACCATGGACCTTATTTTCAAATTATCACAATAAGCAAATGAAACACATTAACAGTTACAGATATACAATTATAACCACTCCGATCAGCTGAAATGGACAATCCTAGGATAAAATAAGAAGTGAGAAGGTCCGTCTATATTATATTTGATAATCAGACAACTTCAGTGAGGCTTGTGTTGAAGTAAGCCATAACCTCAATTCCAGATCTACTTGCACATTTTCAGTAGTCAAATCTCAGAGTTTGGATAAACCTTCACAATGTATTTGTGATACTCCACTTGTTGTCTGTAGAATATTATTTTTCTGGTAACACCCCTCAGGAAATTGAAAACAACACTCACAAAAACACCTCACATATAATATAGCACATAGAGTGAGACTATGAGCTTTGAAATAACAGACCAGTGTTCAAACCCTAGCTCTGCTGCTAAATTGCTGGGTACCATTAAGCAGGTTAGCTTTTCTAAACCCTAGTTTTCTCTTCTGTAAAATGGGAGTAATTGCAGTCCCCCAGAATTGTTGAAAGCAGTAAATGAAATAATATGTGCAATGTTATTGTTAGCTGCCCTCAAATCAGTCCCCAATTCATGGCAATTCCCTAAACAATGGAACAAAATGCTGCCCAGTCCTGTGACCCCGCCATGACTGGTTGAACATCAGGCCATTGTGATCCATAGGGTTTTCACTGGCTGATTTTTGGAAGTATATCACCAGACCTTTATTCCTAGTCTGTCTTAGTTTGGAAGCTCCTGTGAAGCTTGTTCAACATCACAACAACATGCAAGCTTCCACTGACAGACAGGTGGTGGCTTCATGTGAGGTGCATTGGCCAGGAATTGAACCCGCATGGAAGGTGAGAATTCTACCACCACTGACCCAATTTGTGTAATAAAGGTATGTAATACCTTTGGCCTTTATGACTGGCAGATAATGCTATCATCATCGTCAACACTGAAGAAATATGGGTGGATCTTGATTGGTAAGACTCTCTGATGTCACTCATTTTTAGCTGAGTCTAGACTAATTTTTAAAATATTCGTATTTATTTAAATGGAATAAAGAGAGGATAGTAAGAGGAGAAAAAGTGTGAGAATGTCTAAATGTTGGTTTATTCCACTTAATTTGCCTGCCAACCTAAACTTGATCATCCCAAGTGGAATGGAGATCATCAGAAGTTACTCTGTGTCTTATAGATCTTTTCTAGAATTGTATCCAAGAAACATTAAACAGAGGGGAAGCTTGTTCTTAGACACATCAATCTGTGTGCATATGACAGGCAATCCAAACACATTGTTGAGAATTGTCTATTTTTTTCATATTCAAAGTGTTTTTTCAATTCTAAAGGAGACACAAAATCAAAATATTTTTACCTCAAAACTGAAATGGTAAAACAAATAGAAAAGGAGACCACCATTAACCATCAACTGACCACTTCTACCCACCTACCATCGATTCTTCAGAATAATGCTGCAGCCCCCACAGATTCTCCACCCCAGCTTCTTCATTGCAACCCCAAATCCTGCTGCTCCTGCATCTGTTCCATCAGTCACTCATCCTCCCACCACCCCCACCCACTCCTCCATGATGACAGACAGCCTGGTTGCACAGATAAGTGAGGAATTATATGGTAACTGCTTTTTGAGATTTATGTTGATATTCAAAACAGAAAGGCCACCTCACAAAAAAAGGGGGGAAACAGAGGCTAGAGAACTAAAAACTACAGGAACGGGAGTCAGGAAGCCAACAATATCATATGTCTACAGGACCTGATTCTACAATAACTAAAAAACTAAATAAAGGCCTTTGCAGAGACAAACTTTCAGATCCAGAATTTTGGTTTAATTTAAGTCTGAAGGATAAAGCTATATAGTGTATAGTGCAAAAGTTTAAAATCATATGTTATCTGAAAAGGGATATGATATAGGAAACTCTTGGCGGTTCACTTTATACAGTGTTTAGTTGAAAAACTTCAAAGCCATTCATTACTATTGTTGCTGTGTTTTTCCAAAGTCATTTCCTATTGATTCAGTACACCAGGAAGCTATGGCTGGGTTCTCCTTGCCAAACAGAAGTTTCTACTTTTCTCACTGGATAGCATCCAAGAGCTACATTATATTAGAGAAAATAAACACCTTGCTTTTGAAAGAAATCACTTGTATAGGCAAGTAGGTAGCCTCTCACAGATTTCTCATCAATTCTGGGATTGAGTTATCACATTCCTTCGGACTCTGCAATTTGGACTACTGGAGATAAGCTCTCTACTCTGGGATGGGATGATCCGGTCTTGTCTACACCCGTTCCCCACAGGTTCACTGAAGGATTCCCAGTATCTTGACAAACAAGTTTGTCAAAAATTATACGCTTCAGCTGTAGACCCTGGATGGGAGAATAAAACATATGTATATACAATATTCAGACATCCCTGTAGCGCAGAAGACGTAATAGTCAGAAGAACTGAATGTGACCTTAAAATAATTCCTGAGTTTCAGGATATTTTTCTGTAAAATGGGGATGATAATACTTATCCTTTCTACCCCTCAAGGGTAGGGTCATGAAGAGAAAATGGAGAATGTAGACAAAATCACTATGCAGCGTAGACATATATTATTTTGCAAGCCTGAAAAGAATTCCAATATTTGCTTTTGCCAACAGAATTTTTTTTTCCTTTAGGGACTGAATATGATAAACCGCTTGTTCAAATGCATTTTCTCAGCTTACCACTTTCACAGTTAGGCACAGGAGTGGCATAACTGTTTTTATTTTATTTTACTTTTTATAAAACCAGGTAGATACAGCTGAGTGGACACTTAATTATCGCACTGGGAAGTGTAGCAGAACAACATCAATCATTTGGTGGCTCCCAGATGACAGGCCGGACTAATGACTCAACCCATTTGACAACTGGCAAATGACAGGCTTGCCAAAACTGAGAGCTTGAAACATCAGAAAGGGTCCAAAGTAAATCTTTGAGACAGCTCCAAATTCAATTCCATCCATTACCAACCACACCTGCCTGTAGCCGGGGTATCTGTATTATGCCATTGTTGTTGCCAGAAGCACTATGCCAGAAAAAGGAAGAATTACCGAGAAGATATTACTGGAATGAAGCAGAATGTTTGATGTTTTCCAAGGCAAGTTTATCTGTAATTGCAGTACACAACTGTACAAGGGTTAACCGTGAAAATCTCACAACCCTGCCTCATTCATGTTTCTAGAAAAGTACTTGTATTTTTATACAGAGTTAAAGTAAGTATCTAGTATTCACTCAACAGTCTTTTTAAGCACGAACTGTGTGTTAAATCTCAGTTAGTCCTGGTGACAAAGGTGACTTAGCATCCTAGTGATGGAGATAGACCTTTAAAAAATCTACAACAATAAAGTGTGATAAATGCTCCAATTTAGTATGTATAAGATTATGTAGGAGCCAAAGCTATGGAATTCTACCTAGGTGTGAAAGAATAACCACAACAATGGACTCAAACATACCAACAATCATGAAGATGGCACAAAACCAGGCAACATTTCGCTCCATTGCATGTGGGTTCACTATGAGCCAGAGCTGACTCAACCACAGCTAACAACAACAAAGGTGTGAAAGAAATTCCAGGAAAGGCTTCTTAAAGGAGGTGCCATGAGCTGAGTCTTGAAACATAAGCAGAAGTTTGCCAAACAAAACAGGAAACTGACAATAAAATGTGCAAAGCCAGGAAAGAGCAGGGTACAGAGATTTTGTCTTGGGGTTATACAAACGTGATGGGTATAACACTTGAAGGCTGGAGGAGCCCTTTATTTTGGTCATGACTTCAAGTATCTCTAATATAAAAAATAAAAAATGTTATTTTCTGAAATGTTTGAGGCTAGGATGTTGGGGTAAATGATAAAATTAGGACAAATCTAAAGAGTAATTTAACCAAGTTTTTCTGAAAATGAAGCTTCTGGACACTAGAGCATCTGCACTGAAGCTATTTGAAAAGTAGTGTAGCTAATAGAAAAGTACAAGTTCAGGTAGCCCCTCTGGTTTCAGAACACAAATGGAACTTGTGTTATGAATGAGTTGCTCTCCTGTGTTTTTGAAACACATGAAATATATCTTCCTATGACATTCTCTGTACCCACCTATGTTGCTCCTGCATTTGGATTTGGGCCTCTATGATTGTTAATTTGATCAAACATGCAATTAAGATGCATTGATAATTACTGGTGACTGGAATGTGAAAGTTGGAAACGAAGGATCGGTAGGAGGAAAATATGGCCTTTGTGAAAGAAACAACAACGGAGATCACATGATAGAATTTTTCAAGACCAATGACTTATTCATTGCAAACACCTTTGTTCAACAACATAAACAGAGATAATGCACGTGGACCTCACCTGACAGAAAAAACAGGAATCAAATCGACTACATTTGTGGAAAGAGACAATGGAAAAGCTCAATATCATCAGTCAGAACAATGCCAGGGGCCATCAATTGCTCATAAGCAAGTTCAAATTGAAGCTGGAGAAAATTAGAACAGTCCAGTCTGCAAGACCTTGAGTGCACTCCACCTGAATTTAGAGACCACCTCAAAAATAGATTTGATGCACTGAATGCTAATGACCGAAGACCAGATGAGTTGTGGGATGACATCAAGGACATCATATATGTAGAAAGCAAGAGGCCATTAAAAAGACAGGAAAGAAAGAAAAGATGAAAATGGATGTCAGAAGACACTCTGAAACCTGCTCTTTAAAGTAAAGTAGCTAAAATGAGTGAAAAAAATGATTAAGAAAAAGAGCTGAACAGAAGATTTCAAAGTGGGGCTCGAGAAGACAAACTAAAGTATTATAATGAAATGTGCAAAGACCTGTAGTTAGAAAACCAAACGGGAAGAACACGATTGACATTTCTCAAGCTGAAAGAACTGGAGAAAAAATTTAAGCCTCAAGTTGCAATTTTGAAGGATTCTATGGGCAAAATATTGAATGACACAGGAAGCAAAAAGGGAAGATGGAAGGAATATACGGAATCACTGTACCAAAAAGAATTGGTAGACATTCAACCATTTCAGGAGGTGGCATATGATCAAGAATCGACGATGCTGAAGGAAGAAGTCCAAGTTGCACTGAAGGCATTGGCAAAAAACAAGGCTTCAGGAATTGCTGGAATACCAACTGAGATGTTTCAACAAATGAATGCAGCACTGGAAGTGCTCACTCATTTATGCCAAGAAATTTGGAAGACAGCTAGCTGGTCAACTGACTGGAAGACATCCGTATTTGTGCCTATTCCAAAGAAGATGATCCAACAGAATGCAGAAATTATCGAACAATATCATTAATATCACATACAAGTAAAATTTCTGAAGATAATTCAAATATGGTTGTAGCAGTACATCAACAGGAAACTACTAGAAATTCAAGCTGGATTTCAGAAGAGGGGGTGGTTTTAGGGATCTCATTGCTGATGTCAGATAGATCCTGGCTGAAAGCAGAGAATACCAGAAAGATGTTTATCTGTTATTTATTGACTGTGCAAAGGCATTTAACTTTTAGGATCATAACAAATTATGGATAACATTGTGAAAAATGGGAATTCCAGAACACTTAATTTTGCTCATGAGGAATCTGTACGTAGACCAACAGGCAGTCATTCCAACAGAACAAGGGGATACTGTGTGGTTTAAAATCAGGAAAGGTGTGTGTCAGTGCTGTATCCTTTCACCATACTTATTCAATCTCTATGCTGAGCATATAATCTGAGAAGCTGGACTGTATGAAGAATGCTGCATCTGGATTGGAGAAAGACTCATTAATAGCCTGTAATATGCAGATGACACAACCTTGTTTGCTGAAAATGAAGAGGACTTGAAGCACTTACTGGTGAAGATCAAAGACCTACAGCCTTCAGTACGGATTACACCTCAGCATGAAGAAAACAAAGATCCTCACAACTGGACCAATAAGCAACATCATGATAGACAGGGAAAAGACTGAAGTTATCAAGGATTTCATTTTACTTGAATCCACAATCAACACCCATGAAAGCAGCAGTCAAGAAATCAAACGACATATTGCATTGGGCAAATCTGCTGCAAAAGACCTCTTTAAAGTGTCAAAAAGCGAAGATGCCACTTTGAGGACTAAGGTGGGCCTGTTACGGTATCATGGTGAAGCCATGATATTTTCTATTGTCTCATACACATGCGAAAGCTGGACAATGAATAAGGACGACCGAAGAAGAATTTATGCCTTTGAATTATGATGTTTGTGAAGAATATTGACTTCCAGAAGATCAAACAAATCTGTCTTGGAAGAAGAACAGCCAGAGTGCTTCCTGGAAGCGAGAATGGCGAGACTTCATCTCAGGTACTTTGGACATATTATCAAGAGTGACCAGTCTCTGGAGAAGTACATTTTGCTTGGTAAGGTAAAAGGTCAGCAAAAAAGAAGACCCTTAATGAGATGGACTGACATAGTGGCTGCAACAATGGGCTCAAGCATAGTAAAGATTGTGAGGATGGCGCAGGACCGGGCAGTGTTTAGTTCTGTTGTACATAGGGTTGCTAAGAGTCAGAACTGACTTGATGGCACCTTATCACAACAATATGACATTTCTTGTACTTCAGCTCCCACTTATGGTGCTCCTGTATTGGGTTTGGGCCTCTATGATGGTTAGTTTTACATGTCAACTTGGTTAGGCTATGGTTTCCAGTTTTGTTTTGTTTTTTTTCCAAAACCTAGTCTATTTGCTGTCATGGGGCAGTTAGATATGATTAAATCAGTTAGTCTTGGATGGAACAGATTATCTTCCATAACGTAATGTACTGTAATGGAATTAACTTCCATAATGCAATCTAAAGTAATATAATCAATCAGTTGAGGTCATACCAGTGTAGGGTGGATCCTAAATCTAATCCCTTCTGGGTTATAAGAAAATCAAAATAGACACAGACACACACAACACAGGGGAAGACAATCTCCATGTGAGGGTCTCTAGAAGCCAAAGAATGACAAAGATCACCAGCAGACATCAGAAGCTAGGAGAGAGGCTCACAGAAAGAATGAACACAGCCGAGATCCTGATTTGGAATTTTAGCCTCCATAACTGTGAGAAAATGACATTTAAGCAGCTAACAGACACATGAGGAAATGCTCACAATCACTAGCCATTAGAGAAATGCAAATAAAAACCACAAGGAGATACCATCTCACCCCAACATTACTGGCACGAATCAAAAAAACAGAAAATAACAAATGTTGGAGAGGCTGTGGGGAGATTAGAACTCTTATGCACTGCTGGTGGGAATGCAAAATGGTACAACCATTTTGGAAAACGATATCATAGAGAAATAAG